>NC_046663.1:96446176-96460042 GCF_010883055.1 Belonocnema kinseyi | reverse complement strand
ATGCATACATACATACATACATACATACATACATACATACATACATACATACATACATACATGCATGCATGCATACATACATACATACATACATGCATACATACATACATACATACATACATACATACATACATACATACATACATACATGCATACATACATACATACATACATACATACATACAGACAGACAGAAATCCAGACAGACAGACACCGTTAAAATGTTATGATTTTTGGATCTGTGAGTGCCGAAGCGTAAAGATCCGTTAAAAACCAGAGATCGAAAATTTGGACGATTACATTACACTCTCATGAATGAGAATGTAATAATTATTTAACTTTAATATTTATAATAGAGTATGTGACTTTGAAAAAAAATTTACTTTCACATAAATTTTAAATAATTATAATCAAATTTTAAATAATTTTGCAACTGCGACTTTAACCAAAAAATAATCTTTTAAATTGTAAATTGCGTCCCTAATCCCTATACGTCCTGAAACGTTGGAAACAATTTAACAATTCAATTGTTTTTAATTTAACTGACCCTAAAGCCAGAAATTTAAAAATATTCTATACTTTAAGTATTCCATAGAAAAATTTTTAAATCTCTAAATAAGTTCCATGTTTAATAATTAAAAGGTCTAAAAGTCTTTTAATTAAAAATTGAAAATTCTAAAGAAATGTCACAAAATTCATTAAAATGCTTTATGTAGTACAATTATTAAATTTGTTTCAGAATTTTGACATAGGTTCACTTAGAAAATATTTGTTTTAAATTAAAGAAACGAATTCTTAACGTATTTTTTCACCTAAACAAAAACAACTTTAAGCCGAAAAAAATCATCTTAAATTAAAGAAAAATGTTTATAGAAACGAAAAACCATTTCTTTAAACCAAAGAACTTTATTTGAATCAAAGAAAGAATTCTATCAATTTTCAGGAGATGCATCTTTACTTTTAATGTTTCAATTTTGAAGTTGGTCTACCTTACAGAAATAAATAGTTTATAATCTTGAAGCCTTTTAATTTAAAACTGTGCAATCTAAAAATCTTCAATTACTATAAATGTTTCGAAGTCAAAAATGATTAAATTTTTAAAGTTTCAAATTTCAGCATTTAAGATTTTTTATTATTATATCATTTAAAATGGTATCATTTTTGAATTTTCAAATTGATCTTATAATGATTAATTGCCAAATTAAAAAAAGTCTGCAACAAATTTTGAAATAATTTACATTTCAAATTTAATTTTTTGACAAAAATTATAGCAGAACTTTATTTGCTATTATAATAGCCTTTTCTGATTTCCTTTGCTGTGCAATCATGAAAACCATATTCTCACGGTTAAGTGGATTGTATGTAACTGGTCAGCGGTAGATTATTTAAAGGATGAGGTTATGCTTAAGGCGCTTTTCAGCTTCCAGGTCGTTAAGCCAAAAGGTAAATTTACCTGAAACACCGATATGCCTCTAAAAGCCGAGACCGGGGACCGTATTTTCTATGCTTTACTTTCGTAGCGTGAAATTTGAGAAAACTGATTTCTCTCAAACGGGATAATTCCTTTCGAGATTTATAAAGAGACTAAACTCTAAACCTCTGAAGTCTGAAGTAAAGTAGCTAAAGAAACTGTTTAACCATGGTTTAGATTTTAAATAGGATACAAATATACTTTTAAATTTCAATCACGAAAATAATTTTAAAATATAGGTTAATCCTTTATGAGTCATTTTTCGAAATAACTCTTTCTCAAGTTGTTGTATAGGAAACCAGTATCAGGTAGATATTATTACGATCTGAATAATGGAAAAATGTGACTATGTTATAAAGCAAAAGTTTTGTGGTATTTTTTATGAGTAAAAATATTAAAAATGAGTTTTATAATCAGCCTTTTTACCACTTACTTCTTATTTTTGAATTAAAAAATGTGTTTTTCATATGACGATAACCATTTCTTTCGCTGAAGGATCACCATTTTTTAAGGAACTAAAGTGCATTCACTATTCTTTCACTTTTTCTTTCAATTCGTCCAACTTTTTTATTTAAAACTGCCTTATGATTAGTTCCTTTAGTTTGCTTCGAAAATATATTTTACGTGTTTTAGTAAGAAGTGTCATTAGATACAAGGTGAATAATTTTTTTTAAATATTTAAAATGTCAGCACAATTTCACTATTTAATCTTTCCAAATTGTAAAATTTGACATTGAAAGATTGGATAGTCTATTTTATATTTAATAATTTTAGATTTAAATATTCCAAATTTTTCGGTTTCAATTTGACACGTAGAAAATTGTTTGGTTTAAATTTATTAATTTATTACATTATTAAGCTAACTCGCTTTCATAGTAAGCGTGACTCACTCGGTTATAGGTACTGTTGGGGATCAAGGACCATTTACTTTACCTAAATATACTTGTTTCATCTGTATTTTTTTCACTCTCCTAACATGCCCAAATCATCTCAACAAATTTCTTTCACTCTGTGTCAAATAGTGTTTTCTCTACATTTTTTGAGAATCCTCGCATTACTGACTTTGTCTCTTAGCGTTTTACCGCATACATTTGCTTAGTTTTACTCTTATCCTTTTCTTAGTTGGTGCGGGTCTCGGTAGCGTACAGTTCATTGGGTGTAAGTTCAGACTTAAATATTGCAATTTTAGCTTTATTTGTTGTACAAGGTGTGTTCAAAAAATAAGGTGACTTTATGCTTTTCTCAAAAAATATTCATTTATTCCTCAATATTTATGTTGTCCCCTTCAAAGTAATCCCCCTCAGATATAATACACTTGTGCCAACGCTTTTTCCAATCATTGAAGCACTTCTGATAATCATTTTGTGGTACAGCCTTGAGTTCTTTCAGCGATGCAGTTTTTATCTCCTCAATCGTTGAAAATCGATGTCCTTTCATGGGTCTATTCAGTTTTGGGAAAAGAAAAAAGTCACTGGGGGCCAAATCCGGTGAATATGGAGGCTGAGGCATGACTCTGGTGCTGTTTTTGGTCAGAAATTTTTCACAAGCAACGATGAATGAGCAGGTGCATTATCGTGATGCAAAAGCCACGAATTGTTTTTCCAAAGTTTCGGACGTTTTTTGCGTATCGCCTCTCACAAACGGCGCATAACTTGAAGGTATTACTCCTTATTGACCGTACGTCCTTGTGGTAATCATTATTTACTTCATTCAACATCTCTTGAGCGATGGTCATGCGATGGATCTTTTGATCAAAATTAAGCAGTTTTGGAACAAATTTCGCTAACACACGTCTCATGCCCAAAACGCCCGAAAAGATAGCATGGTATGAGCCAACCGATATGCCAAAATCTTTAGCAACTTCTCTGATGGTAATTCGGCGATTTTTCAACACCATTTCTTCCACTGCTTGAACGTTTTCATCTGTTGTTGACGTGCTGGGACGTCCAGGGTGAGGTTCGTCTTCGACATCCTCTCGGCCTTCTTGGAACAGCTTGTACCACTTATACACATTTTTCTTACTCAGAGTAGACTCGCCGTATGCAACTGTCAACATTTCAAGAGTTCTAGAGCACTGGATTCCATTTTTCACACAAAATTTAATGCAAACTCCTTGCTCCATTTTTTTCGAAAGAAGAAAATCGCCGAGCACACCAAACCCTTCTAACCTTTTACGCCTCTGCCAGAAAAACAACACGAGCTATATAGTCAAAACTGTGAACATATGATCGTGACGAGTGTACCAACACAAAAAAAAATAAACTTGAATGTACGTAGCCCGCGAAAATTGAAAAGTCACCTTACTTTTTGAACACACCTCGTACACTGCCGCTAACCTCCCTACCCTCGTTTATACGTCTACCTCTCTATCGATCTTTCCATCAGTAGTTCACGTCAATTTGAAGGCCCATTTTCTTCATGCTAGTATTCGGTTTGCACAAAGTTTGCTGTAAGCCTCCGATTGACTCTGCCATAACAACCTTGTCATCTGCAAACGTTAACCCACGCACCTTCACTGTCCCGAGATCCACATCTTCTTCGCCGAGGAAGGCCATTCTTAGATACTTATCCATGAATATAATAAAAAGCCAAGATATCAACAAGCATTTTTCTCTAACACATTGCCTAATATTGAACCAGTTATTCAGTTGCCCACTTACCCTCACACTCGTTATGCTACCTGCATATTGTTTTTATTGCTTTTAGGAGCCATCTTTTGAAACCGTAATCTTTCAGGACTTCCGAAGGCTTACCTCTCTGAGGTATATGTATATTTGCCATCGTATTTAAACATTGCAGCATTAGTACCATCTACACCAACATCCTTACCATTCTATAAGTTCTTAATAATTATATCCCTTCCCTCAGAGATTCAAACTCTTTCAAATGGGTTTTCCAAGGTATCGTCTTCTATGTTACAATTATGTAGCCCTGTAGTTTCAAATCCTAGTGATTCTTCGCAAAAAGTCTCTCAAAGCATGTTTTATTCCACCCCTTGCTGATGCTAATGCCGATTAATTCTATACTACTACACAACCTTATATAGAGATTATGAACAATTTCTAAGATAGCTTCTTACTTTCTTTAAAATTGATTTGCATTTTCTTCTCTTCTGTTTTTGGGTTTACCCTTCCTGTCTTTAAATAGTATTTTTACATTTTTATTTTTGTCCTTATAATCGTTTTCTAGTACACCGAAAAAACGATATTCTAATATTAAGAGTATCATATTCTTACAGGCATATTCTAACCTAAGGGAGAAAATATTCTTAAAAAGAGAATATTATTGGGAAGAATAAATGCGCAAAGGAAAATTCGCCTTGCTCAGTTTAATCATTTCTTTTAACGTTTCGTGCCACCTGCTTTCAGACCAGTTTCATTTTTTTTGTAATTTTGGGCATTTAGTGTTTCGCTTTGAATAAAATTTGTAAGTACAACATACAAATAATTAAATATCTTTCATCAAAAGGTGTCAAAATGTGGTTGGTACATTCTAATTTTCAATTGGTAAAATATATTTCAACCTATACATTTTTTACCCACTCAATTTAACAGTATACTTACTACTGGCTTTGATGTTTACAATGTATTTATTTTTTAATTAAAGATTTCGCAAAGCACTATTTACATATATTAATTATGTATTTGTTTCGTGCAGTCACACCAAGACCTAACCTCTATAGTCTAAGATTAACTATACCTTATTATCATATAGAAAAAAATAATTTAAAAGGAATATATATTCTTAAGGTAAGAGGGCCTCCATCTTACTTTAAGAATATATTCTTGGCGCTTATTTAAGTTGCAAATATTCCTCAACTTAGTGGAAAATTCTTAAAATTAGAATATCGTCATTCTTCCTACAAACGCAGTGCCACACACTTAATTTTCACTCCTAGCAATTATTTCCCGAGATTTAGTTCATACGCCCTCTATATATTTATTGTTTATTAGCACCTCCTAGTTTTTTCTATCTAATTGTAACCTAATTTGTTTCTAAGGTATTCGTTCCACATTCAGAACCTCTCATAATCCTCGTATCTCTTACTAACCCTATCAGTGTCTAGTCCGTAACAATAAAGTCAATCATGCTGTAGCTCTCGCCTCTGCGTCAGGTATTCAAGTGGATCATGTTATGCATAAATCAATTACAGTGAACCTTAGAGACAGGGCTCCTTGATATAGTCCTTCCGAGAATTAACGCCGCGCCGCAAGTAGGAGTAAAAGAAGTTGCGCGAAGTGAACGGCGGTTACTCAGCCTTGAACAAACAAAAGCCTTTTCTACGAAACGGCACTCTGTCTGGGCAATTCCCTATCTCCTCCAGCCCCAAAACCGTCCCAATCTCAGAGTTTCACTTTATGTATCTGTAATAAACAAGCCCTTTTCTAAATATAAACTAATAAATCTGTCCCCGCTACATTCATTTTTGGATCACCAAAATCACCTTGCCTCTCTTAGTAGAATGATTATTTCCCAATAATAGCAAGTACCTATAGAATCAATTAAAGTGGCTCAAAAGGCGTCTTTTATTTTACTCCTTTCACTATCAACAGAGGCGTAGCGCGCTATTATAAATAATCTTCTGGGTCTCACTTTCATTCTAACCCACACAATCTGGGGGATACAAATTTATGTCCCTTGACATGCTGTTTTTCTCTCTCATTCATAATCACCCCTGCTCCTTGGCTACCAAGTGATTCACTATCTACTCCTGATCATAGTTCGAGACCGTGGTCCCTATTTTCTATTACTCTACTGTTGCATCTCGCATCCTTTTTTTTGTTTCAAGTACACATAAAATATCTAGCTTCCTTACGTACAATTGCTCCCCGTAAATGTCTTTCTTTGAAATTATAGAATATCAAATTGAAATACTTGATAGTTACACAATTTCCAGTTTACAACATTTGTGATCAAACAGTCTTGAATTAAGTACCTCTAAAATAAATTCACAATAATGAAAAATCAATAAAATAATTTACAAAATACAAACCTTAAGATTGTCCAATTTTTAGTTAAACATTAAAAAGAATTAATGACATAAAATTGAAAAATATTTATTTGGAAGACTTCAAGAATGAATAATAGTTCTAAATTAATTTTTTAAAATTTAACGATTAAAAAATAAAAAGTTTAAAATGTGTTTAAAACTAAAATGCATTAAAAAATGAATAATGTAAAATCGATATCTCAGAAATTGAATAATTTTTTAAATTTTGAATAGTTACAATTGTAGATTTTAGATTTTCCAGGTTGAACGTTGCAATTTAAATTTTTCCATTTCGTAACCTAAAATTTGTAATGTTTCTCATTTAAAAAAACATAATTTTGAACTTTTTTTAAAAATAATTCAATTCTAAAGGTTTGTAGTTTAAATTGTTTTCATTTTGTGCTGTGAAAATGACGGTAGATTTATTTCTTGATGCTTTCAGTTTTAAATGATTCAATTTTGACCATTTAAAATTGTCCTGTTTTCGACAATTTGATCTGAGTTTATTCAATTTCGAGATTCTTAAATGCAAAAGTAAAATTGTTCATTTGTCAACGTTGTGAATGAAAAATTATCTTATTTCAACTCTTTTCTAATGAAATTGTAAAATTTTTAAAAATGTTATCGAAAATTTGTTAATTTTAGAGCTTCTACTTAAAAATTCATCAATTTCAAATAATTAAATTTTAAACGCTCTGTCATATAGAAATGATGCAAATGCCATTCCTGTTCGTTTTATTCAAAATATTATCCTTTTTCCTGAATTTTGCCTGATCAAAAGTTATTATTTTTTATCAATTGAATTTTTATAGTAGCTTCAACTGCTAAGCTCATTAGCGACTGTAATATAGGGTTAATTATAAACTGTAGGACATCAGTGGGGTAGAATACCAAGGGACAGAAGCGAAGCATTCTGAACAACCATCCAGCCTCGCTTCCTGCTTTAGGAATCGAACCAGCGCCAACGTTGCTAACAAGGCTCCAATGTTACAAAAATGACAATCAATATACTGTCTGAGCTACGATGACTCACTTAAAATTATTTGATTTGGAACGATTATTAAATTGTGTATATTTTTAATGTGAGGAAATAAAACTGACTGTTAGTACTTAATATAATTCATTTAATGATATTGTTATCTTTAAAATTAATTGTTCACTACAATTTGTTATTCAAAACTTTCCCCACTTGCTCATCACTGATCAGTTTATGACTTGAAAATTTTGCTATCCACCTCGCACTGGATTACTCCGAAACCTAAACTATTTTTAGTCAGTAATCAGTTTGGTAAAACCTCTAGCCAAAATCTGTTCTGCTAATCAATCATTGAAGTTGAGATTTTTTTTTGTCATGTTGAAATGAGATATTGAAAACCGCCCTCGTTTCTATCAACGAGAAGACAGGTACCAAAAAAGAAAAATGGACGAGAGGGGCGTGACCCGGTTTCCCAGTGAAGATTGTTGTATAATCGGTCGCTACTCGTTCTATCCCTACGGATGCCTGGAAAACTGGAGTAAAACGCATGCTCATCAATATTCGGGCCAAGCCAGAATAATCCGATTCGCGCCCCATAGAATAGCTAAGGATTTAATACATGACTGTATTAGTGCATTAGTAATCAGGGTCGGCCTGAAGAACCTTACTTTTTTAAGCCTACCAAATAATAAATAAATCTAATTTCCTAGACTTGCCCAATTTTCCAGCTTCAATTTTTGGTTCTATATTGCCACTTTTACCCTCTGAAATCCGAAACTTATTTGACTTATTTTGCTTAAAAGTTTATTAAGTCAATGTCTTATAATTTGGAATGCATAACGATTGAACAGTAATTTTTACTTGTAAATAGTGAAATTCTAGATTCTACAGAAAAATGTTTATCCGTAACTTTTGATCCAGATGCTGGTTTCGTTCACTTTATAGTATGCTGTATTCCCTGTTATCTTAAGACTGTTTTGAAAAATTAGCATTTTTTTCATTTTTAAATTTTCATCAGAGAAGGTATTAGATTTGTGTAAAATTTGACCCGCCCCCCAGTTTTTGTCAAATGTCCACGTTTTAAGACCCCCAGAATCCGAAAAACAGGTTTTTACGCCTTTGGCTTTTGGCACACTCTCTGCGTATCAAACACTAAAGGCCAAGTTCGTTAGCCAGCCATTTTGGATGAAAATTCAAGAAGTTAACGTATTTTGAAAATTTTTGAGACCACTTTTTTCAAAATTTAAAAATTTTCTGTACGCACATTCATAGTATTTAAACAGACGACCAATTTATCCTGATGCCTTTTTTCTATAAAACCAGGATTTACCAGAGTTATAGCATTTACAAAATTCGAAAAAACACAAAAATCAACATTTTAAGCCAACTAACGCACGATATGAAAAAAGTAAAGAGAAGAGAAATGTTTCTTTTTTAATCTCCTACAAGATTGTTTTAACAATTAAAAATTTAAAAAAATTTAAATTTAAATTTTGACAGCATAAAAAAAGAATGAAAAATCAAAAATAACATTTTGCGGTTAAACTGTGCAAAATAGGTAAAAATTTGTGTACACAAAAATTGTGCATTTTTAAAAGATCTACAAATTTGTTTTTAATCACTTTTTGATAGCATGCGTATTTTGTGTTTTAATTATGAAAAACTATATTAACAATAAAAAAATCAGCCCGCTGCGTTGGCACATTCTCATCACAACTTATGTTTTTTAATTTCTTTTTAGTCTCATGTGTGGGTTTTATAAAAAATTTACTTTGTTTAAATGTTTTAAATTCTATATTTTTCACGAATAACACAAAAAAACAGTAGTATCAAAACATTATTCATGGCACATTAATTAATTTTTATTAGATTTGTGTAAAATTTGCTCCCCCCCCCCTATTTTTGTCAAATGTCCACGTTTTGAGATACCCAGAATCCGAAAAACAGGTTTTTACGAATGTGTCTGTCTGTCTGTCTGGCTGTCTGTATGCATGTATGGATGTATGTATGTTTGTATGCATGTGTGTCAGGCTGTGGGCACGATAACTTTTGAAAAAAATGAATCTATTCGATTGGCCTTTGACACACTCTGAGTGTCAGAAACTGAAGGTCAAGTTCGTTAGCACATGGGGAAGAAAAATGACTTGTTTGGTTCAGAATAACCTGCAGCCCACAAATCTTCACCGATTTCGACAAAACAAAATTGTAAAAAAAGCTAATAAGATTTCTAATACAGGTGTCCACCCTGAGTTTTGAATTAGGTTTTCGATTTTTTTATAAATAAACAAATATGACGAAAAAATTGCCTTTTTTCTATTTGACGTTCCCGGTCCTTGTCAATAACAGGATAATGGTCGAAATCGCTTAAGTTGCATAAAATAGCATTAGTTAAAGATATTCCAATATTAGACAAAAAATTTTTATCAACAAATTATTTGATGAAAAAATTGTTTCTACGATTTTCCATAAATACACGGTTTTTCAAGTTTTGTTGCAAGAAATTGGAATCGAAACAATATTATACAAAAAATTTTCTCTCCTGATTATAATTCTTTATATTATAAATAAATTTAATGTACAAATGCAGTAATCAGGCATTTTTCGACATAAATATTCGTTTTTTTTATGCCAATTTTGTTCAATTCGGAAATTTATGATAATTTTAGCAAAATTTATAATTTGTTGATTAATCTTATGATTTTTTAAACAAATTTAATTTCAAAAATGCATTATTCTGGCGTTTCTCGACAGAAAAATTTGGCTTTTTCAATGTCAGTCTTTTCAGTTGGGAACTTCATGACAGTTTCAAAAAAAATGCATAATTTTTTTAATCAATTTTATGATTTTTTTGAAACAGATTTAATAAACAAATGTATTATTGGGGCATCTGTCGACGGAACAATTCTTTTTTGTTTCGATATCAAACTTTAAATTGGGATCTTCATAATCAAATCGGCAACATTCATGATGAATTGACAAATGTTATGATTTTTAAAAACAAATTTAACAAAGAAATGCATCATTCGGGCATCTGTGGACGGAAAAAATCGTTTTTTCGATTTCAGTCTTTTCAATTGGCAAGTTCACGATGATTTCAGCGAAATTCATAATTGGTTGATAAATTTTATAATTTTTAGAAACAAATTGAATAAACAAATGTATTATTCGAGCATCTGTCGATGGAACATTTTTTTTTTTTCAATATCCTAATTAAAACTGTTGAAATAGAAAAAAAAGAATTTTTCTGTAGACAAATGCCTGATTAATGCATTTGTTCATCAAATTTGTTTAAAGAAATAATAAAATTAATTAACTTATTATGAATGTTGCTGAAATTCCCATCAAGTTCCCATCTGAAAAGACTAGCATTGAAAAAACCGAATTTTTCTGTCGACAAATGCCCGAATAATACATTTGTTTATTAAATTTGTTTAAAAGATCATAAGATTAATAAACAAATTATGAATTTTGCTACAAATATCATAAAGTTCCGAATTTAGAAAAATGTACAACGAAAGAAACGAATTTTTCTGTCAAAAATGCCTGATTACTGCATTTGTTCATAAAGTTTCTTATAATATAACTATAAAAAAATGTAATTATGGAAAATCATAGGAAACATTTTTTCAACAAATAATTGGTTTATAACCAATTTTGTTGTTCAATAATATATATAATTCAACACTTTTCCTCTTATTGACGAGCACTGGGAACGTCAAATATATAAAATGGCAATTTTTTCGTCATATTTGTTTGTTTATTTATAAAAAATTGAAAACCTAATTGAAAAATCAGGCTCGACAACACTCTGAGAAATCTTAACAGCTTTTTAAAAAAATTTTTTGATTCAAATTGCTCAATATTTGTGGATTATACGTTATTTCGAACCCAAAAAGGTCATTTTTTCCCACTGTGGGCCGGGAACGTGAAAATGAGATCATTTCAACTCCCATCTAACACAACGCTGCTGAAGGTTGGTTGAACTTCTCAGCATAAAACACTAACCAGCTATGACTCTTGGTTGAAACTCATTGCCTCCGACCCCCGTCCCCAAAACCTCGTTAATCAAAATTTTCTGGGTCACTGAGGCAGGGATTTAATTTAGAAGTTAAAAAAGGTAAGGCTGATGTGTAGACCGTATGTGCTACGTTTAAACCGTAAAAATAAAATTGGAAATGAGTAAATTCAGTATTTACAAAACCGGCAGAAGTTGCAGTAAAATGTTTAATAACAAATTTTTTAAAGAATGCTCATTTTTTTAAAAGAGACAATGAAACTGGGTCTGTTTTAATATCAGTGCATGTTATGAATTGTAATAATATACATTTATGGAAATGATATACAAGTTGAGATACAAATTCGAGTGCGAAGCACGAGATACGTGATGAGAATGTATTCGTTAAAGCCGAAGGAGCTTTAACAAAAAAGAAGTCACTATCATCAAATTACTGCTGTCGATGTTTTGACTTTTAGATTAAAAAAATCTGTGCACAAGTGTAAGGAATATACAAAGACCAAGTGCGGAGAGCGAGACCCAACAGTCACGCGCCCTAGGCGCGCTCAATCTTGTAAGCCGCGCTCGTGTAATTATTGGTTTAATGTGATTAATAGTCAAGGTTGAAAAGTACTTTAAATAATCTTAACATTCAATCACTTTTTTTCCATTATTTATTAGCACTGACTTACATTCAATTCCCTTATTTTTATGTAAATTTATTTGAATTTAGGGGCCGAATAACAACCTAAAATAAATTTTTCTCTCTGAACGGAATTGGCCCCTGGAAATATTTCAAAACAAGTTTCGAACTTTATTTTTTAAAGTTCATATTCTTGCAGTAAATTTAATTGTGCATCTATTTTCGCTAGACAAAAAAGTTGTAGCTTTTTTCGTTTTCGAAGTAAGCCCGAAAAACCCGCTTTTTACAAACCCATTTTTTTACTTCTACTCGCTGTTATTCCGGCAATTAGAATTTGTTGATCAAATTCACAAGAAATATTCTTTATGATGTTCTACGATTAGTATAGGGTAAATATCATCTAAATATTTTTGATTAAATAAAAATGATAAATTTGTAGCTATACATTGCATAAATCATGCATTCATATCTTCAAGCTCGTGGGGAGTTTTTCAGAAAGGTATAACTATTTTTTCTATGGAAATAGTTATACAAACTAAAGCATAATTAAGAAATTAGGAAGGTTTTCTTTTGTTCATACGGCTCTTTCATTCACAGGTAGTGAAAATTAATTTAGATTATTAAATTCAGATTCATAAATAGTACTTCGTCTCGAGCAAAAAATTAACCTTTTTAACCCCTTACCGCCCTTAAAACTTTCTTTTTTTCTGAATTTTGAGATATTTAGGCATATTATTCCTATGGCGGAGTGTATATAAAACTTAAATTCTAGCTCATTACCGTCCTGACTTGCATGTAAATCCTTGCGTTAAAAATTGCTGTTCGTCCCAAAGTCATATTTAAAAAAAATCAAGTCTTCCAAACGTTACATATATGCCACTGTGGGCGGTAGAGGGTTAAGGAACAACGGTAACTAAAGCCACTTTAATTATAAAAATTCTTTGAATAATTAACGATTTTTTCCATTTTAAAAAACATGGCAGAAGCCAGTCAATAGAAAGACATTCGTAGTTTGTTCTGTAAATAAATTGAGCCTATTCATGGAAAAAGGGTAAAAATAAGTATTTTTTTATAAGAATAAAATTTTTAGATGATTCGTTCAGAAAATGTGACTATTCATAAAAAAAGAAGATCAAAATTTGCATTTGTTTATAGAAATGGTTAAAATAATTAACATTTGTTTATAATTCGACAAATATGACATCAAGAAGACATTGGCAAGAGATTTTTATTTGGATTCATAAAAAAACAGTTGAGTCTATTCATGGAATAATTGTAAACATGGACATTATTTATAAGAGTTATTTAAAGAATTAAAACTTTTTTTCAAATTTCTAAATATGATAATGAATGAAAAAGTCACGAACATGTAGCTTAGTCTCGGATACGAGATAAAAAAATGAAACATTAAAGCCTTATTTCTATGAAAAATGTATGAATAAATTTCGAAGTTTTTTCCGAACAGTTCGAATTTCCTACACGAAAAGTTCCTGACAATTTCAGACTTGAATATAAAAAGGAAACATTTTATTTTTGCGATATAATTAATATTTAATTTATAAATTCTCAACTTAGAAGATTCGAAACTTCGAAAGCTATGTACTTGAAGTTACGAACGTTCATATGAACGAAATTAAAGATTTTTTCCCCGAATTTTTTTTGCCTAAATCATTTAGGATGACAAAAAATAATATTCCATCGGAAGAAGTTTTCGAAATTTTTATTTTTTGAGGGGTTGAATACCCTTACAAATCACCCATTATTCAAACCTGCCAAACACAATTTTGATTGT
>NC_046663.1:96443984-96446076 GCF_010883055.1 Belonocnema kinseyi | reverse complement strand
GGAACGTGTGGGCAATATCGTGCATTCAGTTTTGGGCATGAAGAAGCTCTGCGCGCGATGGGTGCCGCGTTTGCTCACAGTGGACCAAAAACGAATTCGTCTAACAACTTCCCAGCAGAATTTTGAATTATTTTCGCGTAAGCCGACCGAGTTTTTGCGCCGATTCATAACCATGGATGAAACCTGGATCCACTACTACACTCCTGAGTCAACGAAACAGGCAAAACAGTGGGTTCCACCGGGCCAAAGTGCTCCGAAGCGTATCAACTTTAAATTATGTGAATCAAAAAAGTTTTACTATAAAAATCGATTTTTCATATAATATAAGTGACCATAACTTACTTAATTTTAAAGTAAATGAATTGATATTATAGGTCAATCAATGAAAATAAACTTAAGATACGATGATATTGATGCTCTCAGTTCCAGTTCTATCTCCCTGCAGCACTCCCCCTCCATTAACCGAAGTTTGGCGGGACTGACGTTATAACTAGATTCTCCACCTTGCAACGACTAACTATATTAATTTTGAAATAATTTCGACACGCAAAATAAATTTCTCGCATAAAGGTGGTATTTGAGCAAGGTAAAGTTTCAGGCAATGAATGGAGTCTAGGTGTTTGGAATGCTAGAGGGGTGAATGATCTTAAGGAAAGAGAATTACGAAAAAGTATTTAATGTGAACCTGAAAGAAAACAGAAGGGATGCAACATTAGAAAAGTAATAAATGGGGAGTTGAAAGTCGGACTTGAATTAAGGTCAGGAGTAGATAATGAATCACATGGTAGTCAAGGGGTAGGTTTAATTATGAATGATGAGAGAGCAATTCAGCATCTCAGGGATAATAGACTTGTATCTTCTAGATTGCTGTGGGTTAGAATGAAAGTAGAAATCAGAAGATTATGAATGTGTTGGCATGAATGACTTGGCGTAAACGTTAAAGTAAAAAAAAACCCTTTCTTTACTAACCCTTTCTTTGCTAAGTCAATTTCGAGGATCCTAGAACAAATGGTAACTGAGAAAGATTAGTTAGCTTATGCTTAGAAAAGGGCTTATTTATTACAAATACTTCGTTTAGGCATACAATGATTTACATGTACACCTGGTGTGGAGGAGATAGCCACAGTATAATTTACTTCGTTGTGCGAATGAAAGACTGAGGGCCGGTTCCACGAATCTCAATTAAATCATTGGTTAACTTACAGCTTGTTAAATGTAATGCCATAGTTAAGCATCGATCATACTGTCGCGCGTCCTACCACGTTTTTGGAGATCCCGGTTATCTAACCAGATAGTCGATTCGAAATAACTCCTATTTCATTTTTAACCATTCGCATGATTGGCTACTTGTCGGTCGAGTCTAGTGAAAAGAAAAGCAATATGGCCGTGCGCGCCAAATCCAAATAAGGTTCAATCCACGCTCGTGTCCAGACTAACCTAAAAAAAGTGAATTTGTATGTGTTTTTGTTCCTGTTATATTTCTGTTTTATTCGTGTTATCTGTGATACGATGGAAGAAAATAAAGTGAGATCGCCTAATTTTCTTCCTAATGTTCCTTCGATTTCATTCAGCAGATCATTAATACAAGCTTTTATTAAACGAAATCTCGGTTGAAAATCAACGTCATTGAAATTATCAAAAAAATTCACCCTTTCTTTGAAAATTCGCGGTCTTCTGCGGAAAAATTCAAAAATGTCTTTTTCCACTTCGTTATCAGACGACATCAGAACTTCTTCCAAAATCTCCGTATTTCATAACGACACTGCACTTTTTAGGTTAAAGGACGATTAAATCGCTCTAACCGACCAATCTTGACCGATTAGATTCAACGGTGGTTAATGCGCGTTAACTGGCTGTTAAAAAGTGGTGGAATGCGTAACTAGCTTTAACCGAGGATTAAATTTTTAACCGAGGTTGGTGGAACCGGCCCTAAGAGAGTTAGTAAAAGATACAAGGGTCATGAGGGGTTCTAAATGCAATACTGATCTATTGCACCTTCTAGTCTCCAAAATAAACTCGCGTCAGGGATGCAAAAGAAAGAGAACCATAAAAACAAAACAAACGCGAATGAAGATTGAGAATCTACAGAAAA
>NC_046663.1:96442002-96443884 GCF_010883055.1 Belonocnema kinseyi | reverse complement strand
ACGGGCCACACTCGCATCGTAGCAGTCTAGCAAGTCGTGATTCAGTCGCTCCGTCCACCCAAAGGTCACGAGATCACGCTGATCCATCGCATTGAATCCATTATCATTGGCTCCCCCAGCTCTAGATTGGTCGGCATTGTTGGCCGACCCATTGTCGGGAGCTCTGCGCGTTCTATTGTTTTGAACCGCACTTACTACAACTATGTTTGGTGTTGTCATTGTTGTTCTCACGAGAAGCTAGGGAAAGGGGTTCGTCCATCCTTGTAGAGCCCCGCATGCAAGGATAAGGCTGCTTACTCTGAGAGGTCGCCTGGTATCCCAGAGTCACCGTTCTAGACACCTCACCCAGGTGCCATTCAGCTTTCGGCACGGTTTTCACACCTCCGCTTGGGGGTTAATTCCTTCGGGACCACCCCTGGACCCTTGATACAGGGACCCTCTATCCGCAACCCGAGGACGCGTTCGGTGGCTTTGTCATAGGCCCTTCGGTTTGATTCTAGAGGAATCAAAACCGATATATATATAATATGATATATGACATATGATATATATATATAATATGTATAATATGTGTCAAGAAGTTTAAAGTTTTCAGTTCGAACATCTTCACTGAAGCGTGAGAGGCAAGGGGACTCACGCTAATCAAGCACCCCAAAGGGAACAGAATTTACGGGACCCGTTCATTTTTCGGAATGGATAAAATTTAAGAAAGGTAAAATTTCAGAATGGGTTATAATATTTAATGATAAAACTTAGGAATACCAAAAATTCGGAAAAAGGAATAAATCAGAAATTCAAAACTCTGAATAGTGTTTATTCGGAAACCAAAGAAGTGGAATGGGTAAAAATTCGGAAACGTTAAAATTAGGAGAGTGAACAATTAGGAATAAGTAAATATACGGAGAGGAAAAATTCAGAAAGTAGAAAAATTCAGAATAGTAAATAATTGTAGCTATTAGCAGGTCTATAATTTTTTATTTTTGGTAGCATACAAATATTTTTCGCAATAAATGTGAATAGCATATCATAATAAATTTATCTTATCCGTCATTTAAAATTTTTCACGAAAAAATCATTATTTTTTATCATTATATAATTTAAAAACAATTTTCAACGTACAACATAAATTTATTATGATATGATATTTAAATTAACTGTGATGAACATTTGTTTGCTACCATAAATAAACAACTATACACCTGCTAAGAGCTACGTTTATTAACAATTCCGAATTTTTCTACTTTCCGAATTTATCCTCCATTCCGCTTCTTTGGTTTCCGAAGTAATACCTTTCAGAGTTTTGGATTTCCGACTTATTGCTTTTTCCGACTTTTTGCTAATCCTATGTTTTACCAGTATGTACCCAGTTTTACCCATTCTGAAATTTTACCTTTCTTAATTTTTACCGTTCCGAAAAATGAACGGGTCCCGAATTTACTACGTCCACGTCGTTGTTCCTGGGTAATGCTAAACGTAAACGTAAACTACTTGGAAAAAACCTTGAAAAAACCTTGAAGATCATCACCAAGATCAATACAGAGCTCTCCAATTATTATTTCGTTGAAATTTACTTCAGGAATCGCACTGACCTCTTGGAAAACTTTGTTAATTTCAAATGACCTCTAACTGACCTTGAACGTTACAATTGACCTATGACTTAGACACGTATCTCAACGTAGAATTTCCCGCTCTATCGATTGCAGATGTAAAAAAGGGGATTTCCATTAAAAAAACAAAGTTGACCTTCAAAAGGCCATGAAGGTCAACTTCAATGTGAAAATGAAGGTCACCATTAAATTCCTCGTTGAAATTTACTTCAGGAATAACCTTTACTTTTTTTAAAAATATTTTACCTGAGGAAATATCCAACGGTCCCGGGACT
>NC_046663.1:96421840-96441902 GCF_010883055.1 Belonocnema kinseyi | reverse complement strand
TTGCTGGATCGTCGTATTGATTCCTTTACAGACTGTAACCACCTATCTCACGGTTGTGAGACGTGGTTATGGCTGAAATTTTACCGCGATTTCGCTGGAAATCGCTGGAAATCGTTGAGAAAGTCTGTGACAATGAGTTCGGCTAGACTGTATTAACGCTGAAATGCTTAAACACGATGGCAAGTACAATTTATATATCGAGATGGGAGAAGTCCCAGATGATTGGAAAGAAGCGACTATGGTACCAATATACAAACGAAAGGGAGATAAAAGCGACTGCAATAATTACAGAGGGATCAGCTTATTAAGTACTGTAAGTAAAATATACTCAAAAATACTTATTCGTAGGGTAATGAAAATAACAGAAGAAAAGATTTGGCTAGTTCAAAGTGGGTTTATGTCAGAAAGGTCATGTACGGTTCAAATATTACGTTAAGGCAAATCGCAGAAAAAATTTTGGGACTAGGAAAGAAAGTTTTTTGTGCATTTGTTTACCTAGAAAAATCTTTTGGCTAGGTAGATAGAACTAAACTGTTTATAAGATTGTTATGGCAGAGTCAATCAAAGACTTGCAAAGAATGTTGAATAAACTGAATGCAGGCATGAAAAGCATGGGTTTCAAAATTAACGCAAATAAAACAAAAACTATGGTGTTCGAAGGAAAGAGTGAGAAAAAATATGCAATATTGTATTAAATGAGAGAATTGAACAAGTGGACGAGTTTGTATACCTTGATAGCATATTTACTAGAAACGGAAAGATAGATGAGGAGTTATAGATAGACGCATAAACGAAGGTAAGAAGCTTATTGGTAGAGCAGGGCCCCTTATCAGAAGTAAAAATACAGGGCCATCAAAAAGTATCGGACCCCCCCACCCCATTTGCGAAAATATGCGCCTTCGTGAGAAATGTTTCAGACAAAAGTTTCAGAGATTTGGACGGGGATCTGAATAGTGACCTTGAAGCTGACCTTGGCGTTGACCTTCGAGGTTATTTCAAGGTCAATTTTTATTGCTCAAATGGAAACCCCTATTTTTGATAGCGCCAATCGAAAAAACGCAAAATTTTACGTTTAGATATGCATCAAGTTCATGTGACCCGATGACCTTCGGGGTTATTTCAGGGTCGTGTAAACTCAAACAAGGTCTAGATGGCTGATCAGCGAAAATATGCGTTAAAAAAATAGTTAGACATTGTATCCAGATTTAGTCGACTAAGGCGAGATCCATTGTAGGTCTCATCAGTCCATAAAAAAAACCTTATGTGGATCCGGCTCGCAGAGGCAAACTCCGTCGAGTGTTTCTTCAATCCACAAAAAAAGGTCGTATGTGGATCACGACCCTGGAATGGCCCCGAAGTTCATCGGGTCACATGACCTTGATGAATATCTGAACGTAAAATTTTCCGTTCTTTCGATTGACCTTGAAATAACCTTGAAGGTCAACGCCAATGTCAGCTTCAAGGCCACCATTCAGAACCTCGTCAAAAACCCTGAAATATTTTCGCTGATAGGGGGAGGGGGTGTCCGATACTTTTTGATGACCCGTATATCAAATAAACCTAAAATGGCAATACGTAATTCTATATTTGTACCGACTGTAGAAGACACTGAGAGACCTCTTGTTAGAATAAATGATAAAAATTAATTAGAATTTAGTGTAATATCATTCCAAAATAGAGCAAACCGAGGTTTTATTATACTTATTCGTATTTCAATACCGAAGTTTAATATTATCATACGAGTATTTAAACCACGAAGACGACAAAGTAGTATTCTGAATACGAAATATTATGAATCTCCATTTCAAGAATAAACACTATGAAAAAATGATATTCTTTTTACTGAGTTTTCGACAAATAATTTTAACAATTAAAATGGTGAATATCATAATCTCGAAAACGTATTTTAGAAATTGATATTTTCACTATGAAGGTAACAGAAATTTGAGACGCATAGCAAACTATGAAAACATTATTCTTGATATTTCATATAGCTTCGTTTTGAGAATGCTCCTCGATTTTTTCCGCCATTTTCCGACCGAGCCGAAAGGTTATGATATACAACATTTTAAATACAAGTTAACTCTTTCTATTTTCAAATCCTTTATTTACTATGGGATTGAAAATATTAGGAATTCTTTCTCACGAAATTTATACACTAAGGTATTAAGATTTAATTCAATGAGAACAATTTATAAAATATTACATCTAAGTACACTCAAGTTTATTATAATGAGTTACTGAGATATCAAATTAGAGAAATATATATCAAATTAGAGTTACGTTAGAAAAATGTATTTTATAAAAAATCAATTTAATCATTGAACGTGATAAAATGTTTAACCTATCTATTAACGAAATGTCTAAAGCATCAAGTCACTCGTGAAAAAGGGCCCAGATATTTTTCATACTGCAATGAGTTGTCACGTGACGCCGCGCCGCTTAACCGAGATTTTTGCCAAATATTTCATGATATAAGTTTGCTGTGGGGTTTTATTGTTAGGGAATGGGATAGTACTTTAGATAAGTTTCGAATTTTCGAATCTCGCCGCAGCCATTCGGATTATTCATAGCGATTAAGCGTGCGATTATGTAACTAATGAATAAATTAAGTATATAATAATAAGAAGAATCATTTTACGCATGTTACCTTATTTAATTGTATTTAATTTGTGTATTCTGTTCCTCCTTCTGAATGCTAAATCTTTTGGTGGATCGAGTTTTTTTCATATATTCGTTTGATATTCTCATATGCCTAAAATGTATTACTATCGTTTTGACTTCTCTTGTCCACTTTGATGTAGTGAATTTTAAATTCTCGCAAGTTTTATAAGATTTAATGCAACATCCTTTCTATTTGTTCAAACCAAAATTTAGTTTTGACGGCTGAAAACCGCTACAGTAATTTTTGATACGCAAAATCTGTTTTCCCTATTTTGATACAACATTATACTAAATTCTCATTTATTTTTATCATTTATTCTAACAAAAAGCCTCTCAGTGTAAGGAACGAGACATGGACCTATCAAGAAAAAGATAAGAGTAAAATTAGCGCAATTGACTTGAGATTCTTCCGCATAATATGCGCGAAAACACTGATGGACAAAGTGAGTAATGAGATCATTCTCAAAAAATGTGGCGCAGAAGAGACGCTAGTAGACACATGGGAAAGAAATTGGTTAAGATGGTTCGGCCATGTTGAGAGAATACCAAATTAACGACTAACGAAACAAGTGTATAAAGGTAAAGTAAATGGCAACGTGCCCGGAGGCAGACCGCGGAAAGAATGATTGAATGCGTGAATGAGAAGAAACATAAGAAGCCACAGAAAGACGAGAGCCTGTATGCAAAAGTGCATGGACGTGAAAGAAACCAAGGAAGTATGCAAGAGCAGAAAAGTATGGCGGCAAATAGTTAATAAAAATAGTGTCAGTAGAGTGAATGACGCCTGAAACAAAATACCTTGGATACTAATGGACCCAAGTGGGCAGGTTTACATGATAACTTTGTGAAGCTCTTCACTTGGGGAGGACGCTAGAGAGATTGATCAGCAAGTTGGATCGGAGTAGTGCTGTGAAACGAATGTGTTGTTTAAATAAACAACACGGGAATTCTACATTAATCTAAAAAAATGTATACCCCCTCCCCCACATTACTTCCTTCCTCACCGAGTGATTCACGCTTATCCCGAAAGAGAGATGGCTTAATGGTTTTCAAGCTATCGTGCAAAACAGTGTGACATGCACACCCATACATCCAGACAATTGTTCAGAACATTGTATTCGACATTTTTCAATTGAGGAACATTAAATTAAACGAGCATATTTTTTAAAAGTTTTTACCACTACAAAGCTTTCTATATGAGGAAACTAAAGAGCATATATATTCCTAATTAATTCTAATCGTACATTAACTTTTCATATATTTTATGCAGAAAGAAGGGATTTAAACAACTAATCGATGCATAGCACGAGTAAAGTACTCTTATTCATAAGTTTGTTCATAACATCATAAACTATTTTTTTTTCTTGCTCCTATAGGGGAGACCGCCCTACAGTAGATAATGAGTCTACAGTAGATAATCATGAATTAAAAGCACACATATGCCCAAAGTAGTTAAATGAAATGGATGATTTTACAAAAATTCGTATTTTAAATTAACAATTATCTACTATAGGATCATCATCTACTAATTTGAATGCGCATGGGGCGCGCTACTACTTGTTCTCGCGCTTCGCACCTGATAATATATTTATCTCACTTTTCGCACACGATAATGTATTTACCTCGCGCTACACGCTCGGTCTTTGTATTTCCCTCACATTTGTGCATAGAGCTTTTAAAATGAAAGGTTAAAGCATCGACGATGTCTTAGAATAATGTAACAATTTTATTTTTCATGAGTAGTTTAATATTTGCTCCTCACTTTTAACTAATTTTTATTCTCAGCTATCCTGAAAAATCTATCATTTCAATACAATTATATTATTACATTTCATAATATGCATTGGTATTAAAACATACGTATTTTCATTATCTTGTTTTTACCATTTAAAAAAGTGCGCATCCTAACAAAAACAATTGTGTTATTAAGCATTTTATCGCAGCTTGTGTCGTTTTTCCACATATTAAATTTATTTTCAATACTATTTTTTACGATTTAAACTAAAAATACGCATCCTAATGTAAAGTGGTTGCAAGCAAAATTGTACATATAATTTAGGCAAAAAATTATGCCAAATAAAATGATTGCAGTTTGTGTCGTTTTTTCAAAGAGTTGAGTTGTTTATTTTCAATATATTTTTATACTAAGAGCTTATAACAAATTTGTATATCATTATTGGTTAAACAACTTTTGTCTTTTCATTTTTTTCGTCTCTTGTAGATCCTTTTTGGATGAATAACTTTTGTTAATTAATTTTTGTCGTACCCTGCGTCGTTTTTCCTTGATGTCCTTTCATATCGTGCGTTATTTAGCGTAAAATTTACATTTTCGTTTGTTTTTTTGAATTTGTTAAGTTCTATAACTCTGTTAATTTTTTAGAAAAAAAGTAATTAAGAAAAAATGTTCGCCTTTTCAAATAGTACGAATACCCGTACAAAGAATTTTTGAATCTTGGCTGGCTAATGAACTTGACTTTTAGTTCAGGATGTTAAAAGAGTATGCCAGATGCCAATACAATCTACAGGGGTCAAATTTTACACAAATCTAATAGTACCTTCTCTGATGAGAATGTAAAAAAATTTGGTGTTGTAAACAACGGGATTTTTGGATTTATTTTGAAAACGGCAAAAGCTTCTACGTTTTTCTAAGTGAAAAACATGTCCAATTGAACTTCCCATGTGAGTATATACTTTTGAAATTAAAATTATAAGCTTTTATGAAATACATCAAGGAGTCAACGCTGTTCTGCAAGAAAAATTGGCCCTTGAATTTACTGGAATGTTCCTGCATTGTCAAACTCATTGACAAATTATGTAAGACTCCACTCTAGCGTCAGAGAAAAAAGCCTAACTTTGACTATTTATTTTAGGAGTATGAAAAAAATAATTCGATTTCTTTTTTGAGGGTTTAACACATATTAAAGTATGAAAAAAAGTTAATTTTAATTTTGATACAAAAGAGCGACGAAAGAGCCCGTCTCGAAAATCGTCTTTTTTCAAAAGACTTCACGGGACGACTGTTTTCTCGTAAAGTATAAGACCTGGAACGAAGAACAAAAAAAAATGTATTTACATACTATTGGCTATGGAACTATATAGGGGTTTTCTATCTAGCCATGCAACTGTGTTCAAGTAATACGTCCTCCCAGTTTGAAAAAAGTTGTTTCGAGAAAAAAGCGTTCAACGTTTTACGAGCGATTAAATGCTTGAAATTTTCTATTTCTAATCTTTGAAACCTGCACCATATATAGACCCAATTGTATTTTTTTTATGATCCGCAAGTATTGTTTAGGCCAAAACAACAAAAATCGATTTTTTTCAAAATATTAGAGTGGTGTTTCCCCTTAAGGAGCTGAGCGGTATTTCGTTTATATAAGTAATGAAAGATATATAAAAGGAAAAATTGCATAATCTTTATTTGTAAAAGGTGCCTTTCCGCATGTTAAGTAAAACTCACTTCAAAAAGATGTATTAAAATGGTTCCTTAATTCTATTTAATTCAGCTCAATTGGTGTTCAATTTACTTCAATTCAATTAAAACACCTTATATGGGTGCCGTTAAATTGACCTTTAATTCGATTGATCTTAACTTGATTTATAGTCTGTTATGTCCATTGTCGTTAACAATGGAACCGTTTGAATATTCTTGCACTTTCTATAAATTCAGTTCATTTAAATTCATTTCAATTTTCCTATATTCACTTAGATTCAGTTGAATTGGTCATGTAAGAACTTGGATTGGCCTAAACTTTCCGTACATTGGCCTTGAATTCACTTCAATTGACCTACCTATTTCATTTTAATTAACGAACACTTTCCGGAAATTCAGTTCAATCAGTTCGATTGCCCTACACTTCAATTAAATTCGATTAAATAGTTCATACATTCAAATGAGTTGGCCTTCTTTTGTTCATGCATTCGAATGTGTTGACCTTTTTTCCCTTAAATTTACGTGATTGACCTGAACTTCACAATGAGAACGGATGAGAGAACTAGAGTTATATTCTCATAAAGATTAGGACTAAAAATGAATAATAATCTATGAAAATAGAAACAAATCAAGTTTTAATCAAGTTTTATTTTATGCAGTTATTCTTATTTTATTGTCTCATGTTCTTTTAAAAGTTCCCCTTGCTACACAGTGAAATATAAATTGAAACCTGAATTAAAATTGATTGTAACTAAACATACTTATTTTATAACTTTCAGTATCAAATTTCACATATTTAATTCTTATTCTCAATTTTGGTCTCTTTAATGGTATTTCAACAAATAATAACGCCATACGGTGGTACAAAGTAATCTTTTTCGCAGAAAATTCATCCATTTAGAATGAAAATGAAACCGTCTTCTCAAAAATTCGTCTTCTCAACTTGAAAATTCAACTGTTTCAACTTCATTCAAAATCCAACTGATTTTGGTTCCACTTTATTTATTTATTTTGTTAATAAGAATTCGACCAATGGTTCAAAAACAATCTTTCGAGGCAAAAATTTAACTATTTTGCTAAAATTTCGTCTTTTTGGCTTGAAAGTTGAAAAATTTCGAAGAAGATTCAAATATTTGGTTAAAAATGAACTTTTTTGTTGGAAACTCATCTTTTTTGGTGGAAAAATTCTTCTTCTTGGATGGAAGATTTAATTATTTATTCAAAAAATTATCTGTTTTTAGTTTTAACTGATTTTTATTTTTTGAAAATTCAACTATTTGGTTAAAAATTCAACTATTTAATTGAAAATTCAACTATTTGGTTGAAGCCTCATCCTTCTTGGTTTAACATTCACCTTTTCTGGTTTAAAAGTCAACTATCTACTTTCTACATTGGAAAATCAACTCTTTCATTAAAAGATCAACTTTTTAGTTAAACATGCATTACACTTGTATGTGCAGTATGCTTTGTGTTTTATTTTAGGCGTTTATCAAATGAAATCGGAAAAATATTTTGACGTCACTCTGAGGGGATCCAGCTGTATGTAATGATCCGAAACGAAAATGAGGAGAGGTGGAAAAGTTTTTAAAATAACGGGATGTAGTTTTCGAACGGCCCCTTTAATGTAGCTTACCAGTTTTCGCAAAGCCCCTAAAAATTTAATTAGAAATTGGTGAAAAGTATTCCTGAAAATAAAATCAAGAATCTAACGACCGAATTTGGACAACCACCACAAAATGGTCCCATTGGAATCTGAAAAAAGGAACATTTTCTTCCCGTCCTTTCCCCATAAAAAGAAAAGAAAATTATTCTTCGTTACTTTGGACAAAAATAAAAAGGAGGAAAGAAAAATGAGAAGGCAACCAACCAAATCCCCTTCCTTCTCTTTTTCTTTATTTCTTTTGTCTTCTTTATTCCCACCATTATCAAATCCCAATAAAAAACATAAAAAATATATAAATAATAATCACTGACGATTCGTCACTTATACAGCACCCTTATCAAGACAAAAAAATTAATATAAAATAAAATAAATAAAATTACAAAGTAAAATAAAATTTGAAAAAAAAAACATAAAATCAAAATAAAATAAAAAATAAAAATAAAAATGAAATAAAATGAAAATAAAAATAAAAATAAAATGTGTTGCCAGCAGGAACAGCACACCTGCCACGATGCTCTTTCTGAAATTTAAAAAAGAATATATAAGTCTGAACTCTTATGTTTTCGCGTGCTAGCAATTATGAAATTAAATCAGAAAAGATGGACACAAGGAGGGTTCTTATGGACACTTATTTTTTCTTCTGAGTGAGATAGCACTATTGCACCCCTCAACTCAACCCTGATGCCCACTTTATGCTCCATAAAGTTTTCTGTAATTCCTACTTCATTATTTATAAATTAAGTTTGAATGAGATAATTGGAGTAAATTAGCCATGTCTATCTTTTTCCATTTTTTAAAATAATTCTATGCACTCTTTTTCTTATTGTCTGCCTTTAATTTGCTGGTTACATTTGTTTAAAGTTGAAATAATTTTAAAATAAAGTTGTCGTATATTAATAATAATTTTCAATGAAAGATTACAAAATTAAATATTTTATTTTAGAAGCCTTTATGTGATCGAAAACTTGTATGTTAAAATCGGGTATGATGCGAATATTGAACATTTTTATTTTAAAAGACTCAAAATGATACAATTCTAATATGAAAACTATTATAAAATAAATTTTTTAAGGTTGAATTATTGAACATTCGATTAATTTTAAGTTTAAAATTAGATTATTTTCAATTTAAAGTACTTAAAATTTAAATATTCAAAATTGTATGTACTTTCAAATTTGAATCTTTAAACAGTGTACAATATCAAGTTAGAAGCCTTAATATTTAAACCACTTGGAATTGAAAAATTAAGGTAAACGCTTAAGTGGAATTTTGAACCCCTTAAGTTTTCATATTTTTAGTTCAAATAGAAAGCCTTAAAAGTTAAGTAACTTTAAACTAAAAAGCTTAAAAATTGAAAAATTTCAAATTTAGTTGTTAAAATTGAATGTAATACTTATCTTAAAAGCCTAATTAATTTTATTAATAATTACAGTAAAACGGGACTAAGCTTCTCTGTTATTTTGGATTTATTTCCTCATATAGGCAGGTTTCAAAATGTCCTAAATTTTTAAATCTACTTATACGTTTTCATCATAATGAGAAGGGATTGGTTTTATGTAAAAAATGACTCCCGAAGATTCCATAAATGTCGACGTTTTGAGGCCATCTGAGCCAGAAAAAATAGTTTTTACGTCGGTATCTTTCGCCGCTGTCGTCTGTCAACACAGTAACATTTGAAGGAATTATCCGATTGGATTGCCCTTGGGGATACTTTATAAAGGTGTGAAACGAAAGGACGAGTTCGTTAGCCAGGTTTTCTAGGAGAACTTTCAAAAAGTTACGGCATTTTCAAGATGATTGAAAGCATTTTTTTGAAAAATTGAAGAATTCGAAGTACGGCTATTCGTAGTACACGCGAACCCGAACAATTTATCCTAATAATTACTTTTTTCCATAAAAATAAAATTGCCAGAGTTATAACATTTTTAAAATACAAAAAAACGTAAATTAAAATTTTAGGCCAAACAACGCACAATTTGAAAACAAATCAAGAGTATCAAAACGTTTCTTTTTGACAGCCCTACAAGATTATAACAACTTTATGAATTTTTTTGGAAAATTGAATATTCAAATTTTGATCGCACAAAAAATAAGGAAAACATAAAAATTCCATTTTGCGATAAAACTATGCAAAATAAAAAAAAATAAAAAATTTGGGCGAAAATTGTGCACTTAAAAAAGATCTACAAATCTGTTACAAACAAATTTTTCATAGCACACCTAGTTTTAGTCTTATTCCTAAAAAACAAAAATTGAAAATTAAGAAATTAAATTTTTGGATAAACCACACAAGCTCTCGAAAAAATGAATGGGCAAAAGTTGCTCTTCCAAAAAAAGCTACACATCTGTTATCAAAAAATTTTTTAAAGACGTGTAGATATTTTTTCAATCATAAAAAATAACATTGAAAATAAAAAAATTAAATTTTTTGAAAAACGGTTGAAGGTACGAAAAAAAAATCAATTGAAAAAAATGTTCACACAAAAAGAATCTTAAATTTTTTATTAACAATTTTTAGATAGGGCGAGTAAATTTTCGTTTAATCGTAAAAAATAAGTTTAAAAATAAAAAATTGATTTTCGGAAAAACGCCACAGAGACGAAATAAATGAAAAAACAAAAGTTCTTCAACCAAAAAAGATCTGCAAGTTTTGTTTTAAATTCTTGTTACACAAATATATTAAAAATAAAAAAATGCTTTTTGGAAAAATGACACAAGTTGCAATAAAATGTTTAATTACTTTTTTTATAGCATGCGCCCTTTTTTAATTATAAAAACAAGACAATGAAAAAAGCGTATGTTTGAATATTAATGCATATTATGAATTGCAATAGCATATAAATTTATTGAAATGATTAAATTGTTTAGGGTAGCTGAGAATAAAAATTAGTGCAAAGTAAGGAACAAATCTTAAAGTAATCATGAAGAATACAATTTACAGATTATTTTGCAGTATCTGAATAAGCAGTACCAGACTAAGGTATAGAAATAAATATAATATAAATGAAACATAATATTGTTGAACATAATGTAAAAAAGTTCACATTTAGGATAAAATCGAGTGCGAAGCACGAGATATGTGATGAGAATGTGTCCGTTAAAGCCGAAGGAGCTTTATCAAAAGAGAATTGACAATCACCAAATAACAGTTGTCAATCCCTTAACCTTTAATTTTGAAATATAGTTTATATATAAGCGCGCGATGAAAATGTTCCTGCGCAGCGGGCACATTTTTTAACATCTTTCAATATAATTTAACTCCAGGAACTCGAAAATGCAATTTGAAAAAATGTCCGTGTGTGTGTATCTTTTTCTGTTTACCATATCTCAAAAATTAAAAGAGCAATTGTCATAAAATTTGGACAAATTGTACCTGCTCCAATGGATACCCAGGTCTGATCGAATTTTGAGCTAAATCGGCCAATCAGAATAGTTGTTTTACTTTTAGAAATTTGAAAACAATATTTTTGCCATTTCTACATGAGAAATTTTTTTTTATATTCAAATACATAACAACGATATTATGTCTGACGTGTTTGTTCTCGTCTTCGAGACGTATTGACCTACATATTGTTATAGAACTTTTTATTACCTACTAGTGTCTATTTTTAAAATTGAAGAAAAATTGTTTATTCTATTTTAGTTTTGATCTTTGGTTTTGCAAATGACGTTTGTCAATTAAAAAAGTCCTTGTTTTAAAAAAATCGATGCATTTCACCATGAATTATGTCCTCTACAGGAGTGTAACAAGTTTGGAGTTGTTAAATCCGTATGAACATACACAAGTAAATACAGTGAAGTCAAGTGTGAGTGAGCACCGCGCACTCCCACATCTCCTATTACACACCCCCGCTGTGCTGCGTCGATTCGCAGAAGAACAAATTCTGGGGGCCCGATCTCTCGGTTTCACTGTATGTGAAAATGAATGGACATTAAATCTTAGTTCCAATATGCTTCATCATAATCGTTAATGCCAGATGAATGACTAACTGTGAAGTAAATGACAACGTGACCAAAGGCAGACCGCGTAAAATAGTTAGAATATGTGAAAGAGACCCTATTTAGAAAAGACATAAGAAGCCACAGAAACATAAGACCTTGCATGAAAAATGCATGGACCTTAAGGAAGCTAGAGAAATATGTCAGGACAGAAAAATATAGCGACAAATAGTTAATAAAAAAAGTATCAGTCGAGTGAAGGACGCATAAAACAAAAGACCTTGAATACTAATGGACCCAAGTGGGGAACCTCAAATGACGACTTTGTGAGGCTCTTCACTTGGGGTGATTGCTAGAGAGATTGATCAGCAATGTGGGTTGGAGCAGTGTTGTAGAACGAAAGTGTTATTTAAATAAAGAAGACGAGAGTTGTAGATCAAAATAAACATTGTATAACCCTTTTCTCACATAACTGCCTTCCCCACCGAGTGTGTCACGCCTACCCCGAAAGGGAAATTACTAAATGGTGTAATAATAATAGAGCCATTTCTCTTTCGGGGTAGGCGTAAATCACTTGATGAGGAGGGGGCATAATGCTAGGATGGAGGTATATATTTTGTAGATTCATCTACAATGCCCGTGTTATTTATTGAAATAACACATTCGTTCCGCAACACTGCTCCGAACCAGGTTGCTGATCAATCTCTCTAGCAATTACCTCAAGTGAAGATCCTCACATAGTCGTCATGTGAGGTTACCCACTCGGGACCATGAGTATCAAAGGTCTTTTTTTTTAGCCGTAATTTAACCAATTGACACTCATTCTCGTGCATTTTTTTATGCAAGCTCTTTTGTTTCTGTGGCTTCTTATGTATCTTCAAATTAGGGTCTAATTTACAAATTCTAGCCATTTTTTCCGGGGCCTGCCTCTGGGCACGCTGCCATTTACTTTACCTTTATACTAGAGGGTTGGGCCGTCTAGTTTAGTATGTTTGTTGATATACAGCTTGAAAAATATAAAAATATATAGAAATAAAAGATTAATTTCCATCATAAGATATGCGCCGCCACGCCGACGGCGCTGAATTCGAATCAGCGGCGGTGCGGTTCTGAAGCAAGGTGGCCGGCAACGATGGCATGGTGTGGCGGTGTAACCTTCTACTTTATACGCTTGTTTCGTTAGTCGTTCATCTTTCATTCCCTCAACATGCCATCTAGTGTCTCTTCTTGCACCACATTCTTTGAGAATTATCTCGTTACTTACTTTCTCCATCAGTGTTTTCGCGCATATTATGCGCAGGAATTTCATGTCAATCGCGTTAACTTTACTGTAATCCTTTTCTTGATAGGTTCATGTCTCGCTACCGTATAAAACAGTCGGTACAAGTATTGAATTATGTATTTTCGTGTTAGCTCTATTTGATACCATAACAACCTTATCATCTGCGAACGCTAACCCACGTACCATTACTGTTTCGAGATTCACACCTTCTTCGTCAAAGAGGGCCATTCTTTGACACTTGTCCATGAATATAATAACTAGCTATGAGGACATAATGCATCCCTCTGTAACACCTTGCCTAAAATCGAACCAGCCACTTACTATCGGCGAGAAAACTATAGACATCTGCCTTTGAAGCTTAACAACTCAGTCAAAAAAAATGCTAGCGCAACAAAAATACGATCATTTAAAGATGAAAGTGTTCTACGTTAATGAGCTTGAAGACGTTTATGTAAAAAAATTTTTGTGCTTAGCAGATTAAAAAATGTAAAAAAAGTAAGGATTTTTGGGTACATTAAGAACAGTCAAGTTTAAAGCATTATTTCTTATACAAGGGGCGATGGAAAAAATTTGAAAAAATTCATGAGTATGAGGAAAACTGTTGTGAACCAGTTGCAATTCAGAAATTTAAAAAATAATAAAAATTGTTGCTTAAAAGTACAAAAATGCAGCTATATTATCTTCAGTTCTAATACAGATATTAAAGCGATTCACACTGCAAACTGTAATTGATAGGCTCTGTATTTATTTTCAATCACTCGGAAGGATGTGTTAGTCTTCTTTTTTGTGAAAATCGCGATATTTTCAGACATTTTTTTGTTGAGAAACAAGTGTACCCAAAAAACCTTACTTTTTTTTACATTTTTCAGTCTGCTAAGCACAAAAATTTTTTTACATAAACGTCTTCAAGCTCATTAACGTAGAACACTTTCAGCTTTTAAATGACTGTTGTTTTGTTGCGCAAGCATTTTTTTTTGACTGAATTGTTAAGCTTCAAAGGCAGATGCCTATAGTTTTCTCGCCGATAGTAGTTTCCCATTTACCCTTACACTCGCTTTGCTAGCCGCATAGATTGTTTTTATTATTTGTAGGAGCCATCCATTGACTTCGTATTCTTTCAGGACTTCCCAAAGTTTACTTCTACGACATATTGTAGAAAATTTGTAAATATTTTCAATTCGGTCCAAAAGAATAAGTTACAGTTCCTAAAGTGAAAAATAGCGCCCTGGTATTACAGGAAGACCTAGACTTCTGGGAAAATATAACTGCCCCTCTATGTGCGCAGTCAAACATCAGTTGGCAACGCGAAATACTTGGAAATGCTTGTACAGAAAATTATGCGTTTATTGTACGTGTAGCAGATATTTTATATTAATTAAGGTGATATTCACTGATTTCTAATATTTCTATTCAATTTTATTTAACTGTTATTTTTAGATAATTCAAAAGTAGGTTGGTTATTTTCGTATTTTTAGAATTCCATACTAGACTCGAGACGAAAGTAATGTTCGATTTTCAGTAATTCGATAAAAATACTTCGAGAAGGATATCGACTATTTAACAAACGTTTTTAAAACCCTTTATAAACTGCGAAAACCATCGAGGTCGCTTGAAATCTTCAAAATCCTTCATAATCCTGTAAAATCGGAGTAAATCTCTTAAAATCTCTAAAAATGGTTAAAATCTTTGAAATTTTGTGAAAGATTGCAAAATCTTACGGGATCCTGAATAAGAACTAAATAAACCCAACTAAATAAGAAGATTAATGTTCTGCGAAATAAGACGAATTTTCACGAAGATACAATAATTTTTAACAAAATTGTTTTTTGCTTGTCACTGCCATTGACCATTTCTACCGATATATCCAGTGTGCGATATTGTGCGTTAGGGAAATGCGTTGTATCTAGTACTGTTAAGTTATATTATAGAATTAGGTTCATGTGTTAACTGTGTGAACTTGAGATGTAAACAAAAGACTGAAAATCTGGTGTTCTGCTTCGCAGCACGACTTTTTTATTTGCTGTAGAACTCCTAATATTTTTCCATACTTTATTGGAAATTATATTAGCTACCTCTTCACTTTTTCCCAGAATGTCTTAGATATTTTGAGCCTCCAAATTATCTTTGCTTTATAAATATTTTCTAGATATTTCCGTGTAGAGCAGGACTGTGCATGATATACACTGTTAGAAATGTTCGGAAAATTTGGCACATTGAAGATACTAAAGTAACTGAAATTTACGAAATTGGGTTGCTGAAAATGAAATTCCGTAACTTTTATAGTAAATTTACTAAATTTTTATTTAATTTCAGAAGCGGTTTCTGAAAGTTACGTATATTTACCTCAAATTCCTAGATGGTAACAGAAATATAAGCTTTCGTGACGTAAAGAAATGCGCGGTTGCATGCTCACTCCTGGTTTCTCGAGCGTTTGCGGCTAGCAGACGAAGTATGAAGGTTCAGTGTTGGTGGTAATCGGCGTGTTGGAAAGATTTTGTTTTGATTTTTTACGTAAGGGGGGCATTTTATTCTTGTACAAAGTTGGCCGGACCACCACACGCTGAAGAAACCTGGTGAGTAAAAACGAACCTGACTGATTGCAATTTTTTTAAAGTCAGGGAATTTTATTGGTTAGGGAAACTGTCTAATAAAATAAAATTGAAATTTTTTCAATTTTAATTTGAAATTAGTTTATTTCGTTTATAAAAGATTCTAGGTTAAAAATGTTACAAGTTTACGAGTTTGATCTTTGAATATTTTTTTTAAATTCATCAATTTTGTTGAAAAGACATCCTTTTTGGTTGAAAATTGAATTGTTGTGTTAAAAATTCAACTAGTTTCATAGAAAATTAACTTATTTTTTAAATCTCATATTTCAATGCTAAAAAGTCAAACAAAATCTTTTTTGGTTGAAAATTCCACTATTCTTCGAAAATTTCTCTTTCTATTAAAAAAAGTCATCTATTTTACTATAAATTGCATCTTTCTACGATAAAAATGCAACGGTATGGTTTAAAATTCAAGAATTTTTTCATCAAAGTTTTTTCTTCTCTGTTAAAAATTCAACTATTTTATTGAAATTTCGTATTTTTGGGTAGAAAATTCAACTATTCTCATAGACATTTTTTTCTCATTTAAAACTCATATTTTTATGCCGAAAAGTGAAACTGAAGTCTTTTTTGGATAAAAATTCAACTTTTTTTGTTTTTGATTTAAGAATCCATTTATATTAGTAGACATGGAACCTTTTTCGGATAAAAATGCAACTTTTTTTATAAAAATCAAACCATTTTTTTCAAAAAGTTGCCGTTTTTTATTCAAATTTCAACTGTTTCGTTAAAACATCGTATTTTTGGGTCAAAAATTGAAGTATAATTTTCGTGGAAGATTTACTTCTTGTTGTAACGCTATATTTTGATGTTAAAATGACAAAATAAAGTATTTTCGCATGAAAATTCAATTTTTTTTAAATTTGTATTTTTGATTTGAAAATTCATCCGTTTTAGTAGAAATTTCGTGTTTCTTGGATAAAAATTCTACTGTTTGCTTGCAAGTTATTCTTTTCTCTGTTTGAGGATACAACTTTTTTTGTTGAAAATTTTGGTTGACCACTTTTTTAAGAAATCATTTTGCTATTTTGCTATTTTACTACAAATTAATTTTTTTGCTGAAAATTCAATTTTTTGCGAAGAAATTACACTTGAATATTATTTATAATAAATAAAATAACATTTTGTATAAATTTTGCGAGTAAAGATCTCTAAAGATATGTAATGTATATAGACATTTTTTTTGCTTCATTAATTTTAATATAAATTTGCAGTATATAGTTGTCTTAATAATAAAAATGTAAGCAAGATTATATACAAACGAAGTTTATATGTAAATAACTCTGTTATATAATATACTCAATATATTAACTGTCAAAAAAAATTCTAATCATAAAAGATGGGCTTTGATTATATATTTAATACAATGAGTGATACATATAGCATTGATACATGGGAAGTGGTTAGTCTTAACTTTAGTTATATTTTCTTTCTATTTATATTTTTAGGACAAATATAGACTTCATGTTTTATATTAAAATAATTAATAAAAAAATTTTTAACCTCTAGGAATTTTCAGTTGCAGTAACTTAAAATTCCTAAACTGCAACATAATTTTGTGATACATGTGACTGGAGTTTCATGCAGTTACCGTTGCTGGAATTTCTGTTACAGGTTCGGAAAATCTAGAAACGGCTTATGCATAAAGCTTTAGTGACGCACCTCTGAAAATTCCTACAGAAATTTCTAACAGTGTACTTGTTCGTGTTAACAAGACAAATCGTTTGACATATTGAACACTCTTTTGAACACCTATTTGATACAGAATAGAACATTTCATGCCCTTCTACGACCTCCGTATACCTTTTCTTAATTTTTGAACAAAATTATTTACCCTGTTTACAAGAGGAAATTTTTTGAAATTACTGTATGAAGGTAATTGTTCGCGTCTTCGAGACGCTTGGACTGAACTATTGATGAACCTTCGTTGAACTTTCATGATCAATCAATAGTAAGTTAAAAAAATGTTCGTTATAACGTTGGTTGACTTTTTGATGGTCTATCTAATTTTCTGAAAATAATATTTTCAGTAGAGCAGAAATATTAGATAAAAAATATTAAAAGTGACATTTCGGATTCCAATCGTTTACAAAACTACAAATTGAATGAATAATCATGAAAGCATTAAATCTAATATTAAAAGTGTTCATTTTTGTATTTTGTTAGGGAAAAACCTCACCTCTATGAGGAAGCAAACTTATTTGATAATTATGAGAAAGCGAAGTGCTCATCAAATTAGCACAAATAAATTCACATGAGTTATTAATGCTTCAAATATATAATTATTATATGTGTACCTCTTTCGTACCATAAAGCACAATCATATACAGTAAAAGCCTTCAATAGCTCCCTTCTATAACGCCCCGAGAATTGACGCCGCGACGCGGATGGAATTAAAATGTGCTGCGGGGGGTGTGCGGTCGTCACTCAGGCGTGACTAAGCAGGAGCGTTGCGGCAAGGCACTCTACCCTAACGACCTAGCTGTGTAAGTGCGTCACGACGTTCGGACATTTCACTCAGAGCTGGAGACACACGCAAATTAGCGCGAGAATAACTCACGCAGAGCAGCAGTGCGGCTCCGATGCCTACTAAAGGCAATGGGACTGATCAAATTATTTCGTGCCAAGATGAAATAAGCTTTTCATTGACAACAGCGCCATCTGACCAGCGAAAATATATCGCGAAGTTACTGGTGCAATCTTCATGGAAAATAGCAGTTTATATCAGTGCCGGATCCAGGGGAGGTGTTTAGGGAGTTCAAAACCCCCGGCCCCACGAAACTTTTGGCCTTTCGTTATAAAGGCCGGCGCCGCTAAGCTATGCATGGGATATACATATATATATTTTTGGAAAACCCCTCCCGAAATATTTTTCTGGGTTCGCCCCTGGTTTATATCAATTCATTTTAATTAAAGATTAAATATAGATTAAACTACGGCTTAGTATTAATTATTTACTGTGAGATAACTTGTTAATATTTAATTGAAATTCAAATTTCTTATGAATAGTTTCAAATTGGTGTCGTTGTCGTTGCTACAAGTAGGCCCTACGACTCGACAAAGAAAACCAAGAAGTATTGGATAGACAGAGAGAGAGAGAGGGGGGGAGGAGCAAGATAGAGAGAGCGCGCGCGCGAGAGAGAGAGAGAGAGCGTGACGATGAAAGAGAGAGCGAGGGGGAGGGAAGCGAGAGAAAGAGAGAGAAGAAAGAGAGGTCCGATCATCGGGGTCCCACTGTAGTATTTTGAATTTTAAACTTTCAAGTCTTTACGTGGGATTAGTGAAAAATGTGTCTTTTTTAGTCTAATATTTTAATATTTATAAACGGAAATTATTTTCTGTTAAATAACTTCTTTGTATGACTAGTTGTGAAAATGCGCAATAGGCATGAGTGTGTGCTTCTCGGCTTAAAGTGTTGACGTGCAGTGTTTTGTTGAAAAGTGTCATTTGTTTTTGGATATTGCTGTCTTCGAATGTTTCTATAAAGTGGGCGACCTAGTATCTGGACCGATTAGACTGTTTTGCAAATTTAAATTTTTTTTATGCGAAAAAGATGGCACCTACTGTTTTCGAATGTATTTTTCGAGCTAAACACGAGCCTGGTTTAAAAAACTTCCTATCACGTCACGGTTTTAAGAAAATAGGGGTGAAACCCCAACAAAACGGCGTTTTTAGCCATTTTTGAAAAATTGTAGAGCTGAACCATGACGTGCTATACAAGCTCCGGTAATATCATAAATTAAAGGCTGAAACAAGCCCTTTCAAATGGGCCCTATGTTAATTAATCGCATGCGCCCTTAGAGCGGGGGTGGTTTTCAATGTTTTAATTAATCTTGTTCTATACCAACTGCCAATATTCAAGTAAATCCGTTTGAATTACAAAAAATCGTCCACCATATTGGATCCGCCATTTTTAATTTTAAATGTAACTGAATATTCGTAATCAAGAACCCTTAAAACCCCCGAGTAACAAGTTTCAAACGAATACGATCAAATTTAAAAAAAATTGTCTCCCATATTGGATCCACCATTTTGAATTTTTAAAACCTAACTTCATATTCGTAATCAGCCACGCTTGAACCATTTAAGAGCACTGCACGTTGCATTATGCCTGGACGTGGGTATAAGTATGTTAACATCCTTTCTGTTTTCAATTTCTTCCTCCATCCTAGACAAAAACAAACCCTCTGCTCTAAGGGCGCTTGCGATTAATTTGGCATTCGGCTCATTTAAAAGGGCATGTTTCAGTCTTCAATGTCTGATATTATCGAAGTTTGTAGCACGTCATGGTTCAGCTCTACAATTTTTCAGAAATGGCTAAAAATGCCGTTTTAGAGATTAGAACCCCTTTTTTCTAAAAAAAGTGACTGGTGATTGGTGGAACGCTACCGGGTTTCCAAGTTTTTCATTTTTAACGTCTAATTTGACTCCTCTATGAAACATTTTTGCAATTCGTTTCTCCATTCTCGAGTTAT
>NC_046663.1:96418205-96421740 GCF_010883055.1 Belonocnema kinseyi | reverse complement strand
TCCTATTTGCAATTGTCATATTATCTCATTTTTAATTTAATATGATTCAATTTTGAAGGTTTTTCATTCAAGAATTATTCCCACTCATTGTATTCTAATTTGAAATTTTCTTAATTTTTTCAAATTTTTTATGAGAAATTATTGGATTCAACTTTGAGAGCTCTGATTCGGCCCGAATCATTCCTGGGAGAGCGAGAGAGAAGCCTGCGCGCGCAACATCGCCTTCTTCTTCTACACACCGACGAGCGGCAAGTCAGTGTTGAAATGTATACTTTTTCCATAATGTGAGCACTGACCTCACGCATTATATTAAGTAAGACATATTACGATACATCTTGTATTTTGATCAATTGTTTACATGTTCATCGCAAGAACGAAATTACTGACACACGAAGAGTTGCATCTCTTTTTTTTTCTCTTTTAATTAAAAGAAAAACACAAGCAAGTATTTTCTAGCAGTATTTATAATTATTAGAGAAGACGGCTCGAATATGGCATACCAACTCTTTTTCGATGGATTGCCGGGACTCTATAAACTGAAATTGAAGAAAATATAGGTAATTTAAAGGCTATTGAATGAAACATGATCGTATTCTTGTTAACATTCAGAAAGTTGAATAATGTCCAATTGTGATTTTTTTGGCAAAAAAAATGTGTGCCATATTCGAGCCACTGCCTACAAAATATTCGTATCTAAAAATCATAGCCTCTAAAGAGAAGCGTCTCCAGGTGTCCTTTACAATACTATTCTATTAACCCTACTCTACTAATGTAAGCAATATTTATTAATAAAACTTCATTCACAAGAAAATAAATATACATTTAAGGCTCATCTGAAATGAACTCGAGGATTACAGTTTTTCTATTTTTCTTTTTTTCTGCTTTTTATTTTTTCTAGTTTTTCTTTCTTATATTTTCTACTGCTCTAAAATACATTCTACTCCTACTATTACCAATGAAGTACACTTTTTAGTTTGTCAGAAATCCAGGTGTGTCATATTCGAGCCATCTCCTCTATTTATGTGATTATTATATTATATTAATTAGTGTTTGCTAATAATTATTAGCTGGCTCTATTGAATCGTGAAAAGAACAGAAAAAAAACAATTATTTTATGCCAATGAAATGAATTCCCGAAATTCTGCATTTACACCCTTTTCGCGACGAAACTTTATAATATTTATTACTATTTGCTATTTAATTTAAAAAAATTATTCGCATAGCACTAGGGTGGCCGCAGGTCAATTTTTGCTCTTAAATTACTTTTAAGTCACTTTTTCTGATAAAGTCAGTATAGTTACTTTTTAAAATACAATATATCAATTTAGCCACTCTTCTTTCAATAAAATGTTCCATAGGTTCAACACAATTGAATCCAAGTATATATTTATTTATAAGTTTTCTTGAGTTCTTTTTAAATCTTTTAGTGCATTTTGAAAGATTGTAAGAGATTTTTTGTAGATTTCAGTAATTTGAAAAGATTTTAAAAGGATTTGAGAAATTTTTGGGTATTTTTTAAAATTTCAAGGAATTTTTAAGAGCTTTAAAAAGTTTCAAGAGATTTCAAATAATTTGAAATATTTTACGGTAATTAAAAATAATTCGAAGAATTTTTAATATATTTGAATAATTTGTATGGATTCCAAAAGATTATAATGATTTTAGGGCATTCTTGAACATTACCAGTAATTTTTAAGAGCATTAAAAAGTTCCAAAGAATTTAAAAAGATTTTAAAAGATTAGAAAAATTTTAGGAAATTAAAAAAAATTTCAAGGAATTTTCAGCAGCTTTAAAAGTTTCAAACGGAATTTGTAATAGATTACAATTAAAAGCGTTCAATGCATTTTATTCAATTTTTCAGGATTTCAGAAAATATCATATTTCATAATAGTCCACTCAACTTTACTCATTCCAATCGATTAAATTTTTTTCTAGATTTTAGTTTATTTATCTTGAAAGTTATTTAAACTCACCTTGAATTCTTACGCATTTCATTAATTCCTTTTGAATTTCCTTGAATTTGTCGAAACTCACTTCAAACTTACTGAATTCAGTGAATTTTCTCATCTTTTTTAATTGTTCTCAATTCACCATAATTTTTTTAATTCACCTTGAATGTTTATAAATTTTATCGAATTCTTCTAATTTTCTCTCAAATTCTTCTAAATGCACATAATTTGACTGAAACCAGTGGATTTTCTTTCCAATTAGTTTGAATTCTTTTGTATACTCTTTGGGATTGCTTTGGTGTCTTACGAATAATTTTTTTTTTAATTTAAAAAAATATATTCACATTAGTTAAAAATGTATAAATTGAAATTTAAAAGTGTTTTATACGAAACCACCATTTTATGAGCCTATTACGCCCCCAGAAGAGTGAGCCTTAACAGAGCCCTTCACCATACAGTCCAGCTAGCGGCAGTTAATTAATGCGAAACGCTTCACAGCTCAAACAGATGCAAACCACATCAATCGCATGTTTTCATCTGCAACCATATCAACAACAATAGAATCCATGAAACATTTAATTATCAGCAGCAATTACTTCGCAAAGTGTTATAAATTTAAATCTTGGTATACTCAAATTCAGGGAAAAAACATCCAAAATTCCACACCTCAACATAAATGAAGAAGGGAAAGAAACAAAGCAAGATTTGGTACCCCAAAAATTGAAGGTTATATATGAGGCATAATTTCGGTAAAAGCATTCAGAAGCTCACTTTTCAGGTGGCTCTGTAGGCTCATAACATATGGTGGTTCCAAAAAAAATATCTTACATCACTCATAGGGGTACACACGTCTTAACACGGAGAATTAAATGTTTCTCAGGGCGATAGAAAAAACCATGGCATCTGGCCATTGTTTTTAACGCAGTAGAAAAACCATGGCCCACGACCATGGTCATACTATTCGTCCTCCGAGCATTGTTCTCCCCGCGATAAAGACGCGCCTCACCTTGAATTATTATTAGTTATTATTAGTTGCGAACGCGGCCACAATAAAATATTAATAATAATCTAATATTTCTGATCCTCGGTTTGCGGAATCAGGGTCCATGTACCAAGGGTTTCTGCTTAATACGATTACAAGAATTAAAAAGCAGTCGCGGACAATTGTTCAGGGGTAGTCTCAAAGGTTTGAACCTCCAAGCGGAAGCGTAACAACCGCGTCGAAAGCTGAAAGGCACCTGGGTGAGGTGTCACGAACGGTGACTTTGGGACACAGGGCGACTTCTCAGGTTTATCCTTGCATGCGGGGCTCTACAAGGGTGGAAGAACCCTTTTCCCTGGCTGCTCGTGAAAATAACAATGATGTCAGGAGAACCAACTCATCGATAGAAGTGGCTGCATAGACGCAGCATCCTACCACCCTTACCTATCGGTGACCTGGATTGATTACCGAAAAGTTTTTGATTCAACCTTCTATAGACTTATCGTACCAGGTGTATACATATGAAACCGGTATTGCCATTTAGCGGCCAGTAGGCACACTTGTAGGCACTGTCGGAACTTACCATTTGTGCTAATTGGCGTA
>NC_046663.1:96415225-96418105 GCF_010883055.1 Belonocnema kinseyi | reverse complement strand
AGCGAGGGCGCATACTTTGAATAAAATATTTGTTATCATTCTCTTGGAATAAATGTGTTTTTTTCTTGAAAAAATACCGGTTTCATATGTATACACCTGGTATGTCTGTTTGAAAGTTTAAAGGTTCATGCGCAAATTTTGAACAACTAAAAACGTCACCTTTTAGAGAGGCGTCTTTCAAGGTGACAATATGAGCCCTCTTCTTTTTTGCCTCACATTATTGCCGCTATTTATCGCACTTCGTCTTTCCGAAGGCAAACGTAGAAATCGATAGCAAAAGGTCACTCATTTATTTCACATAGATAATCTTAAGATCTATGATAAAATAAAAACAACTAAATTTAGCTCTAGTGATTGTCGCGAATTACACTCAGGAGATTGGAATAGACTTTAAGATAGAAAAATTTGCCAATTTTTATTTGAAGCGCGGAAAACTTAATGGCATCCTTGAAGACGCTGCGCTCGTCAACAGAAGCACTAAATGGCACCTGAAAAGACCTATACATACCTGGGCATACCACATAGACGCATTCTGGACGCAGCATCCATAAAGGATACTCTCCGATGCAGAAAAATTTGTCTTATCCGAGGTATTTGGTCTTCCGAACTGGTCAGGAAGCACGAAGAAGTAGGCAAAGTAGCGTTTCTGCACAAAGCAGCGGAGGAGGCTACTGAAGCCTTGACTTCAATATCAGGGGTAAACAAAATGCATCAAATGTTATCCATCTCGAGTACTCACTTTTGAAGGCCCGGATTAAGAAGGCAGAAGAGAAAATCTTCCGCGAACAGTTCTTTGACAAGAGGATGCACGGAATGCGCACTCTGAATTTCTAGGACACATACTGCGGGAATGACGTACAATGTACATTCAAAGACACAATGCGGTTTCTAGTACAAACGCTTCTAGGGAAATAGAGTCAATTGTCAAAAATGAGAAGTGCCGCATATACTGGAACTCCTTCTCCTTGTTTTTGAGAGACGAACCATGTTCGTTATCGAATTTTCGGCATGAGCTGACAAAAACATCATATCCAAGGAGAATGAAAAGAAAGATAGGTTTAAAACCCGTATAAGGAAGTTGCGACGTTTATACCTGGAATATTCTGTTAATCTAGTCGCACTGATCAACGTTCCTCTTTGAGGTCTCAAGCTTTCACTCTTTAATAGTCTGAAAAGCATCTCTGCTTGACAATAAAATGCTAATATACTTGCGGCGAAAATGCAAAAGGTGGTCATCCTTGAGTCGCTCGGTGTACTTAGGGCGTGCGAGTCTTTTGCCGGAGAATTATATTGAGTCCATTGCAGAGTTCATCACCTATCTCGCGGTCGTGATACGTGGTTACGGCTGAAATATTATCGCGAATTCGCCGGGAGCGGGTGCAATTTTTAAAAATGGCACCCGCTCCTGGTGAAACCCCGCGGTTCTTCACATGACAGAGCTTCAGCTGGCTTACTTCAGACAAAAAAAATAAAGGAATAGATTTAAGTTGTAAAATTTTAAAGAACCATCCTCTTTTAGCAAAGAGATTAAGATCATCCATGTAAAATACATGACTGACCTTATGCTTTCGATTTCTAGGTTTTCCACATTAGTACTTTTTGAAATGGCGGAGTGCAAGAGATAGTGGCAATAATGTGAAGCAAAAGTGGAGAGGGCTCATGTTGTTACCCTGTAAAACACCTACCTGAAAGTTGACGTTTGTTAGTTATCACACGATGTTTTCCAGATGAGATAGTAAATTTGTTTTTCCAAAGCAGCATCAATCTCTCTATGCACCTCACAATTTGCGGATGAACCTTTACGCTTGAAGGTTGAGTCGAAAGCTTTCCGGTAATCAATCCAGATCATTGATTGGAAGCGCTGCAAGGATGCTGCGTCTTTACAGACACATCTATCGATGAGCAAGTTCTCCCGTCAACTTGCTATGCCTTTCTTTGAGCCACGTAGTGCGTAAATTTTTGCAGTACAGGTCAAATACTCCGAACAATCCTATAATTTAGGACAGCTGTGAAGATCTTATAAATTGTTTTCAGACAAGTGATTGGCCTATAATTCTTCGGGTCAGATATGTTGCTCAGTTTCAGCAGGAATACTGTGTGCTATTCCACCAATTATTCGGGAATAGGTTCTTTCGACGTTAAATGTGAGTGAGGTAAAAATGCGGGCTAAATGCTGGTGGGTTGAAGAAAACTTTTTCTGCCAGAAAGTCTTGATACCATCTGGTCCCGGAGTGGAATAGGTATCTCCCTCAGGTGTTGCGGGTGCATTGCACAGCTGCTTAACGCTATTTATGTTCTTTGAGTCTTCTTTCAGTTGATTCTAGACTTCGTAGACTTCTCTCCAAAAAGCTTCTACCTGCTCATCTTTAGTCGTCTTTTGGCTAGATGGTCTTCACTAACTGTAGGATCTTGAAAGAGTCGAGATGGGTCAGAGAAAAAATGTTAGTTTTATCTAACCCACCTCTCCCTTCGCTCTAGACATATCATAGCGTCAGATAGAACCTGTATTCTGTCGACAATATTTTGCTAATGGTCAGCGGCTTTAACTTGTTAAGAGCGTGATTACGGAACCGCAGTTCGTCCGCGAACTGTCGAGCCTTGGCGGTAAAATCCCTGGTAGATGTTATGTAGTCAACCATACACTGAATGCAGATTGCGTACTGTCTTGTCCAGCCTATCTTTGTACTGAGTTGATGCATTCGTCTTTTGCTCTTATAAACAGCCGTTGGTTTTGTTTTACGGTTTGCATTCGTCAAAGCTCTCGCTGCATTATACCATGTGTATACATATGAAACCGGTATTTTTTCAAGAAAAAAACACATTTATTTCAAGAGAATGATAACAAATATTTTATTCATAGTATGCGCCCTCGCTGGCTAC
>NC_046663.1:96405376-96415125 GCF_010883055.1 Belonocnema kinseyi | reverse complement strand
CAATACGCCAATTAGCACAAATGGTAAGTTCCGACAGTGCCTACAAGTGTGCCTACTGGCCGCTAGATGGTAATACCGGTTTCATATGTATACACCTGGTACGCACTACAATTGATAGTCCAGCGATTGGATTCTTCGGAAAAATGTCCACAAAGCTCGTCATTCAGTTCAGCTAGATCTTTGGGCTTGAGAGAAACCTGGATGTAGATTTTTCTCCAGATCCTGAAGCTTCGCACTTCCTATATTGGATGTCCGCCAGCGGTTGGTCACAGAGTCGCCTCTCTTTTCCTGTTGTGTGCCCCTTATACGGAGTTGTTCGGCATGGTTTCGGAATGTGACTGAAGTTTGAAACGTTTATAAATGAAAATATAAAATTTCCGAGATTTCTTTTAGTGATTATTTGCACCTGGTGACAGGCAAAACAAAAATTCGTATAATCTCAATAATTCTTAATAGCTGACTAACTTTTACGCACCTAGGTACTTTGAAAATTATATAGAAAATAAAGAACAATTTATTTTCGTTTATAAACGTTGCAAAGTTCAGTTACGTGTTTCGGAGATGTTGATGCGAAAAGTGCAGGAGCTCTAGGTGTTTCTTGCTCCATAGAGCATGCAATCGTGCCATGTAACCTCTTCGTTCAAGACCCATACTGATATCGTAGCACCCTAACAGGTTATCATTGAGTCGACCAAACCACCTAAAAGTATTGAGATTCCGCTGATCCATCGCATTGACTCCGTCTTGATTGTCTCCCCCAAATCTAGGTTAGTCGTCATTTTCGTGCGACCATTTGTCGCCTACGCGTTCCATTGTATTGAACCGCACTTACTACATCCATGTTTGCTGTTATCCTTGTTATTCACACGAGAAGATAGGGAAAGGGGTTCGTCCATCCTTGTAGAGCCTCGCATGCAAGGATAAGGCTGCATATCCCAGAGTCTGATAACTTCAGGTTCCTTTCAACAACATAAGGGCGTTCACATGAAAATCACCCGTTACGGTAGGTTACTCGTTAACTTGAGATGCGTTTTTCTCGAAAAGCAGTTTTTCCAAGTTGAAAACTTCAAAAATGTTATATGACCTTATACGTAACTCCATAACGACCATAAGTGACCTTTTCATGCAGACACCCATATATAATTACATATTTATAATAAATAGTGGACCATTCATTCATTCTGTCCGCATTGAAGTTCTAATGTTTCCGCTCGCTTTTTCCGTGTTTTTTATCTCGTGATCTTTTCTGTCATATCAATGTAACAGTTTATTAGTATACATCAGTTCAACATTGTTTAAATTTTTTTTATTTTGAATGATTAGTTTTAACGTCATAATTGAATTATGGCAGTACAGAAGTAGATAATTAACATTTTTTTCGAAAATGAGTTCATTGCATAAAAATTTATTTAAAATTTAATACACGTTGTGATAAGAATGTTTGTCCGAATTTTTTTCTTCCCTTTACGATATTTATTGAAATTATTATCGTTTTTTGCAAAAAATCTTTTCATATTGCATTTATTGAATAATGCCCATCTCAGTAGGATGAAGTCATACCAAATTTTGATTTGCTCGTCACAGTATTGTTTGTTTCTTTCAAACATATGTTATTATTTAGCTTCCCTATATCTTTGGAGCAAGATTTTATTTTTGTTCAAAATTGAAAATCCGATTTTCAATCGCTACCGTAATCTGATTTTCAAAACTTGTGAAATTATAAGGACAACATTCTTGGACACTTAGTCACTGTTACTTTGAGATTGTCAGTTGACACATCTATTTTCCTCGAAATTGGATAACTGTTTTTGATCAACATTTTTCGGCTTAAATCAGAAACACGTTGTCTCGGAAGTGAACTTCTATCTTGTCTTTAAATGATGATTTGGATTTGATCAATTGTTATTTCGATTTCATGAAAAGTTCCTATTTTATTGTTTATCGAATTCTGTACTGCCGCCCTTTAAATGAAACTTTCAAGGTTCACAATATTTAAAATTCTTCAAATTTGATTAGTGAAAATGGCAGCGATTTTTTCACAGAAATTACATTGTTTGGTCAAAAATATCCATTCAATCACTTTGAATTTCACGTGATACAATTTGAGTGAGAAATTTTTTTTTCTTTTTTAGGCACTCAAGCTAAATTTGATTTTTTTGCTTCAAAAGACAGTTTTAAATTTCATAATTTCACATATAAATATAAAGTAATCTTGAATAGAAAAGCTTAACATTTTTTAATTTCAAATATTGGAATCAGATTATAGCTATCTGGTTGTGTATTCTTTTTGTAATTTTCTATGTAATATCTTAAAATTTTCCGATTTTTAAAATAAATAAAAACTGTGTTTTTTAAAACCAAAATAGATCAAATTAAAATACGTGAAATTGATACCTCAGTAATTGAATAATTTCTTTCATTTTGAATGATAACAATTTTAGAGTTCTGAATTTGTAAATTGGACGCCAAATTTCCAATTTTTATCTTGCATAAGATTTAATTTGCAATGAAAATTAAACTGATTGAATTTTGAGAAGTAGAATTAAAAATGTAACAACTATTATTTTTTAAATAATTTAAATTTACCCAGAATAATTTAAATTTGGAACAGTTTTAGCATAAAAAAAGGTTTAATATCAGAATTTTTGGCGACTAAAATTTCTTTGTTTTAAATTACGTTGCGGAGTAGAATTTTTTTTCATTTATATTTTTTTCTCACTTAAAATTACTATTTATTTTTATCTTTTTTTTTTAGAATAATTAAATTTTTTATTTTACAAAGTTTTGTTTCATAATTTTTAATGTGAAACTATAATTGTTAATGTGTAGTACCAATTTAAAATTCTAGAATTTCAGATGCTTTGGGTTTAAAAGTTTCAGTTTAGTTTTCAATTTTGAATGATTTATTTTTGAATTTATTATTGAATCATTTAATTATTATTTTTGAATTATTAATAATACAAGTACAACTCCTTTGAATTTTAAAAGATTCATTTTTCAAAATTCGAATATAAAAATATTCAATTTTGAACGATATGAAATTGTCCTATTTTCAAAATTTTAATATGAAACTATTTGATTTTAAGGTTCTTGAGTTCAAAATGAAATTGTTTCTTTTGTCCGCTTTGTATTAAAACTCGGCTTGTCTAAAATATCTTTAACCTAAACATGCGATCACTGCAAATGTTTTTCACGCTTTTGTATCCAGAATGTTTTTAAACTATTTTGTGATAAAACCCAAATTTTTTGCCAGGAACATTTTTGAATACTTCCATTTTAAATGTCAAGAAATTGAAATTTCCAGTTTTTCTTGACAACGATGCGAGATATAAAAAAGCAAAAGAACAGCATTTTTTTCTCGTGAAAAATCTTAAAAAATGACCAACTTATTATATTTTATTAATTTGTTTTTGTGGAGAACCTTCATTTTTTAATTTTATATATTATTCAATAAACCGTTTTTATTATTATAGAACGATCAAATTTAAAAATTACAAAACTATCTTCACAAAATTCGAGTTTTAATTTTTATTTTCCCTTAATTTTTCACTTATAATATGACCGTAAAAAAATTTAATTTTCCCCGTAAATTTATAATATTGAATTTCTCAAAAAAATAAATAAAAACAGTTTATTCTGTAGCAATCTTTCAGCGAAATCAATGTAATTTTCTTCACTTTTTTCGATATCTCCAGGCCGCACAGTTCTGCCTATATCTTCTATTGTACCATATATTTAGTAAAGGTAATTTTCAAATAATTTATGCACGAGATGTGAGGTATTTTGTAAGGTTTTAAAGATTTTAAATTTTCTGGAACTCACGCTAAATACTTTTAAATTAATTGGAATTCTCTTAAATTATTTTAATTTAATTTAATTATTCTAAATTCACTCAATTCTACTTAATTCCACACAGAGAGAGATTTCAAGATCTGAGTTCACGGAACTCCGTGATTTTAGAACTACAATTCTTACATGCTTTAAAGTTTTGGACTCTATGATCTAAAAGCATAAGATTCGAGACCTGAGAGCGAAGGGCCGTACCCTAATGCCTAAAACTTCCAGACCGTTGATTTACAAACAAGGGTTTCGAGATCTTAGTTCTCGCGCCAAAGGTGTGATAAAATCAAGGAGCACTTCCGTGAATTAATCTCCTGAAATTTCTATATTTCAATTAAGTTTTTTCATATTTATGAATTGTTTTCAATTTATTTGATTTTTTTTAAATTTACGTTGAATTTTTATGAATTCTCTCAAATTCGGAAATCAATTAAATTTTTTTTTTGAGTGTTTTAATTGTTTTCAATTCATTTGAATTATTTTAAATGTAACTTGATTTGTTCTAAACACATAAACAAAGTGTTAATTTAGCACCAATATCAGGGTACCATATCCTGCAAAAAAAGTTACTCTTGCGGAGTGAATGTTGCACAGTAATGTGGTATACATATTCTCAAGGGGTCATTAAATTTTAGAAGGTGCGTTGTTTGTGCTTTGTAAAATTGAACCACTAGGCATTTCAGATTAGGTGGCGATATCCAAGATTTCTGCACGCTTAGGGCCAAACAATAATACCGAATACATGGGACGAAACCTTATTTTTATAATAACTTGGAAAATAATTATTTTTCATGATAAGTGTGTTCAGATATTATGTTTATTTTTCAAAAGCTATTAAATTAAATAATAAAATCGATTTTTTTTGTAACTGAAAAATAATTTTTTTCCAAGTTATTAACTAAATTAAGTTGTATCTCCTGGGATTGGTATTATTGATTGACCCGAATTGTACAGACACCCTGCCAGCTGACGTCACAACTTGAAATACTTAATAGTAGAAATCTTAGGGCATATACCTGGAGGGAATAGGTAATGGCAAGGTTGGTGGAAAAATGAGAGAGACAGACTATGAGTTAGCGGGATAAGCTATCTCTCTCGCGCAGCAATCTGATTGGCCGTTTACCGTTCTCCTCTAAATGAAGGTTAGACATTCTACATATATGCGCATGTCAAGAGCTATTTATGGATCACAATTGAAAAGACCAATCACGTTGCTGTGCGAGAGAGATAGCTTATCCCCCAGCCCCAGTCAGTGGTGCCAAAACGCGGATATCTCTGGCATGCTAAATAATTATTCCTCTGTATTTTTAGGTTATGTAAGGCCATGTGTCAACTTAAAAATACATAAGAATCACTACTCCGCATGCTAGAGATATCCGCGTTGCTCAGAATAGAACTTTTTATCTTGAATAATTCCTACCTTGATACGAATACTTAGTAGAGCATAGGGATGTTAAGATTACTAGAAAAGTAGGGCATATATATGCTAAATTCCCCACGCATAAAATTGTTCGATATTTCAGATAAAAAGGTCTTTCTATACTCGTAAATAATGACATGCTGAGATTTGGCTACGGCCGTCAGTTAGCCTTAATTATTCGCGAGGCCTACTGAAAAAAAAAAATATCAGGAAAACGTACAAATTTAATTTGTTCATAATAAAAACTATTTGATCAAATTTTCTGTTACGAGACATCAATCTAGAAAGTTTGAAATATTTCTAAAAACATTACTTTATTAATAAAGTTAAATATTATGATACCATTTTAACATTATTATTATTATTATTATATATAATAATAACTTTAATTTCATTAATTTGAAAAAAATGCTTATTTAAATTAGGAATAAAAAAAGCGAGAACTGAATCTACAATTATTTATAGGCTATAGAACTATACAATTTAAGTAATAATTTATTTTTTGTTGATATTTAAATTTTAACTCAATTGTCGTACTGTTTGTTTCATAACTATTTAAACGGAAATAATAGAACCTTGATTTGAACTTCCAGCCAACAAAATATGTAAATTTATATTTATTACTCCAGCATTAAACCTTTTTTGGCAATTAATAATACTTTGAAAAATATATTAGACATTCTAAACATTCATGCATTAGAAAGAGAGACTCGATAAACTACTCTTTAATTTTTTTATGTAATCCGGTCACTTTAAGCGTGAATATCTCAGAGAGCAAAAATGTTAAAGAAAACCCGTACAGTGCATGTCAATGTCTCTTTATTTTTGTGACGATTGCATGCTTAACAGTTATTGTGCAAAAATCTGGTGAGGAACTTTCAGCCCTTATTTGTCGAAAAGTACCGAAATAAGGCACTTGGAGTAGATAGGTCAACTATGAGAAGCTCCTGTATTGTCAAATTTGACCAGAAAATTTCGATGTTTTTTTTTATTTATTCTTCAAAGCCTTAAGAACTTATATCTTTTTTAAACGATTAATTATTTTCATAAACGTGACTTTATAGTGGTTTTCAAGTAAAAAAAATATCTTCAGTACTACTGCACCTAGGACAACGAACAAAATGTAAACAAATATATTAATTTTCTGTTAATACAACCATATAAAAACGTTCAATCAATAATGAAGCAGTAGAAATGTTTGCTTCATTGAAGTGTATAGCGGCGCATTCAAAAGATCGGGCGGGCTTCTGGATCCTTAGTTATCCTAAGTTCATTGTTTTTATACAATTTATGTATATGGTGTTAATACTTTTCCTTTTCCAAAACATTAACAGCCCTGGCTCGTTTTGGTAGGTGCAGTAGTATTGAAGATAATTTTTTTCTTGTAAACTACTTCAGAGTCAGGTTTAAAAAAATATAAGATTTTTAAAAAAGATATAAGTTCTTAAGGCTTTGAAGAATAAATTTTTTTAAATTCGAAATTTTCTAGGCAAATTTCACAATACAGGAGCTTCTTGAAGTAGACCTATCTACTCGAAGTATATTATTTAAAGTGAAAATACCTAATTAAATTCGGTACACTGTAAGAAGTTTCATGTAATTTTACCACAAAGATCATATGATATAAAAATACCAGTGATTACTGTGGGAAATTTACCAAAATTAGGTAGAAATAACACGATAGTGTAAAATCGCACACAGATGGTAAAAAGCAGTTTTGGAAGAATGGAATTTTACATTCGCCTTGTAAAAATCCAGTGACGCTGTAAAACGCCACATGTAAAAGGTTGCGCATGCGCAATGACCAGCCCGGTATTTTGAATCGCTTAATGTATGTTTTAATTAAATCGAATCGTAAGAATAATAAGATATATAAATAAAAGGATTCATGTGTTTATTAGGCAGAAAAAATTTAACTTTTGGATTGGTTTGCTGTTACAAAACAAATATGCATGAAACTTATAAGGTTATGATGCTGCTAAAATTTTGCACAATCTTGCACTGAATTTACTCGCAGGCCTCGCAGGACTCCAAGCCATCAAGTGTTCAACAGCGGAATCACAAGGATTATGGAATTTTACATCGCTGCTGTAAAACGTATTACACTCCGCGTGTGAAATTACACTAATCGTTGGAAGCTTACATAAACGTTGTGAATCTACATTTTTATTTCAGTTATACTTTAGTGTAAAATTCCCACAAAAATCACTGGTATTTTTATGCCCTATGATTGTTGTGGTAGAATTACACGTTCATTGTAAATTTCATAGATTTATGGTAAAATTCCTTTAACAATCACTGTCAATTTAGAAGAAACGTGAAATTATCCCACAACAATCATAGGAAAAAGTTACAGAATGAAATGTAATTTTCAGCAATATTTTTACAGTGTAGTTTCACAAAGTGGAATCCACATACACCTTCAACTTTTCTAAGACCATGGCATGCTTGACATCAACTGTTAAAATTTCAAAACAGTAACATCTGACTTTTCGTAGCCCAACTAGTCGATATTTCGTACCCTACATACTCGGTATGCTGTACCCCATGTTCGAGAGATATTTGAATCCCTACCGAGGTACAGTGAACACCGTTATATTTTTACCTGCGACAAAATATACCACCAAATTTTTATTGTGACATCGTATGAGAATTTTTTCAAAATCGGCCCTGGTAAAGATTTTGGTTATGATCTAAAACTAGTTGGTAGTTATCCAAGATATAAAGTCAAGGAAAACATTTAGCAGCGTTCGCACCTTTTTGTTAAGACATTTCAGACGAACCGTGAGAAATGATATGATTCAAATCGTTTCGAGGAGCTGTTGACGAAAGTTTTTCTCTTGTGCTTTCTTAATCCGGGCTTTCAGGAGTGAGCACTCGAGATAGATAAGATTTGATGCATTTTGCTCACCCCTAATACTGAAGTCAAGTCCGAGTGCTTCAGCAGCCTCCTCCGCTGCTGTGTACAGAAACGCTCCTTTGCCCACTTCTTAACGATTCCTGACCATTTTAAGAAGAGGGTCTCTTCAATTTGCAACTCTATGTGCTGTACACAGAATAATCCTGTTGTGAAGACATTCAAGACTCAATATTCCGCGATCCCCTTGACAGCGTGAGATGTACAGTCGCGGAACGGAAGACTTAAGATGCATGCTTTTGTTCATGTGCATAACCTTTCTTGTCCCGATATCAAGAGATCTGAGCTCTTTCTTCATCCATGGAACTACTCCAAATGAATAGAGTAGTACCGGGACGGCAGGCATGTTCGTTGCAGATACTTTATTCCTCGCCGACAGTTCGGAAGACCAAATCTGTCGGATGAGACGTTTGTATCTGCTTCGGAGAGTATCCTTTATAGATGTCACATCCCGAATGCGGCTCTGTGGCACGCCCAGGTATGCATAAGTCTCTCCAGCGCAAAGGTCTCGTATGGCGCTTCTATCAACGAGCTCAGGATCTTCAGGAATTCCATTAAGTTTTCCTCGCTTCAAATAAATCTTGGCGCATTTGTCTAACCCAAATTCCATTCCAATTTCCTTAGTATATCGTTCGACAATACCCAGAGCTAGATGCAGTTGCTCTCAATTTTTAGCATAGATCTTAAGATCGTCCATGTAAAATACATGGGTGACCTTGTACTTTCAATCTGCAGGTTTCCCGCACAAGTACCCGTCGGAATGGCGAAGTGCTAGAGATAGTGGCAATAATGTAAGGCAAAAGAGGAGTGGGCTCATGATGTCGCCCTGAAAGACACCTCTCTGAAAGGTGACCTTGTTAGTTGTCACACGATTTTTTCCACATGAGATAGTAAATCTGGTTTTCCAAAGCGGCATCAATCTCTCTATGCAAACAACTATTTGCGGATGAACCTTTAAGATTTCCAAAAGACAGATGATAAGTCTATGGGATGTCGAATCGAAAGCTTTCCGTTAATCAATCCAGGCCATCGATAGGTCACGCTGGTAGAATGCTGCATCTTTGCAGACACATCTATCGATGCGCAGGTTCTCCCGACATCCGGCTACACCTTCCTTTGAGCCTCGTTGTTCATACATTTCTTGCCACACAGGTTCAATTTCCCGAACAATCCTATAATTTAGGATAGCTGTGAATATCTCATAAAGCGTGTTCAGACAAGTTATTGGCCTGTAATTCTTCGGGTCAGCTAAGTTGCCTATTTTCGGCAGAAGTATTGTGCGCCCTTTCACCAACCACTCTGGAATCGGTTCTTCTGACTTTAAATATGAGGTGAAAATACGGGTCAAATGCTGATGGGTTGAAGAAAATTTCTTCCACCAGAAGGTTTCGATACAATCTGGTCCCGGTGCGGAATAGTTCTTCATCCCTCTTAATACTTTTTTCACTCTATATCAGGTGTTATGAGGGCGGTGGGTGTTCGACAGTAACTGGAGGGTCTTGGAAGAGTCGAGATGGGTCAGAGAGAAACTGTTGATTTTCTCTGACCCACCTCTCCCTTCGCTCTAGACTT
>NC_046663.1:96402008-96405276 GCF_010883055.1 Belonocnema kinseyi | reverse complement strand
AAATATCGCGATTTTCACAAAAAATAAGACTAATACATCCTTACGGGCGATTGAAAATAAATACAGAGCCTATCAATTACAGTTTGCAGTTTGAATCGCTTTCATATTTGTATTAAGACTGAAGATAATATAGTTGCACATTTTTGTACTTTTAAGTAATAATTTTTATTTTTTTTTAAATTTCTCAACTGCAACTGGTTCACAACAGTTTTCCTCATACTCATGAATTTTTTCAAATTTTTTCCATCGCCCCTTCTTTAAAAAATAATGCTCTAAACTTGACTGTTCTTAAATGTACCCAAAAAACCTTACTTTTACATTTTTCAGTCTGCTAAGCACAAAAATTTTTTTACATAAACTCTCCAAGCTCAATAACGTAGAACACTTTTAGCTTTTAAATGACTGTTGTTTTGTTGCACTAGCATTTTTTTTACTCAATTGTTAAGCTTCAAAGGCAGATGCCTATAGTTTTCTCGCCGATAGTAGAAGCGACAGATTGTTCAACCACAATGAAATAGTTGAATTTTCAACCCAAGAAATGAATTGTCAACTTAAATTATGAACCTTTAACCAAAAAAATACATTTTTAAAAAAACAGGTGCATTTTTCCCAATAAGATGAATTTTTAATTGAAAAGATTAATTTTCTAACAAAAAAGTGGAATTTATAACAAAACATCTACATTCTCAACTAAATTGTAGAATAGATACACATTTTCAGTTTAAAAAATTAGATTTCAACCGGAAATGAAGCAATTTTCAACAAAATAGTTAAATCTTTAACCAATAAAATCAATGTTCAACAAAGTCTGTAATTCATTCTTCAATAGAGTAACTTAATTTTGTACCAAAAAAGATGAATACTCAATGAGAAAATTTAATAATTGAATTACCAACTGAAAACAACCAAGTTTCAGCTAGAAATAGAATAGTTAAATTTTCAGTTAAGTAAATTAATTGTAAACTAAAAAAATAATTTTAAACTAAATAGTTCAAGCTTCAACCAAATAGTAAAATTTTAATCTTCTCAATTGAAAAGAATTAAACGTCCACGAAAAATAACTGAATTTTCTTATCAGGTTTTATTAATTGATTTCACATGTAAGAGAAAAACAAGAAAAGGGGGTGGTTTCTTGAAAACTTTGACAAAAAGAGGAATTCTTTAAAAAAAGCATAAATTGTGGAACACGCGAAAGAGTCTAAAGTATGTATTTAGATGCTATTTACTAATCATTTTTTGAAGCATTTAAAAAAATTGTTATTTCCATTTTATATTTTCCATGTTTAATGTCACATTCTGCGTCCAACTACCCCCTTCGTCTCGAATCGTTACAAAACCTGTTAATCCCTTCCCACCCCCGTAGTGTGACGTAGTTTTTGAACGGCCCCTAAAACAGAAAGTTATTTTAAAAAAAGTCACGTCTAGTAAAATAGACTATATCTGAAGGAGAGTGAAACACTGTCACTTTCGATAGAAAAAAACGTCAAAGCAGAGGGTTGAGTTCACACTCCATCGAAGGAGAAATCACCAGAGTGAGGCATGCGGAAAGAGAAATAGAAAATCGGAAAATCGTGTTTTTGGATTTTCGTGAACGTTTTGTATTTTTTGGTCGCTGTGGTTTTAAGCTTTTATCTGGAACTGGAGCACACGAAGCTTTTTCATAAAATGTGTCAACTCAACACGAGGGATCAATACTCGCGCCCTCGTTGCACGCTCCACTACCACCACTAGTTCACTCCCTGTTTCCATTTGCCTCTCACTCTATCCTCTCTTTTGGCTCCTCTTGGTCTCTATTTCTCTCATATATACAGTTAGATCTTCTAACTCGTACTCTAGTTCAGCTTTTCTGTATGTCCTACTTTTCTTCTCTCCCTTCCATACATAGACACTACTATTTGCATCTCTTTCTTGCTTTGGTTTTTTATCCATAGTCCAATTTTGCTCTCTACTTTCTCTAGCTCTGAATATTAATTAATTTCTTTATTTTTATTACTCTTCTGTCTATCTTCATACTTTTTTCTCTCTTGTCTTCTTAATTAAGGAGGGACCTCGTTCGTGTTCAAAATTGTTAGAAAAAATAGCAAGTTTTAGTTCCACACTTTCGTCAGAGAGGCCACTGTTTTGATCATTTTCGTCTCCTGGCTGTCTCCCAGTTCTTTCGCTATAAATTCGTAATTTCTGCCACTTTGGAAAAAATATATATTCTCTTTACGAACCACTCAGTTTTGAGATATGATCAAGATCTATTACTATTACTGTTAGTAAAATTAACGCAATTGACATGAGATTCATGCGCATAATATGCGGGAAAACCCTGATGGACAAAGTAAGTAACGAGATAATTCTAAAAGAATGTGGTGCAGAAGAGACGTTAGTAGACACATGGGAAAGAACTCGGTTAAGATGGTTCGGACATGTTGAGAGAATGCCAAATGAACGACTAACGAAACAAGTGTATTAAGGTAAAGTAGATGGCAGAGTGCCCAGAGGTAGACCGCGGAAAGAATGGTTAGAATGTGTGAATGAAACCTACTTAGAAGAGACATAAGAAGTCACAGAAACACGAGAGCCTGCATGAAAAAATGCATGGACATAAAAGAAGCTAGAGAAGTATGCCAGGACAGGAAAGTATGGCGGCAAATAGTTAATAAAAAGAGTGTCAGTAGAGTGAACGACGCCTGAAACAAAGACCTTGGCTATTAATGGACCCAAGTGGGGAACCTTACATAACGGCTTCGTGAGGTTCTTCGCTTGGGGTGATTGCTAGAGAGATTGATCTGATTGATTGATTGATTATTTACTTAAATAGCACGAGAATTCTGGATCACTCTGAAAAATCTCTATCCCTTCCACACACTACTCCTTTCCCCTACCGAGTGAGTCACGCCTACCCCAAAAGGGAAATGGCTTAATGGTGTAATTTCTTACTTGTTCTCGGGTGAAACCGGTTTTTCATCATCAGCCACGGACTAAGCCAAATACCTGATAAGATGACGATGTTATAGATTAATTCAATACGTCGTTTGAAATCTTTTGCCATGATTTCGTACGCACAAAATTAAAGGCATAGTGTACATAGAAGTTCGTCTTCTAACGCTGTTGTCCTTATACAGCGACAGCGAGAGTTAGATGTGACAACTGTAGCCTCTGAATAATTTCTTAGAGCTACTATTATATACGAGGGTGGATTGATAAGTTTCCGGCCTGACCAAGAAAAACAACGTTTTTAAGAATTTTTTTTTTTATTTCTCAACATAATCTCCTCCAA
>NC_046663.1:96382945-96401908 GCF_010883055.1 Belonocnema kinseyi | reverse complement strand
TGGCCAGGTGCCATCCAAGCATTCAGAACTAGGGGCCGAAGAATGGCACCAGCGGTCGGCAGTAAAACAAAAAAAGGGCCCCCCCTGCTTTCTGCAACTTGTTTTCCAACAAAAAAAATGTCTAAAAATATCGCGATATTCACAAAAAAGAAGACTAGCACATCCTTCCGGGTGATTGAAATAAATACAGAGCCTATCAATTACAGTTTGCAGTTTGAATCGCTTTAATATCTGTATTAGAACTGAAGATAATATAGTTGCACATTTTTGTACTTTTAAGCAACAATTTTTATTATTTTAAAAATTTCTCAACTGCAACTGGTTCACAACAGTTTTCCACATATTCATGAATTTTTAAAAATTTTTTCCATCGCCCCTTGTATAAGAAATAATGCTCTAAACTTGACTGTTCTTAAATGTACCCAAAAAACCTTACTTTTTTTACATTTTTCAGTCTGCTAAGCACAAAACATTTTTTACATAAACGTCTTCAAGCTCATAAACGTAGAACACTTTTAGCTTTTAAATGACTGTTGTTTTGTTGCGCTAGTATTTTTTTTGACTGAGTTGTTAAGCTTCAAAGGCAGATCCCTAAAGTTTTCTCGCCGATAGTAGTCACAAATTCATCCATTTCGATAAAAATTCATGTATTTTGTTGAAAATTCGTCTCTATTGGTAGGAAATTAATCTTTTTAATTAAAAATTCAACTATCCGGTCTAATATTGAAATACTTTTTTCGTTAAAGATCCCTCAGTTGTTTGAAAATTCTTCTTTTTAGGTGAAAAATTAAATTTTCATATTGAACATTTAACTGATTTCTTGAGAATTCTTCTTTTTCGTTAAATATTTATCTCTCTTGGTAAAAGTTTTACCATTTTTGGTAAAAAAATGAAACTGTTTTGGCTGACAAATCAACTATTTTGTTGAAAATTCGTCTTTTTTAGTTAAATTCTACTAGCCTTCATTTTAAATTGAAATACATTTTTTTTAAATATCTGCTGTTACTCTTCTTGATTTCCAACCAAAACCTGCTTCTTTCTACTTAAAATATTAGGAATTTGAAGCTTATTAATTTCAGCTCAATTATTTCGTTGCAAATCTAATCATTTCATTGAAAATTAAATAACGTGTTGAACTTCGTATTTTTAAAAGAAAATTCGTCTTCGAATTAAAATTCGACTGTCTGTCAAAAAGACTGTCATCTTTTTGGCTTCAAGATTCAACTATTTGGTTGAAAATGCAATTTTCGTGCGTGAAAATTTAATATTTATTTTTGTAAATTAACAGTTAAACTCTGTTTCAAAATTCGACTCTTTTAATTGAAAGTTCACCTATTTGGGTGAAAAAGCATCTTTATTGGTTGACAATTGATCTTTTCGGGTTTAAAAATCAACAGCTTTCTAAAAATTCGACTTTTTAGCTTGACAACTCAGGTCTTTCGGTGAAAATAATCTCTTTTGCTCGAAAATTATCATTTTCCGGTTGAAAATCGATGATTTATTAAGTGGACCCATAGTAAATTCACATTAAATTGTTGTTTCCTTTACTTGGATTGTAACATTTTATCTTATAGTTTAATAAGAATTTTCCATAGTAATTATTTTTATTAACAGTCTTTTATGAAAATTAAAATGAATGTGTCCTATATTTTTAAGAACAATTCTTTTTCATTTATTTAATCTCTTGACTCCCTAGTTCTTTCTCCTTTTATTCTAGAGAACGTTTCACAATTTGCTTTAATCAAAGTAATTGCACGTTGCTAAGCTTCACGTACGAACTTAGTCAGCAGATATATGTTTCATTTCTGTTCACCACAATAGTACTTCACCTATATTTCCTACTTCCACAGTAATTTCACAGAACGATTTCCTTCTTCTGTAAAAAATATAATAACAAAATATGGTACAATTAATTATTTCGTTATTTCCAGGATTGTAGTATTAAATGTAGAAAAGAGCACAGGAGAGAAAATGAAGCTAATATTTTTGATTTAATCTCTAATTCTCATATTCTGCAATTTGTCCTGAATGCTCTTTTATTGCAAAACTAGTATGCTATTGTCTCATAGGTCATTGTGCCGCACTGTCTGCTTTACTTTTCCTGGCTCTGAGAATAAATCAAATTTAATATTGCTAACTGTCGTTTTCCTTTGGAGGTGTACGCAATGAGTCAATTTCCTTTAATTATTCATCGCTTTTCTCTATGAAATAAAGTCTGTGAGTCTTCTCAAAGGTCCTTTGAAGATGGAACTGAAATATTAACGGAATTTTAGAATCGCGGAGTGCTATACTTTCATTTGGGGCCATTTAATTGTTAATAAAGAAGTTAGTAAAGTTTGTTAAGAGTATAGAGCCCTGTTGAAACTTTCTCATAATTATTGGTTTTATTCTTCATGACCCAAATCTTGCGCAACGATATACTTCAGTGCGCAATTTTTCAACTGCAATGAGTAATTTTGCCATATATGTAGAATAAGCACATTTTGTACATATACACAATACACATAGTGTTTACAAAATGCACATATATATTACTGATCTGCTGCAAATCGCAGAGATTGCACACTCTTTCCTTTATTCCCCTCTTTTCCCCTTTTTTAGAGAATTCCTCTTTTTCCCCTATTTTCAAGGAACTTCTACTTTTTTTCGCTTAAATGTGAACTGAACTAATAAAACCCAATAAGAAAATTCAACTACTTTTGGCGGAAAGTAATTTCGTTTTGTTTACAAATTGTACTATTTCGCTCGCTAGTTCATTGAAAATTTAATTATTTTGTAACAAATTGAACTATTTTTTGTAGAAGTCATCCTTTTGGTTGAAAATTCAAATACATGGGTTAAAAATTCAACTATTATGTTGAAAATTTGTCTCTTTTGATTAAAAGTTCAACTATTTGATTGTAAATGCAACTATTTGATTATATTTTTTTTTCAATACAGCTATTATGTTGAAAAATCATTTTTCTTGGTGGAAAATGAACTTTTTTGTTGAAAATTCACCTTTTCACGTTTTTTAATTCAAATGACTTCGGAAAAATGCATCTCTCTAGCTCGAAAATACATTTTTTCGGTTGAAAATTTAACTGCCTTAAAAAAATGTGTCTTTTCGGCTTGAAAATTAAAGTATTTGGTTGAAGTGCAATTATCCTATAGTTAAAAGTTGGTCGGCGCTTACCATAGAGTGATAGAAAGGTGTAACAGGCACGTCCGAGGGATCTCTTTACATTATTGGATGTAAACATACCAAGCGATTAAGTTACAGCGATTGTGCCGAATTCGAGTGGAGCTCATTTATAGTTTTTAGCATATATTTAACCTTCAAAAATTGTAATTATTTAAACAATTTCGATCAAAAAACTAAAAATGACATTTTTTCTACGAGCTCTGCAAATAAATTTGTTTACGGAGACAACTAAGGATGTCTATCGGATAACTCTTTTCTATATTGCTTTGCAAATTTACAAAAACTATTAAGTATTTAAACAATTTTAACTAAAAAAATTTAAGTTTGGGCTTTATCCTACGAATCAATTTGTTTTCGAATTCAACTAAGAATGTCTATACGATGAATTTTTTTCTGTTTCTTTCTAAATTTACAAGAACTATTAATTATTTTAAGAGTTTACCCCTCTTTCTGCAAGTCAATTTGTTTACGGAGTCGACTAAGAATGTCTATCCGGTGACTTTTTTCTATACTGATTTGCAAATTTACGAGAACTATTAATTATTTAAATAATTCTTTTTTAAAACTTTAAAGTTTGGCCTACTTTATACGAGTCAATTTGTTTATGGTGTCAACTACTAAGAATGTCTATCGTATGACTCTTTTCTATATTGCTTTGCAAATTTACAAAAACTATTAATTATTTAAACAAGTTTAATTTAAAAATTAAGAGTTTGGCCTTTTTTCTACGCGTCAGTTTGTTTACGGAGTCAAATAAGAGTGTCTATCCGATGACTTTTTCTATGTTGCTTTGTAAATTCGCAAGAACTATTAATTATTTAAACAATTATAATTAAAGAATTAAGAGTTTGCCCCTTTTTCTACAAGTCAATTTGTTTACAAAGTCAACTAAGAATGTCTATACGGTGACTCTTTTCTATATTGGTTTGCAAATTTACAAGAACTATTAATTATTTAAACAACTTTAATTAAAAAATTTAAAGTTTGGCCTTTATCCTGCGAATCAATTTGTTTTCGAACTCAACTAAGAATGTCTATCGGATGACTCTTTTCTATATTGCTTTGCAAATTCACAACACCTATTAATTATTTAAACAATTTTAATGAAAAAATTTAAAGTTTGGCCTTTATCCTACCAATCAATTTGTTTTCGAAGTTAACTAAGAATGTATATCCGATGACTTTTTCTATATTGCTTTGCAAATTTACGAGAACTATTAATTATTTAAATAATTCTTTTTTTAAACTTTAAAGTTTGGCCTACTTTATACGAGTCAATTTGTTTATTGTGTCAACTACTAGGAATGTCTATCGTATGACTCTTTTCTATATTGCTTTGCAAATTTACAAGAACTTTTAATCATTTAAGCAATTATAATTCAAAAATTAAGAGTTTGGCTTTTTTTCTACAATTCAATTTGTTTACGGAGTCAAATAATAGTGTCTATCCGATTACTCTTTTCTATATTGCTTTGCAAATTTATAAGAACTATTAATTATTTGAACAATTTTAATTACAAAATTAAGACTTCGCCCTTTTTTCTAAAAGTAAATTTGTTTACGAAGTCGACTAAGAATGCCTTACGGTGACTATTTTCTATATTGCTTTGCAAATTTACGAGAACTATTAATTATTATTATATATTATATATTATTATTGTATTGCTTTGCAAATTTACAAGAACTATTAATTATTTGAACACTTTTAATTACAAAATTAAGAGTTCGCCCTTTTTTTTAAAAGTAAATTTGTTTATGGAGTTAACTAAGAATGTCTGTGCGGTGACTCTTTTCTATAAAGCTTTGCAAATTTACAAGAACTATTAATTATTTAAACAATTTCAATTAAAAAATTAAGAGTTTGCCCTTTTCTCTACAAGTTAATTTGTTTACGGAGTCGACTAAGAATGTCTATCTAGTGACTTATTTATATATTGGTTTGCCAATTTACAAGAATTTTCATTTATTACAATTTTCATTTAAAAATTAAAAGTTTGGCCTTTATCCTACGAAGCAATTTGTTTTCGAAGTCAACTAGGAATGATTTTAGGCTGCTTTGTAAATTTACAAGAACTATTAATTATTTAAACAATTTTAATTAAAAAATCAAGAGTTTACCCTTTTTTGTACAAGTAAATTTGTTTACGGAGTCAACTAAGAATGTCTATCCGATGAATCGTTTCTATATTGCTTTTTAAATGTACACGAAATATTAATTATTTAAACAATTTTAATAAAAAATTTTAAGTTTACCGTTTTTTCTACAAGTAAATTTAGTTACGAAGTCAACTAAGAATGTCTGTCCGATGACTCTTTTCTATATTGCTTTTCAAATTTACAAGAACTAATAATTATTTAAACAATTTTATTTACAAAATTCAAAGTTTGGCCTTTATCCTACCAATCAATTTGTTTGCGAAGTCAACTAGGAATGTCTATCCAATGACTCTTTTCTATATTGCTTTGCAAATTTACAAGAACTTTTAGTTATTTAAACAATTATAATTAAAAAATTAAGATTTTGGGATTTATCCTACGAATCAATTTGTTTTCGATATCAACTAGGAATGCCCATCGATGACTCTTTTCTATGTTGCTTTGTAAATTTATAAGAACTATTAATTATTGAAGGAATTTCAATTGAAAATTAAGAGATTGTTTTTCTTTCTGCAAGTAGGCTTCATTTTTTACCATAGTTAACTAAGAATATCTTTCGGATGATTTTTTTTCTCTGATGCTTTGAAAATCTACAATTATTAATTATTTAAAAAATGTTTATCAACATATTTATAACTTAGCTATTTTTCTAGAAAGTGGCATAATTTTTTTACGGAATGAACTAAGAATGTCTTTCGATAATCATTTTCCATGTTAATATTCTTTGTGATGACTCTTTTCTAAGTTATTTGTTAAATTTACCAGAATTATTAATTATGAATTATTGAAAGAAGTTTCATAAAAAGTCTAGAATTTGGCTATTTTCTAACGAATAGGGTCAGTTTTTTTACTATGGTATTGTACATGCGAATTTGCTCGAAGTACTCTCATTTGCCTAAACATTTGATCAGATGAGAGGAAAACTGCAGAAAACCACTTCCCGAGTTTAATCGGGTTTTCAAAATTCGAGTACACAACCCGGTTTTTTGTCGCATAGGGTATGCCCATGCGAAGTCATTTTTACTTATTAAAGTAAAAAATGATTATCGTGGTATTTTCTTGAATTTCGTTTCCAAATAGAATAATTACAAGGAAATTAATGAGTCGCGCGTGCAAGAGCTTCTAGTTTTGTTGAAAATTCATCTCCTTTCATTAAAATTAGAAAGTAAAGTAAAAATTCATTTATTTTTTTATCATCTTCTTGGTTGGAAATGAACTTTTCTGTTGAAAATTTAACAGGCTTCTAAAAAAGTCATCTTTTTGGCTTAAAAATTACATTATTTGGTTAAAAATTTAATTTTTTGTTAAAAAATTGAACTATTTTTTAGTAAATACAACTGTTTGGTTGAAAATTAACTTTTTTGTTGAAAATTTAACTGTCATCCAAAAAATTCCTCTTTTCGATTGGAAAATTAAAATGTTTGATTAAGAATTCAAATATTTTGTTGAAAATTCGTATCTTTTCATTAAAAGTTCAATTATTTCGATAGTAAATGCCACTGTTTGTTTGAAAATAATTTTTTTTCGTTTAAATCCAGCTTTTTCTTTAAAAATTTAATTATTTCGTTAAAAAGTCTCATTTTTTAGTCGAAAATTTAATTGTTTTATTGAACATTTATTTTTTCAATTGGAAAGTACGTTCATTTGTATTGGAAATTCATCTTTCTTGGTTGATAATTAAATTTTTTCTTGAAAATTATATCGCTTCTAAAAGATTCATTTTTTTCTATTGAAAATTTAACTATTCTGTTGAAAATTCGTATTTGGTTATGAATTCAACTGTTTGAGTGAAGATTACGTTTTTTTGTTTGTTGAAAATTCAACTATTTAGTGGAAGATTCGTCTGTATTGATTGAAAATGATCGTTTTTGTTAATAATTTAAATATTTTGTTAAAAATATAATATATTCAATATGATACCTATATATAAATTTTATTTAAAATAATTTATTTCCCTATTATTCACCTATTCTTGCGTTCAAATAGTGACAGTCTAAAATTCGAAAATACTTTGAACATTTTTATTTGGGATTTAAGTTTTCTTTCTTTTGTTTTATGTTTTCTTGTTTTCCAAACGAGAAATGATAAATTCCCGTTTTCAGAAATGATCAATTTTACTGGTTGACAACTTGGAACAGGTAATGTTACTGTACAGTTTAACTTGGGGACATTATATTTCACTAATATTCGTATCCTTCTTTAATTAGAAACCATATGCAAAATATATGCTTAGATTAAAATTTGTTCGTACTTGATACTTTGATGTGGTAAATGTATTAAAAATAACATTTTTATATTTTTTCTGTTTTCCTTGTATTGCATTGAAGCAAATATTTTGTTAATCATAATGTTAAAATTTCCGTGTAAATTTAGTAATTTGTGAGTTTAGAGTATATTAATTAATAATTATAATAATGGGGAATAGATATAGGCAGGGCTGCATTAAATTTGAAAGATTTTATCTAAACCTATAATTAAATTAAACCAACTTATTTGCCTTTTTCTTTCTTTGTAATAATTGAAATGTTTATTTATTTTATCCTCTGGTAGAATTGTATAAAAGTAGGCAAATACAAACATTTGTAAAACTTATTTTCAATATCAAACTCGATATTTCTCGAGTTTTTTAATTTTCGAAAAAGGAAAAACTTGTTTTCAATTGAAAACAAGTGTTGGCAGTTTTTTTAATTTACATAATTTTATAAAATTATGGCAGAGAATTACATAAATAAATACAATTTTATAACATAATAAATAACTAATGGATTTAGTTACTTTAATCTTATACCGATGCAGAGTAATCTAAACCCAGAATTCGTTATCTCCATCGGCTCTAGTTCTTGACGGATTTGAATGTTTTTTTTTGTTTTATAAAAACGCTTAGCATTACATTTTTGAAAACTTTTCAGTTTAAATTTTTCAACTTATTGTTGTGTGCTATAATACTTAAACAAAAGAACTGCCAAACTTAGAATTTTCAACAAATGATTTTTTATCTTTAAAGGGAATGCCGAAATAGACTCAGTATTGGCCGTTATTATTGCATTTGTACTCAAAGAATATAAATAATATTATACAAAAATAATAAATTAAGCATTTGTTTTCCTAAATCATAAAGTAGCCACCTTGAAATGCTAACGTTTACACTTTATTTGTTTAAATATTAAACGCAAAACGAATTGAAAAATACAAAAGCTAGCCAAGTTTTCAATATATCAAAGCTGCTCGTTTATAAAAAGTCTAGACTCTGTCGAATCTCTAGAGTCTAGAGGATTATGAATAGTAAATTCTGGGGTTTGACCACTGTACGGTATAGTCAACTTTACCACGAGCTACCCTATTATTCTACATTATTCTATAAAATGAAATAACACTACATTGCTGATAAGTAATTGTTTGTCGTGACCATTCGAATTATTCAATCTGATTGTGAACACACCTCAAATAAAATTACTACTGATTGTAAGTAATCCCAAGCATTTCTTAGTGTGTGTGTCAAAAGTTATATAGATATGCAGGCTTTACACAAAGCATATCCATATATAGCCTGCATATATAATAATGATATAGGTATAGTGCTTAATACTTATACACAGATATTCATTTATTGATGCATGCATAGTAAATGCATAGATGTGTGTATATATGTATGTATATACGTGGCAATGATTATCGTTGGCCGCACAGGCAGGCAGACGGGACAGAACCCCAATGTAAGCTCGGGAATGCTGCCAAATGGGTCAGAGCTCGAGCTGGGGTCTCTTGTTGGCTCGATGGTAGCAACGGGGTGGCTGCTCCTGTTTTGCTTGAGTGGAGAGCGCGGGAGGAGAAACCAAAGAGAGAGAGAGAGAGAGAGTGAGAGAAATAGCGAAACTCAGGGACCTGATGTGAAAGGGCGAGAGAGTGAGAAACAGGTCACCATGAGGTGCAAAGGGGGTGGCGGCGAGAGTTGGTTGGCGAATGGCGAGGGTGGAATAAGTGGGAGGAAAGGAGGGTGGTTTGATCAATACTCGCCGCTGTCACCGACGCCGCCCCGAGAACCGCATGGTAACAGAGGCAAAACTCAGGCTCAGACCTATTCTGCACTGGAGAGAAACGAGTTGACAACAACAAATCTTCCTTTGTCTTTGATTTTTTATTTCTTTCATTCTCAAGGTCGTCAGATCAACAAAGAATTCCCAGAATATTAACAGGGTCAGGTGGTCCAGGGTGACCTAGAAGTCAAGGAAAAGTCAGAAAACGTTATTGTCCAGCTTGAAAAAATCTTGCAAAAGTAGGAAATTTTCTATTAAAGAAACTTAAAATTTGTTTATTCTGTTTATAAAAGATTATTATTCTATGTTCCAAAAGTTACTGGCCACCCTGATATAATATTATTGTTAACAATTTATTTACATTGTATTTCTATTTCTTTTTTTTCAGTTGTTTCCTCTTAAAGATTATATTTTCAGATAAAAATTGTATTATTTGGTTGAAAATTCAACAAGTTTGTTAAAAGGTAATCCTTTTTGTTAAAACATTCAACTCTCTTGTTTAAAAAATTCCCTTTTTTGGTTAGAAATTTAACTATTTTTCCGAAAAAACATCTTTTCGACTTAAAAATTGATCTCTTTTGGTAGAAATTTAACCTTTTCTGGTTAAAAATGCAACTCTTTGGTTTAAAAATTAATCTTCTTTGGTTAAAGAGTCAACTATTTTGTTTGAAAATTATTCATTTTTCGTTTAAATATATACTATTACATTATTCATTGAGAATTATAGGGTGACATTGCATGGACTAGATAACCAACATTTTTCCGAAAATAGCTTTAGTTCATAAAAATAAAAAAATAAATGAAACACACATGGTAATAAAAAGATTCCTTCGATTTCTCATTTTTCATTATAGTAATAGAAAAAAATTTATTTAAATTTCAGTTAATATTTCAGCTTAGAATTTAGCGTATCAGTAATTTTGATATTCTTTTCAGCGTTGTTATTTCTTGAAATTGTTATCGTTTATTAAAAAAACATTTTGTGTAGTCCTTCACCGATAAATCGTCTATCTCGGTGAGATACCGTCACACTAAATTTTTACTTTCTCGGAACAGAATAATTTGTTCGTATCAAATATTTTTTATTCTTATTTAGCTACCACATATCTCATCAACAAGTCTTCATTTTTCTGAAAAATTGAAAATTCGAGTTTCAGTCACTATCAAAAATTTATTTTTAAAACCTATGAACATGCTTTTTTCATCAGTATCACTTTGAGATTGTCAACTTCCTAATCTATTTTCCCAAAACTGGATAACTTTTTTAAATCAAACTTTTGATTTTTTTATTAGCAATAGTTATTTCGCAATAATTATTTAACGATAATTCCGCTCAGAAGTGGCCTTTTTATTTATCTTAAAATGGTGATTTAGATTTTACAGAATGTTTATACTCCTACCTCTCAATTCATGTTTTTTGGTTAAAACTTCAGTATTACCTGGTTAAAGTTTAAACCACTGTGTTAAAAATAATTTTTTTTTAAACCCAACATTTGAATTTGAAAGTTCAACTGCGTTATAGAAAATTCGTTTTTTTGTTTTTTAACTTAATTTTTTTACAGAAAATGTAACTATTTCTGTTGAAGATTCATAATTTCTGTTTGAAATTCAACTGTTTCGCAGATTATGCGTCTTTTGGCTTGAAGGTTCAACAGTTTGAATACACTTTTTTTCTTCCTTGACTCAGAAGTCTTTATTTGTTTTAACCTCGCCTTTTTGGTTTAAAAACGCAACTACTTTGTTAAATATTCATTTTTCTTTTTTTTTTTTGGTTGGAAGTTCACCATTTTAGTTAAAAATCTTTATCCAGTGGAAAATTAAAGTATTTTGTTGAAAGTTATAGTCTTTTTAAACATTCAATGTTTTGGTTCCAGATTCTCCCATTTTTGGTTGGAATTTATCTTTTTAGTCTTATTGGTTGAAAATTGTTCTTTTTGGTTAAGACTTCATCTTTCTATTTGGAAAATTAAACTATTTGGCTCAAAATTCCGCTATTTTGTTAAAACTTTAATTACTCTTTTTAAAAATGCAAATCTTTGATTAAAAGTTGAACAATTTTGCTGAAAATTCGCTTTTTGTCTATGATATAAATGAAAGGATTACAAAAGTTATTCTGCATACCTGGAATTTGCTCGTTAAGCTTGCATTTTCGAAAAAAACGTTCAACTATACTGCATACTACTAACTTTACTTACTATACGATTATAGAAATTCCTAACCGTGTAGAATGTAAATTCGACATTATTTACTGATGTGAAAAAAAGGAATAATATTTCATCAAAGAAATGATTACGTTGGATATACGTCACAGAGAAATACTTGCTTGATACGAGTTGATATCAACCAAACCTGTCTTTTCCAGTGAATTGAAATTTTTGTTTCAACAAAGTCATGTGCTAAAATGTTTTAGAACATACTGTATTTTGTAAACTGTTTAAAAATGTTCTAGAATATCCGGGAATATAGTTTTAAATGATTGATAGGTTATTGAAGGTTCTAAATTCTATTATATTCTTACAATTTCGTTTCGCAATGTTTTACAATGCTGTAGATTATTCGGCAACTTTTAAATGTTTTGGAATTTTATAGAATGTTCTGGAATTTCCGGGTCTTGTTTGCTAGAATTTTTTGAAATTTTGCGCGAAATAGTTTCCGGTATAGCCGAAATTATTCCAGAATTTTGCAATATTTGGGAATTTTCTTGAATACCCTGGAATTTTTGCCCTTTCCCTTTCCTGAATATTCAGGAGTTTTATAACATGTTAGGGAATCAATTGGAATTATTTATGGAATATCCTGAAACATTCTGAAATATTTCAGGGATTTATATGCTTTCTTTTGTTCTGCATAGCAGCTTCTTAAATATTTTGTAATATCTTGGAATCGACAATCAGTCATTTTATCTGCCCCAGTATACATGATAAAAATTAATGATCGAATGTCAGTTTTTGACTATCTCAATAAACGTCTATTACAGAAAAGCATATATGTAGATTTGAGCGGAAATAGTTGCCCGATTCCACTTCAAATCAGGCAGGTTCTGCACTCGAAATCACAAAATCTCTCGAGAGCGAAATATCTTGTTTTTAAGAGAAAATTAGGCAATACGTGTTTACCTATTCCCGAAAAAAATATAAGATAACTTTCATGGACAGAAGAATTTTGTTCATACAATCGAAATTGCTTATTTTTCTTGTAAATGATGCAAGATAACACAAAAGTGCAAATAGGTATTTTTCGATTTTATGAAAAAAATTCTCCTGTCCACAAAACAAATCACAACATTCAAATAAGTATAACTTCTTAGACTTCTTTTCGCAATTCGGAAAAATATGTATCTCCTAATTTACTCTAAACCCCACATTTCATTCACGAGAGATTCTGCAATTTTAAATGTCTTTTCTGATTTGACCACAGAAATGCAAGATGATGAATTTTAAATGTGAATGAATTTCATTTTTGCATTAAATTAAGTGAGTCACTTAAATTCAACCAGAAATGTAACTTAAGTGCAGTGTCTCCTATCTGATATACAAGTAATATGATGATTAACTGATAGGTATGTTGAGCTCAGGATGATTTTCATTCACGCGCTCTGAAATTCAATTTGTGCTCGCAGAAAGACTTGCGTGAAATGCGATGCGGTGATGCGCAAACACTTAGATGGATTTCGGCAATTTTAGAAGATATGACAAGAGAGCAGCTGAGAGTAGCCAATATTACGTCGATAGCGCTGGCTGGATAGTGTCGATCAACACTGGGCTCATGGTATAGTCGTTTCGTCAACGTTTCCTATTTTGATATATGTACTCAGATCTATAACGGATTTTGATTATGAATAGAATAATCGTTCATATGTGATAAAAAAAGATATAAAAAGGATTGGAGATTTACGTTTTGTACCTGGTATTTCAACAATCAGCTGACTTAACTTAACCTATAAGTTTCATTTCACACGCACGCGTTGATGAAAAGTCAATAATCTTTATTTCTGTCTTAAATGAACCTATAAAGTACATTTTACGTACATAAAGCAGTTGAATTTCAACCAAGCGCGTTACTTAAAACCATGTTATAATCATCAGTTGACTTTCAACTGGCGAATGATCCTTTTGGTTACATCTGAAAGTCAACCGATTTTCTCTACTGAAATTAAGATTCTTGTATTACTGTGATGATACCCATACATTAATTTATATAAGATGTATTAATTAATACGGAATTCTACTTGAGTCCTCGCAAAGTTTAGTTTTTATATTTTTTAATTTGGATGAAGGTCTTAGCGTTTTGCTTTTAGATATGCTTAGTAGATAAAAATATATTTTACTCTTCGTATTAGACGAATATATTTATTTGTAATTCATCTACGGCGAGGAACAAAATATGTTAAATATATTTTTGCTAGATAAATAAATCAGTTTTAGAAGATATTTCTGTTTCCCAACATTGAAACATGTAGAAGTTAAATCTCTATTTTAAGATAATTCCGTTCCTCTAGTCTGTTGTCAACGAAGCAATAATTAATATACTTCGTGTATATTTAGAATATTTACTCAATATAACATTATACCTATATAGAGATAAATAAGAATATAAAATTTCCTTTAAAAAAATTTATTTTCTTCTTTTCTACATGCAAAAATAACACAGGCCCACAAAAAAAAAGTTGTCTGCACGAGACAAGTGACTGAATACCCTTATGGGCTTTGAGCCGCTGAATCCAAATGTGGCCTCAGAATTTCTCATACACATCTCAGTTATCCCCTAGATGCAGAAAATAGGGGAAAACCTCGGGATATTCTGAATGATATTTTGATAATACTAGTATACTCGAAAATAGACACATGGATGTTATATTCTAAAGTGTAGCGACTCATAGAGACTTAATTTGTAGGCTGTGTCTAGGCGTCCAAAATTTTTGGACGAATAGACCACCTGCGCCTCGAAACGACTATTTGTCCAGAATTCTTGACGATTAGCCCACACACATCGGATGGCTATTCGTCCAGAAATTCTCAGTGAAAAAATACTTGCTTTGACTCAAAACATCGTGTAAAATCAGTTTATAAAATCGATTAAAATCCTCAGACAGTTGAGGTTATGTTTATTTTCAGTACCTCCGACTTTCATGCTGTGACGTCAACGGGCAAGATATTTGCACGCTGGGGGCCAAGCAATAATACCAATTGTAGGGAAAGAAACTTAATTTTTTTTACACCTTTGACAAAAATAATGATTTTATTATTCAATTGAGTATCTTTAACAAAATAAAGAATGATGTAATTTGTGTATATGTTTACAAATTAATATTCCTAATTTTTTTGATAAAATAGCGTATTTTTTTATAGGGGGAGCTGGAAAAGGGGTTCGAAATTTGACTAATCACTCTTCTGTGACCAGTCACTAAAACGCATTTTTTAGACTGTGAGCTGGAAAAGGAGTTCGAGATTTGACCAATCACTCTTTATGACCAGTCGCTAAAACTAATTTTTTTTAAAGGGGGAGCTGGAAAAGCGGTTCTAGATTTGATTAATAATTCTTCTCTACAAGCCGCTAAAACGCTGGAAAAGTGGTTCGAGATGTGACCAATTACTCTTCTGTGACCAGCTGAAAAAAAAATTTTTTTAAAAGGTTTTCACAGTATTTTTAACACTGCTACCTGAGCTATTGGACAATTGAAAATATTTTTCAGCAAACTCTGTATGGCCTATAACGAATATTTCAAACTCGAGTTTCTCGAAAACGGCGGTAAAATTGTCGTTCTCCCCTTGATAGTGTGTTCGTTGCTCTTGATTGTATGCCAATTTGTGTATATATATAAAAATTAATATCCCTAATTTTTTGATAAAATAGTAAAATGTAGTTAAAATAGAAAAAGATTTTGCCGGACAAGAAGGTTCCTCGATGTTAAAATTGACCGGTTTAAAAAGTTAATGTCCGGCAAAAAATATCGGACCTGTCCACACAACGATAAATTAAATCAAAGTAAATAGTTTATTCCTGCAAAATTTCTGGACGAATAGCCGTCAGCTGTGGGCAGGCTATTTGTCCGGAATTCTGAAGGAATAGCCGTTCCGAGTCAGTTGGGCTATTTGTCCAGATTTCTGGTCGAATAGCCGTTCCGAGACAGGTGGCTATTCGTCCAGAATTCTCGTCCAATAGACACTCCGTATTTTGTAAACATAAATTCGCTAGTGTGCCTTCTGTTTCCCTAGCTTGGGTAATTCTAGAGAAATTGAATTTCTTTCTCATATCGTATAGATTTATGCGTGAAAAAATAACAAAAATGCCAAATCCTTTCCAGATTCACGTGCTAAATCTAAATTTGATTACCAAATTTTTCGGGTTTGTTTCATTTACTCTCTAGATGCAAAATGTAAGGAAAAGCCTAAGGATTTTCTGGTCACACAGGCCCACCGAAAAAAAGTTATCTGCACGAGACAAGTGAATGATTTCGCACGCAAAACTGTAAAAGATATGAGCTTTCGGTTATTTTTCCCCGTCTAAATCTATGTTATCTGAGAATGCCCTTCAATTTCCCTAAAATTACCCATGCTAGGGAAAATAGAAGGCACATTAGAGAATTTCTGTGTACAAATGAAGTCTCTACAACGCGTTCGATATATCTATTTTCGCGTATACTGGTATTATCAAAATAACGTCCAAATTATCCCTAGTTCTTCCTTTATTTTGTTTATCTAGGCGAAAACTGAGACGTTTATGAGACATTCTGAGGCCAGTTGAAATGTAGTGGTCAAATTTGGATTTAGAGCGCAAAACTGCAAAGGATATAGGATTTTTGTTATTTTTTGCTATACAGGCCAGTATAATATGGACAAGACCTTTAATTTCCCTAGATTTATTCTAACTAGGAGAAACGAATGGCACACTGCCGAATTTTTTGTATAAAGTTGGAGTTCACGAGTCGTCGGCTTTGCCCCTCACCTGAGGGCAAAGCCGTCTGCCGCTTTTTATGAAAATTAAAACATTTAAAGATAAGAAATTATGCTGGTTTGCTTGTGTGGTATTTTATGTACTGGAAAAATTACCTTTAAAGATATCCAACAAGAAGAATAAGTTATTTTTAATAAAAATAGAGATAGTTGTAATATAACGTCTTATTCGTTGTCATTCTACTAGAAACTGACTTTACCCAATGTTTCTACTGTACCAATACAAGAAAACTGCATACCGATCGGATTGGCAATAATAATATTTAATCGTTTCTTTCATATAGTACACAAGATGAGTCGCTGTTCTATATTGCCGATCATTTATCCACGAAACTTGTGACACGTGTTTTACCTAAGACCTTGTCAATATTATTTTCGTCGTGCCTGTCCCGCTGGCCAAGCCTCACTTATTTATGAGATTTATTATATTTTGGACTTGAATTACGTCTAATTAATATAATTAGATTGTGTTATATTGTTTTATCTGTCCAAATATCAAATTTTTATACTGTAAGTATTGTCAATAAAGTTGAAAACTTTATATTTCTGTCAGCGAAACTTCCATTTTTTCGTGGTAAAAACTGTTTTCTGTATAAGTTTTCTCTTACAACGTCAATTTTCAAGATTTTAGTAAGTAATACTATCTCTATGATAAATTAGATTTATTTTATGCAAAGCAGAACTAAAATTTTTGAATAATAACCATGATATTTACCAACTCATCATATCTATTATAATTGCGGTAATATTTTGTGATTTAATTAACTTCATTAAGTTATATTCATCAGAGTTCGATTACATGTGTGCTTTCAGTTCAAATTTATGTTATTAAATTAACAAAATATCGAAGTGGACAAAACGAAAAATAGGTTCGTTATAAATAGGCTGAATTGCAATTGGGATCATTTAGAACTCCAAACTGAGGTATTATTTAGATTTTGTTTATCGTTTTGGGTTCCTTTTCAGCAAGTGGGGTTAATTTCTTTTGTAGCTGCTTTGGAACAAAAAATGGTATCTAATGGATGCCCCACTTTTTTCTGTGGACTTGTCTCGTACAGACAACTTTCCTAGAATTATCACTTTCTGTTGAAATACATTATTCCAAAATTTAAGAATATCTACTATATAAAATTCAAATTTGTGCCGTTGAGGCTCGATATAGTCCACACTGTTGCATAGATCAACTTGAAAATTTATAAACGTGCAGATAAGACACTGGAGATGGTTCCTATCGTAACCGGAATCGCTAATTGATAATAGGAGGGCTGTTTGATAAGTCAGTGAGTTTTTGAATAAGAGATTTTTTTCGGGAATAAGCGTTTTATTTCTCAACATAATCTCCTTTTGTTCGATACACTAAGTCCAGCGTCTTTCCAATTTTTTTATTGCTTCCAAATAATAGGTTTTCTCAAGGCCCTCAAATTAGGCGTTTGTTGCGGTGATGACCTCTTCATTCGACCCAAATCTCTTACCGCCCGGCCATTTCTTAAGATTCGGAAACAGAAAATAGTCGCAGGGGATTAAATCTGGAGAATATTCTGGATGAGGTAGCAGTTCGTAGCCCAATTTATGGTGTTTTGCCATCGCAACTACACACGTGTGCACCCGTGCATTGTCCTGATGGAACAGCACTTTTTTCTTCGACAAATGCGGTTGTTTTTTCTTCAAATCAGTATCAGTATCAGTATCTATCAAATCTGTCCAAAAGCTCTGAATAATATTGACCGTTGATTGTTTTACCCTTCTGATGGTAATCGATGTGAATGACACCGCGTGCGTCTCAATAAATGGTGGACATGACCTTGTTGGCCGACAGACCCACCTTAGCCTTCTTTGGTTTACGTTCGCCCGAAGAAAGCCACTGTTTCGAATATTCCTTAGTCTCTGGTGTGTTGTGATGGATCTAAGTTTCGTCCACGGTTACGAAACGGCGCAAAAACTCGTTCGGATTGCGGTTGAACATCGTCAAACACTCCTTTAAAGTGGTCACACGATTGCGCTTATGGTCGAGTGTGAGCAATCGCGGCACCCATTTCGCGAATAGTTTTTTCGTGTCTAAATATTCATGTAAAATATGTTTTACCTGCTAAGTTGAGATGCCTACAGCCTCAGCCACCTCACGCACTTTCACTCTTCTATCGTCCAATATTATCCCATGGATTTTATCGACGATTTCTGGCGTGATGACCTCTTTTGGGCGACCTGAACGTTCGGCGACACTTATGCTGTTACGGCCACAACGGAACTCAGTAAACCACATCTTAACCATTGAAATTCATGGTGCAAAGTTCCTATAGTATTTATCAAGTCTTTCCTTCGTTTCAGTAATGGTTTTTTTACGTAAAAAATAATGCTTAATCAGGACACGAAATTTACTTTTTTCCATCTTCGTTAAAATTCACGAGGTTATGTGTTTTCAATGGCTGTCAAACACTAAATGACCCAGCTGTTTTCAATGACTGTCAAACACTAAATGACCCAGCTTGCTCAAGATTTAACGAGAGTCTATTCATAGATGGCGTTGACGAAATAGAATGCTTACTTGCCAAAAAAATCTCTTATTCAAAAAGTCACTGACTTATTAAACAGCCCTCGTAGCTTTTGTTTAATAAATAATATAAAATAGCATTGACCG
>NC_046663.1:96380039-96382845 GCF_010883055.1 Belonocnema kinseyi | reverse complement strand
GATCCCAGCGAAATCGCGATAAAATTTCAGCCATAACCACGCCTTACGACCGTGAGATAGTTGGTTACAGTCTGTAACGAAATCAATGCGACGATCAGGCAAAAGTCTCGTGCACCCTGATGACACGGAGCGACACAAGAACGACCACCTTCTGCATTTTTCTCGCAAGTGTTTTAGCATATTGTTCACACGCAGGAATGCTTTTCAGGCTATTAACCAGTGAAAGCTTGGTCCCTCCAAGAGCGCCGATGGTCAGGACGATTAGTTTAACAGAATATTGTGGGTACAATCGTCGCAACTCTCCTTGGTTATGATGTTTTTGTCAGCTGGTGCCGATAATTCGATAACAAACATGGTTCGCTTCTCGAAGTCAAGAAGAACCATGTCAGGCTTCGAGTGTTCAACAGAAACAATTGTCAAGAATATAAAGTTCCAGTATATACGACACTTCTCATTCTCGACAATTTACTCTATTTCTCTAGGAGCATTTAGAGAAGCGATATTAAGATTAATGTCGTAAGATTGACAGAGATTGTAACAAAGCACCCTTAGTGCCGCATTGTGCCTTTGAATGTAGGTCGTACCCGCATGAGCTGAACAACTAAATAGTATCTGTCCTAGAAATTCAGAGTGTGCATTCCGTGCTTCCTCTTGACAAAGAACTGTTCGTGGAAGTTGTTCTCTTGTGCTTTCTGAATACGGGCTTTCACGAGTGAGCACTCTAGATAGATAGATAAGATTTAATACATTTTGCTCACCACTAATACTGAAGTTAAGTCCGAGTGTTTCAGCAGCTTCTTCCGCTGCTTTGTAAAGAAACGCTCCTTTGCCCACTTCTTCGTGCTTCCTGCCCATTTTAAGAAAAGGGTCTCTTCCATTAGCAACTTTATCTGCTGTACCCAGAATAATCCTGTTTTGGAGACATTCAAGATTCAATATTCCGCGATCACATTGACGGCGTGCGATGTAGAGACGCGGAACAGAAGACTTTAGATGCATGCTTTTGTCCATGTGCATAACTTTTCGTGTCCCGATATCGAGGGATCTGAGATCGTTCTTCGTCCATGGAACCACTTCAAATGAATAGAGTACTACCGGCATGGTAAGCATGTTCGTTGCAGATACTTTGTTCCTCGCCGACAGTTCAGAAGACCAAATCTGCCAGATGAGACTTTTTTATCTGCTTCGGAGAGTCTCCTTTATAGATGTCACATCCTGAATGCGGTTTTGTGGCACGCCCAGGTTTGCATAAGTCTCTCCAGCGCAAAGGTGTCGTATAGCGCTTCTATCAACAAGCTCAAGATCTTCAGGGATGCCATTAACTTTTCCTCGCTTGCAATAAACCTTGGCTCATTTGTCTAACCCAAATTCCATTCCAATTTCCTTAGTATATTGTTCGACAATCCTTAGAGCTAGATGTAGTTCCTCTTTGTTTTTAGCATAGATCTTAAAATCGCCCATGCAAAATACATGAGTGACTTTGTCCTTTCGATCTGCAGGTTTGCCACGCAAGTACCCGTCGGAATGGGGAAGTGCTAGAGATAGTGGCAATAATGTAAGGCAAAAGAGGAGTGGGCTCATGGTGTCGCCCTGAAAGACACCTCTCTGAAAGGTGACCTTGTTAGTTGTCACACGATTTTTTCCAGATAAGATAGTAAATCCGGTTTTCCAAAGTGGCATCAATCTCTCTATGCGCCTAACGATTTGCTGATGAACCTTTAAGCTTTCCAAAAGACAGATAATAAGTCTATGGTAGGTCGAATGGAAAGCTTTCCGATAACACAGCCACACAAAAAAAGTGTGCGGATCTGGTAACAAGACACACGTATTCCTATGTATTTGGGCGCTGAATTCAAATTCTGTATCAAAAATCACCCATCACGTCATGGTTGAGCCATAACCTCAAAAAATGACGAAAAATCATGCACTGAGGCAAATAAATTTCAAAATAATGCCAGTGATGTAAATTTTCACTTCAAAAACATGTCGACAACTGTGAAGGATCAACCCTTGCCTGATATCAACTTACTTAACATAACTTTACCCAATAGTACCTGACCTCACCTAACCTGAATTAACAAAAATGTATTGAACTACACGTAAAGCTCTGGAAGCATATTTTCCCAGTAGCAAATGTGTGCTACATCGAATAGGTCAACTTGATCCTAACCTAGAAATAAATCTAACCTAGCCTAACCTAACCTAATCTCACGAAACACAATTAAACTGATTTTGTTGTCCCGTTGTGTTTGCGGTAGCATTTGAATCAGCTTGGGCATAACTTGCAAAGAGTTCAAACCTATCCTAACCTAAAAAAACCTAACCTAACTTAACTTCACGTAACAGAATTAAACTCATTCTGTTGTCCCGTTGTATTTGCGGTACCGTTTCATTCAGCTTCGGCTTAACCTACATAAAGGTTTAACCTATCCTAACCTAACAAAACCTGACCTAACTTACCTAGCCGAATGAAATTCAACGACACGTGTAGCTATGTAGGCGTACGATCCTCAGTCTTAAATGTGTGCTATATTTAATAGGTTAACTCGATCTTAACCTGCGAATGAATCCAACTTAACAGAACCTAACGAAATTTTGCTTAATGCAACACACCTTAACTTAAGTGTTCCCGTTGTAACACAATAAAATTCATTTCATTGTACTACAGGTAGTTAAAAAATTAGACGCACATTACTCATTTAAAGAAACTTAGAAATACAAGTAGAATTGACCCCATTTCAATTAACCTGACAATGTTTGTATCAATTAAAATGTAGAACTGTAACTTAAACATGCAAATGAATAA
>NC_046663.1:96376674-96379939 GCF_010883055.1 Belonocnema kinseyi | reverse complement strand
CTGCTATAACGTGTCCTTTTTTCTTCGAAGGAACGATGCAAAGGGTTACGCTTACGTTTAAGACATACATTCGTTTCCCTTTTCAACATCCAGCAAAAATCAACCATCATGACCTCGTCCCATCTACCCTGATATCGTTGTTCAATCACTTTTATGTCTTGATGAAAACGTTCCCCTTGTTCTTCGCTGAAATCACCAACATTTTCTGGAAACTTATCCAGATGGGAATCTAGAAAGTGAAGTTTTAAATTCATCAAGCAGCCTAACTTTTTGTAGTTTTTTATCATTTTCGCAACAATATTCTCGTAGTCTGGACTTTTTTTGTTACCGAGGAAATTTGCGTTTACTGCTTTAAAACTTTCCCAAGCGCCCATTTCAATTTTCGTCATGTGGCTCACGAAATTAGTATCTCTTGTCAATATTCGAATCTGTGGTCCATCAACGACTCCTTTTTTCAATTTAGCGTCTGAAACATTAGGGAATTTATGGGATATATACTTATAGCATTGTCCATCTTTGTCTAACGCCTTGACAAATTGCTTCATGAGCCCAAGCTTTATGTGGAGGGGTGGTAGTAAAATTTCTTCTGGATCAACGAGGCTTTGGTTGATGATATTATGAGAATCAGGTTTGAATGAATCTCTTAAAGGCCAATGTTTTTTGCTGTAATGATTGGCTCGATCTCTGCTATTCCACAGGCATATAAAGCATGTCTCTCTCGTGAAACCCGATTGTTGGCCTAATATCATTGTTATGATTTTGAGATCACCACATATTTGCCATTTGTGATTCGTATAATTAACTTTTTCAATGAAAAGTCGCCATTCTTCGTCTCTGTACACATTTTTCTTCAAGTGGTTCATTAGTCCGTTAACGTCAGTGCAATACACTAAAGACGTCTCTTCGCCTTTAATGAAAAAACCTTTTGAATTCTTTGTCCCTGTCGCGATAGAATGAAACTTTTGTCTTTGGCTCTCGAAGAGTTCTTCTTTTTAGAAATGAAGCGGCAAATTCAGCGCCGTCTTTCGGTAATCCAAGTTCTCTAATCAAATCATTCAGTTCTAGTTGCGACACTAATATTGAAACCTTCAATTTCATTTTATACACGCCATATTCGTCATCTTTTTCGTCATTTTCATCGGAATCATCAGAACTATTTTCTGTTCGATCACTGGTTTTACTACCGTCTCCATGACGTTGACTTTCAACTTCCATTCTATCATCTTCTAAGGCGCTTAAATCAGTCTGGCGTGCATTTTTATTGATTTCAATTACTCTTATGACTGTGCACACATTAATGTACGAAATGTTATCTTTATTTTTGGCGTTGAACCCTTTGACGGAATTCATGCAAAAGTAGCAGTGCTTCGCAATAACGGGGTTTTTTCCATGTGGTTGGTGTAGAGTACTTCCGGTACTTTTCGTTGTTTGAATTTTTTAGATGATACAAGATAAGTCTGCAGGAATTGCAAATGACGTGAGGGACCCATTTTGTTTCTTCGTGCAGCAATTGACGGTCAAAACACTTTTTGTAAAGACTTTTCACTTCTTCGTCGATTGATTTTCGCAAACTGCTCACTTCATATTTACTGCAAATGTAACTGAATGAATCTGAGCTATTCTTGCAGGCATGCGATTGAGAAATGCTCGCGGTTTTTTTTCCTTGTAGCATGAGACTCTACACCAACCAAGTGATCCATTGATGAAGAGCTACGGTTGCATGATGACGACGTCGGAGAGCCCGCTTTCCCACCCTGACCAGACGCCGATACTGGGGTTTTTCCCTGCATCGTAATACACTTTTTACCTGTGTCTACCATGACGGCATGAGCGCCGTTTACCCAGGGACTCAGCCAATGTGGATTCGTTGCCCACCGTCACCACGTGGAGGTGCCCTGGTTACAGAAACAGGCGAATAATGCTACCAACAAACAGTTACGAAACTCCAGACATTTACTGCTATTAATATCAAAATATGAAAGTACGCGAGAACAGGGTTGCCAGCGTAATCGGTTAGGTTAGGTCAGATTTTGTTAGGTTAGGATAGGTTGAAACTCTATGTAGGTCAATCCGAAGCTGAATGAAACGGTACCGCAAACACAACGGGACAACACAATCTGTTTAATTGTGTTTCGTGAGGTTGGGTTAGGCTAGGTTAGATTTATTTCTAGGTTAGGCTCGAGTTGACCCATTCGATGTAGCACACATTTGCTACTGGGAAAATATGCTTCCAGAGCTTTACGTGTAGTTCAATAAATTTTTGTTAATTCAGGTTAGGTGAGGTCTACGTGTGTCTTGTTACCAGATCCGCACACTTTTTTTGTGAGGCTGTGTAATCAATCCAGGCCATCGATGGGTCGCGCTGGTAGAATGCTGCATCTTTGCAGACACGTCTATCGATGAGCAGGTATTCCCGACACCCCGCTATGCCTTTCTTTGAGCCTCGTTGTTCACACAGTTTTTGGCACACCGGTTCAATTGCCCAAACTATCCTATCATTTAGGACAGCTGTGAATATTTTATACAGTGTGTTCAGACAAGTGATTGGCCTGTAATTCTTCAGGTCAGCTGAGTTGCCTATTTTCGGCAGGAGTATTGTGCGTCCTTCCACCAACTACTCCGGAATTAGCTCTTCGACTTTAAATATGAGGTGAAAATACGGGCCAAATGCTGATGGATTGAAGGAAACTTCTTCTACCAGAAGGTTTTGATACAATCTGATCCCGGTGCGGAATAGTTCTTCATCCCTCTTAATACTTTTTTCACCTCCTCAGTAGTGATGGGTGGGCATTCTTGATCAGGTGTTATAAGGGAATCTCACAGCTTCTTGAAGCTATTTATATTTTCTGAGTCTTCGTCCAGTCTATGTTGCACTTCGGAGACTTTTCTCCAAAATACTTCGACCTCCTCTGGTTTGGGTGGGTGGTCGACAGTTACTGGAGGGTCTTGGAAGAGTCGAGATGGGTCAGAAAGAAACTGTTGATTTTCTCTGACCCACCTCTCCCTCCGCTCTAGACTTCTCTTAGCGTCAGATAGTATCCGTATTCTCTCAACAAAAAGCTTCCTGATGGTCAGCAGCTTTGACTTGTTAAGTGTGTGATAACGGATTCGGAGTTCGTGCGCGAACTTTCGAACCTTGGCGGTAAAATTCCTGCCAGGTGTGATGTAGTCAATCACACACTGAATGCGGGTCGCGTACTGTCTTGCCCAGCCTATCTTTATGGCAAGTTGATGCATTCGTCTTTTGGTCTTATGATCAGCCGTC
>NC_046663.1:96369246-96376574 GCF_010883055.1 Belonocnema kinseyi | reverse complement strand
TTCGTACACACTGAGAACACGGAGCGGCCCAAGGACGACCACCTTCTGCATTTTTCCCGCATGTGTTTAAGCCTATTTTTGACACACAGAGATGCTTTTCAGGCTATTAACCAGTGAAAGCTTGGCACTTCCAAGATCGCTGATGATAAGGACGATTAGTTTAACAGAATATTTCAGGTACAGTTGTTGTAACTCCGTTATAAGGTCTCTATACCTCTCTTTCTTTTCATTTTCCTTAGCTATGATGTGTTTGTCAGCCGGTGCCGAAAAGTCGATAACGCACATGGTTCGCTTCTCGAAGTCAAGAAGAACCATGTCAGGCGTCGAGTGTGCAACAGAAATAATTGTCAAGAATATAAAGTTCCAGTATATGCGGCACTTCTCATTCCCGACAATTGACTCTATTTCGCTAGGAGCATTTAGAGGAGCGATATTAAGGTTGATGCTGTAAGAATGATAGAGATAGTAATAAAGCACTCTTAGTGCCGCATTGTGCCTCTGAATGTAGGTTGTTCCCGCATGGTTTGGACAACTAGATAGTATGTGTACCAAATGCTCGGGGTGTGCATGGCACACCCTGCAGCTATCATCGGGAATGTCTTGGCTCAAAATGTGGCGACGCTATGTTGAGGTGGAAAAGACACCGTCTTGACATTTCAAAATGAAACCATCCGAACTAGACTTCAATCCGGGTCATTTAAGGATAGCAAAAGTTAGCTCATCCGACATTGACTGATCCTCCACATTTCTTTGGAGCTGTTCGCGGATGATGTTCTCTTGTGCTTTCATACTGGAGTACAGTTTTAATAATTAAAAACAATTAAAATTTTCTGTATTTAAGTTTATATTTCTGCTTTACCTTTTCACTTTTTTTCAATTTGAGTTCTGACTTGAGTACGAGTATTATGATTTAACAGTGTACATCTAATATTAAATTGGAGCGTTCGAAATCGTATTACTACAAATTATATCCTTCAATTATTAGTAGCGAAATGAAAGTTTTCAAACATATTTGATTATAGTCTTTAAATTTAAACAATTTTAAATTTTAAACCTGGCTCAATCCATTTTTCCTGGATAATTAAAGTTATAGTGAGGTCTAACATTTTCACGAAGACTTTAGTGTAGGCTGTTTGTAGTTTTTGTTTAACCCTTAACTGGCACTACTAGTAAAAAAACATCAAAAAATTTTTTAGCTCGAACTGATTGTACTAAGTTCGAGAAAATGGACCACGTGTCGACTTTTACCATTAATTGAGATCACTAACTAAAGGTAAACTGAGTTAGTATAGAGAGGCAAATGCCAGCATACGTTGGGCACCCGTTCAAAGTAGACCTTGTGAAACTGTGAGATATTCATTACCCATTGTGCCGTTAGTGCGCAAAAAAGTGATTTTCAACAAAAATTTGTGCCATTGATATTAGTGATTTTCGTTCAATTTCCAACGTAAGTTTATCATGTGAAGTGAAATAATTTTTTCTTATTTATTATTTGGCACGCTTACAATCGAAAAAATGCACGTAAAAAAATGCACGCCTACAATCACGCTTGCAATCGCGTGCAACCGTCCGATGTGCCACGAGCACCGCGCAGGCCATTTCGGGGACCGTGCAGGTTTGAAGGAGTTGAAAAATTTGAACAACTTTAAAAAATTGTTTTTTATATTACTTTTGTATTTTTTATTTTTCATTACATATTTTGTTTACTTTCAAATAAAAATAAATTGATTTGATCATAGAAAACTATGGTGTTTTATTTGACGATAAAATCGGGTTTTTATTTTGCAAAATAAATACCTTTTTCAAAGCATCAATTATGCAGTAATTTTTTTCTCAAAGTGTAGTATCTCAAGAGTATAACCCTAAATTTTTAGGTAACAATATTAAAAATTACGTGAGTTATAAATTTTTACGTAAAAATACTCACTTTTTATCATTTACAAAAAATTTTAACCAACATAAATTAACCTAATAAACGTAAAGCCAGTTCCATTTTAACAAACATATCTTAAACTATATTACACAATTTTTTTGTGCAAAAATATCCAATACCCGCTGCGCGGGACATATTTGGACACGTGGGGTGAAAAACATCCGTTGTGCCATTTACGTAATGAAAAGGAGTTGTGCCAGTTAAGGGTTAAAACGGCTTACCAAAAATTTCAAAATTCAGAGAGTTACAGCTGTTTTAATTTTGAGACCGGACATTTTTTTAAAACCCTATGGACCGGTTCCACTAACCTCGGTTAAAAATGTAATCCTCGGTTAAAGCTAGTTACGCGTTCCACCACTTTTTAACAGCCGGTTAACTCGCATTAATCACCGTTAAATCTAATCGGTCAAGATTGGTCGGTTAGGGCGATTTAATCGTCCTTTAACCTAAAAAGTGTAGTGTTGTTCTGAAATATGAAGTTTTTGGAAGAAGTTCTGAGGTCGTCTGATGACGAAGTGGAAGAAGACATTTTTGAATTTAACCACAGAAGACCGCGAATTTTTAAATTTCGACGACGTTGATTTTCAAACGAGATTTCGCTTAAGAAAAGCTTGTTTAAATGATCTGCTGAATGAAATCATATGAGCATTAGGAAGACAAGTAGCCAATTACGCGAATGGTTAAAAGTAAAATAGGGGTTATTTCGAAACGACTATCTGATTAGCTAACCGGGACCTCCAAAAACGTGGTGGAACGCGTGACAGTATAATCGACGCTTAACTATGGTATTACATTCAACACGCTGCCAGTTAACCAATGATTTAACTGAGGTTGGTGGAACCGGCCCTATATCTTTCAAACCCCTGATTGACTTGTAATGATTGAATAGACGGGCGTCCATTTTTCTTCCTAATATTTTTTCCTATATCTCGCATAATTTTTCTGAAAAATGGAATTTAAAAAAAGGTACGAAGGTCTTCTGGAGATAAAAAATTTTGGTTGATAACATTTTTTTCGTATCTCGTATCGCTTGGTTTATCTTGGAAATGGAAGTTTGAGCGCGCTAAGGGCGCGTGACTGTTGGATCTCGTGCTTTGCACTCGATAATACATTTATCTTGCGCTTCGCGCTCGTTCGTGTATTTACCTTGCGCTACGCGCTCGGTCTTTTTATTTCCCCTACATGTGTGCACAAAACTTTTAAAATTAAAAGTCTAAGCATCGACAACTGCAATTTGGTGATTGCGAATTCTCTTTAGTTAAAGCTCCTTCGGCTTGAACTAACACAATCTCATCACGTATCTCGTGCTTCGCACTCGATTTTGTCCCCAATGTGAACTTCTCTACATTATTTTCTACATTATGTTCAACACTATTATATCAAATGTATATTATATTGATTTATGTACCTCGACCTAAGATTGCTTATTCATGTATTGCAAAATGATGTGCAAATTTCCTTCTTCATGATTAATTTAATATTTGCTCCTTATTTTGCACTAACATTTATTATCAGTTACGCTGAAAAATCTATCATTTCAATAAATTTGATAACAAATTTGTCGCTCTTTTTTGGAAGAGTAGCTTTTGCCTATTCAGTTTTTTCATTGAAATTTTGATTTTTCAAGAAAATGCAAAAATTTGTTATGATAATCTTAGAGGGCATTCAAAAAGTAAGATTTTTCTTTTCCTGACTTTTTTCATATAGTGCGTTATTTGGCGTAAAATGTTCATTTTCCTGTGTTTTTTGGAAGATTGTAAAAATGCTATAGCTCTGATCTTTTCTTTACAAAAGAAGTCATTCGGATAAATTGTTTGCTTTTTGAAGACTATGAAAACCCTTAGAGGGGATTTTCGAATCTTTTAAGAAGTGGTCTAAAAATTTTTCGAAAATGCGCTCTAATTTTTAATTTCTAACGAAAATGTCTAAGCTAATGAACTTGACCTTTAATTAAAGACGCTAAAAGAGTACACCGAATACCAATCCAAAATGTAAATTCTTTCGAAATTTATCGTGCTAACAAACTAAGAATCTACAGACCCACAGACAAACAGGCAGACACTTTCATAATAACCTGCTTTTCGGATACAGGGGATTTCAAAACGTGGACATTTGACAAAAATTGGGGGAGGGGGTGAAATATTACATAAATCTAATACTTTCTCTGATGAAAATGTAACATTCATCTGATCTATAAAGGGTAGCAAGAAAATTCGTAAATTTTTTTGGTATGAAAAATTTTCCTCCTTAACATTTTTTTCGTATCTCGCATAGTTTGGTTGGGAAATAGCATTTTTAATATTCAGTTTTTTTTCTCAAAAGCATTTTTTATTTCTTTTTTCAGCATAAATATTTTGATTCATCATACATTTTTGTGTCAATTGGAGAGAAATATTTTATTCTCTTGATTTTTCGTTAAATAAATTACCAGTGATTTTTAGTTTTTTTCTTGCTAAATTAACAAATAACACCAAATAATAAATATTCATCATTAAGCATCACTGGTAACATAGTTTAAGAATCATTTTTAAAAAATATTCTCCAAAAATCCACACTAAGTATTTGTTTATATTATTTGTTTATAACATCGATAAATATCATTGAATTTTTAGTGCTGGTTAAAAAAAATTACCGATACCGAACATTTTTTTACCGTTTTTTGAAGTGAAACTTCTTAGGGCGAGGAATTCATAAAATTCAAAGAAGTCATGGAGTTCGAGGAATTCAAGGAGATCATGGAATTCGTGGAATTTAAGAAATTCAAGGAATTCAGGGAATTCATGGAATTTAAGAAATTCCTTGAATTTAAGAAATTCCTTGAATTTAAGAAATTCAAGGAATTTAAGAAATTTAAGGAATTCGCTGAATTTATGGAATTCAAGGAATTCATGGGATTTAAGGATTTCAAGGAATTCATAACATTCATGGAAGTTAAGGAATTAACGGAATTCAGGGAATTCTTAGAATTACTTCTAATCGTAGAATCTCATGAATTTGTGTGATTCCGCCAATTCTTTGAATTCCATAAATTCCGAGAATTCCTTATTTACTGAATTCATGGAATTAGCGGAATTCACGAGGGGAGGAATAGTGCCTCCGTGATTAGTCACAGAAATAATATTAGTCAAACAACTGCTTCTTTCCAACATCTCATGGGCACGGGAAGGAGCACCTGTGACTGGTCACAGTAGTAATGTTGATCAAACCGCTACCCCTTTTCCAACACTTCGTGAGGTGTTCCCTCTGACTTCTCACAGAAATAATGTTCGTCAAACGATTACCGGTTTTCAAAATCTCGTGTGACTGGTCACTCCTATGACTGGTCACAAAAATAATGTTGGTTAAGCTCCTACCCCATTCCAACATTTCGTGTGGACAGAAAGGCATCCCTGTGGGGTCAGAGACAATTTACAGAATGACATTTTACCGAAATTGCTCAGGCGGGTCTGTGCGCATCGCCGCTGGTTAAGCTCCAAATGCTGCCAACATATGCGATTCGTTTAAATAGAGTTTTTTAAATATAGATTTGTGCTCGCGTATGAAAGCTACAAACCAAAACTAAAATCGTATTGTCAAGTTTTTTCTTTAAATTCTTTACCTACACTAAACTTTTTGGTCTTGAAATATTCTAAATTTATACAAAAAGTTCGGAAAAAGTTCCTATTTTGACCTATGTAAAATAGAATTTCGAATTTCTTGTTTTTTCCTTTAGAATTTTGAATATTTTGTTCGTATCTTACCACAACGCTATTAGCAAAGAAATTTAAAAAAAATTTAAGACGATTATGATTTTGATACGTTACGTACCTTTGATATAATCTGACAATATTATTGGCTTACAGCAGGGGTCTCCGAAGGTAGATCCTGTATCTACTAGCGATCCCAGGCCAATAGGTCGGATCTACTCAGTTTTGACCCAGAATTGTCAAAACCCTTTACCTTATTTTTTGCCGCTGGGAACCCTCAAACTCGAGACCCTTATGTCTATACCAGTGGTGGGCAAACATTTTGCTTCATTTTCAGGTATGGTCAGGCTCTACCCGACTTAATTTTTTCTACTACTTTTCGGTCTATTCATGTACCTTAGTGTGATTGAGCTTACTCCAGCGAGGATCTTTTGTCCACAGGCATGTCAAAGTAAAGAAATTTTAAAACTTTTAATTTTTCAACTAGCGATTTGAAAATAGCATTATCAGCATCTACGAATTTTTCAGATTCCAATGATATAGTACTTGCCTAGAAAAGTTAAAAATTTGAAGGAATTTAATATCAAGAAACATCAGCTTTACAGTCAATTTAATACTAAATACTTCTCAAATTTTCAACCTTTATAGACAAATTACATGTGTTTGGAATCGAAACAATACGTAATATTCCAAATATATCACTTTTAAGTCAATGATTGCAAAATTACGAATTTTTTAATCTCACATTTTTCCCCATTTTTAACAAAGAACCCTTGAGGAAAGGGGTGGTTTGGCCAAGCTCGCAGGTACTGGCCTAGAGCAGCCAGGGCAGGATATTCTGCCCTGGGCAAGAGCGTGCCGAACACTGGTCTATAGTTCTATACGAAACTTCACACTAAAATTGAGAATTATGAAATAAAATAATGAATGTTCAGTTTTAAAATCCATAATAACAAATTTTTCAATATTAAAAGTTTAAAAACTTGTTAAATGGACGTAAATAATTGATTATATTATTATAACTTACAGATAGAAAGAATAAGTGAAATACAATTTTTACGATCTGTTAATAATCAATGCAAAGAATTTTTCCCCTTCAGTTGATTTAATTTTACAGATTTATAATTTTTTTTAATTACATTTTAGGAGGTAAAAATGACGAAAAATTAATTTTTTATCTTAGACAAATTTGTGGCATAAATTATATAGTTTTAAAATGAAATAAAAATGTAAAATTCTACAATTTAAGCAGCTTTGACTTTAAACAATTCAACGTACTTTAAGGTAGTATCAAATAACATATATTTTATTTAAAAATGCTAATACAATTTCAATTCCTTTGGATTTTTAAGTAATCAATCTTTAAAGTTTTTAAATGTCTTTAATTTCCGCAATCTTATTCTGAAATAATTTTATTTACAGATTCTCGATTTGAAAAAAAACTCTAAATATTTGAACGCCTTGATTTTATTTTTAACCACTTATTTTTATTATTATTAGCATCTTTTATTATTTAATTTTATTATTGACGATTTAGAGCTTTTTTCAAAACGAGAATCTGTAAATAAAATTATTTCAGAATAAAATTGCGATAATTAAAGAAAATTAGAGTGAGAAAACGCTATGCAATATTTTATTAAATGATGAGAGAATTGAACAAGTTGATAAGTTCGTATACCTTGGTAGCTTATTTACTAGGGACGGGAAGA
>NC_046663.1:96353728-96369146 GCF_010883055.1 Belonocnema kinseyi | reverse complement strand
ACGAGAATTCTGGATCAATCTGAAAAATCTCTATCCCTTCCACACACTACTCCTTTCCCCTGCCGAGTGAGTCACGCCTACCCCGAAAGGGAAATGGCTTAAAGGTGTAATAATAATAATAATAATAATAATTGATTGCTTAAAAATCCAAAGGAATTGAAAATGCATTAGCGCTTTAAAATAAAAATATATATTATTTGATACTATCTTAAAGTACGTTGAATTGTTTAAAGTGAAAGCTGCTTAAATTGTAGAATTTTACATTTTTAATACATTTTAAAAATTTATCATGTATGCCACAAATTTGTCTAAGATAAAAAATTAATTTTTCGTCATTTTTATCTCTCAAAATGTAATTTTTTAAAATTATAAACCTTTAAAATTAAATCATTCTAAAAAACTTTAAAATAAAAAGTAATTTTTAATTTTCAATAGAAAAGTTTTGAAAAACACCATCGCAACTGAAGGGGAAAAATTCTTTGCATTGATTATTAACAGATCGTAATTATTGTATTTCACTTATTCTTTGTATCTGTATGTTATAATAATATAATCAATTATATTAGTACATTTAACAAGTTCTTAAAGTATTGAAAAATTTGTTATTATGAATTTTAAAATTGATTTTTTTTAATATTAGGTAATAGAAACTCAAGGACGTGTGAATTTCCTGCTACTTTTTTATTTAATTTGAAAAATAAATTTTGAATTATTTATAAATAAAACAATTTTTAGGGTATTTGAATTGTGAATATAAAAATATGCACTTGCATTTAATATTCTATTTAACAATATTAAAGTAAAGAAAACTGAACATTTATTATTTCATTTCATAATTCTCAATTTTAATGTGAAGTTTCGTATAGCAATAATATTGTAAGGTTATATCAAAGGTACGTAACCTATCAAAACCATAATCGTCTTAAATTTTTTTAAATTTCTTTGCTAATCGCGTTGTGCTATGATACGTAAAAAATATTCAAAATTCTAAAGGAAAAAATCAAGAAATTCGAAATTCTATTTTACACAGGTCAAAATAGGAACATTTTCCGAACTTTTTGGTTACATTCAGAAAATTTTAAGACCAAAGAGTTTAGTGTAGGTACAGAGTTTAAAGAGACAACTTGAAAATACGATTTTAGTTTTGGTTAATAGCTTTGATACGCGAGCACAAATCTATATTTAAAATATTCTATTTAAACGAACCACGTATGTCGGCAGCATTTGGAGTTTAACAGCGGCGATGCGCACAGACCCGTCTGCGCACTTTCGGTAAAATGTCATTCTGTAAATTGTCCCTGACCCTTCCTGTGACTGGTCAAATAAATAATGTTAATCAAACGACCACCGCTTTTTAAAATATCATGAGAGTAGGATGGTCCCCCTGTGACTGGTCACAGAAATAGTTGTTGTTCAAACCCATGATCCTTCCCAACATCTCACAGGGGCGGAAAAGTGCACCTGTGCGACTAGTCACAGGTATAATGTTGGTCAAGCCCCTATCCCTGCAGTTTTACCCTTAACCTTTTCCACTGTTTGCAAGATGGCCATGTGATACATGTGATACTTCGTCGTGTGGTAAAGCGGGCTTAGTTCCCTCGGATTTTTGTCCACAAAAATTAAAATGTTTAAAAACTGAATTCGCACATGTTATAAAATAGGTTAGGTTCGGTTTTCAGATCTTTCCAATTCTTATAATGTATAGGTCTCTGTCGTGCCGATGCTGTCGGTAGCCATTTAGAAATTATTTATAAAATAAACTGTTTTAATTGTCTACAACAAGGTTAGTTCTCGGACATTAGTTACTATGTTTTTTATTTCTCCTAAGTTTTCGGCCAAAAATATTGTGTAGTTTGGAAATAATTTTTAAGGCAAAATATTATTGCAGGTAAAAAGCCGGGGGAACCTAAAACTGGTAAAATCGATAAGTGCCTAAGTGTCACATACCCTTAAACAAAAACGAGTTCATTCTGTCTATATAACATCCAGAATATGACCATTTACACGCGACACCCAGTATAAGAACGGTTTCGGGCATGGCTCGCAGTGGTGTTGATCCTAAATCTAGGAAGTCACCGCAAGATTCACCGCAAGAAAAATTAACTTTGCCGGATAAAGTTTATATTAATTGAAAGATAATTTCCGATTTTTAAGTTGCCAGGATAATCTTCCGCCTTATGATTGCTTCATTTTTATTCAATACGTAGCGAGAATCGCGATGCTGGCTCTATCTATTGTCGTTTAACTTCATTAAAAAAGCTGCGATTCCAAAGTACATCCCTAATTTTGGAAGCAATTTGTTGTAGATTACTTTGTCTAGGAGACGGTACTTCTGTTTGATGATACCGTGAATTACCTCTACTGCCCAACGAATTTTAGTTACGAATCGAGATTCATTGGATTCGGCAGTTGACAACTGACGTCGTGTTCCTTTCAAGGCTGGAATTAATAGAATAAAACCTTTCATCTGCAGAAAATCTTTTACGTCTCAAAAACCGCGATCCAGTACGAAGATATCTCCCTTCTTCATCAGTGTACACAGATCATTGGATTCATTGATAACGGATTTTATTATTGTAGCATCATTATGTTGTGCCGCATACAGCCCACTAGCATATCATCTGAATTGTACAACTTTTTTGCGATTTCCGCAGAATGGCAGTCGAATAGATTACGACTAGATGTACCACTGAATCCAAAATATATCTTTTTCCAAAGACGTTATTATGGATGCGGTGTATTCTGAAACGAGCTGTTCTTGATCAAGTTTCAGAATCGGTGCAATCATTTTGTTTGAGTTCCCTGTTCGTAGTTTGAGCAAAAAGACTACCAGAACTTGTGTAACGATCCGTGTCTGTCTCGCATTGATGTCATCATTTCTCGTAATTCAATGACATTATCCCAGGTTGAACAAGTGAATAAATTCAACTCTTTTTCAGGTAGAGAAAAATCTCCGATTCTGTCAAGAATAGTGGTGTCACATTCAACACGTAGACCTTCTAATAAAATGGACAACTCCGAAAGTTTAAGGTCTGTGAAGTTCGAGTACGTTTGTAAAAGACGAAGACCTCTATCGAAAAACCGCTTGTTGATCAGATGTTCACGACAGCACCGGTTACCTTCTGCAATAAATATCTTTTTTTGAACGTAAGATTGTTTGCGAGCTTCTGGTGGAACTACTGTTAAATCGTTTGCTTTATGGCATACACAACCTTATTTGAGCATGGAAACGGTTCTTGCGATTTGCATATGAACATATTCTGGGTTGTCTATGTGTTTATATCTTAAATCTGCATGAAACATCGGATCTTCTGTATCTAATTTCGATAGAACATTTTCGACATGAGAATCTGAAGATGATACTCTCACAGAACCTATAGCAGAATCCTTGCTTTCATCGTTTAACTTCCTGCGTTTGTACATGAGAACTCGACAGCGTCCACACAGTACGTCGTTGATGGCGATTTGTTTGACTAGAGCGGCAAAAAAAGCAATGGCCTCGTTTTCAGTTTGAACTACTTTTCTTTTGACAGGTACGGTTTTCACGAACTTATGGCAAGAAATATATTTCAGATGTATCGGATTCTGAAAGTTATGAGAATCCATCATACCACTTTAAGAATGGAGTAAATATACTAATGAGAACAATTACGCCTCTTGTAAAGAGCAACGAGGTCTTCTGGTAATTAAATGAGGACAAATAACGTTTATATATCTATGTGAAACTGAGTGTTATGATATATGACAATTGCACTTATCGGCTCTCATCAAGAACAAAGTTAAATCGTTTCGTGATATGTTGAAGGGTACAACACGTTAAAACTATACTGAGAAAGCTATATCACATGAATTACAATATATACCGTGATTCCTGCGCTATATATCGTAATTATTGCATTAAAATAGCGCAAAATCGTCATATTGTACATTGCAAGTTTTTACGTTATATACCGCATAATTGTGCAGTCTATAACGCAAGAATTTAAGTTTATTACGCTATCACATTGTATTTCTTGAACAAACGATCACAGGAAAAATTAAAGATAAAGTTTACATCGATTCCAGGTGAAAGATTCACCGGAACAAAAATTAACCTTGCCAGATAAACTTTACATGAATCGAAGATAATTTCCGATTTTTAATCTTGCCTGGATATTCTTTCATCTTATAATCGCTCCATTTTTATTCGAGGTGTAGTGACAATTACGACGCCAGCGCTCTCCAGTGTCGTTTAACTTCATTAAATTTGAGAGAAATGGGGATTCCCATTTGTCAGTAACATTTCGTATCGACGAGTTCAGAATTATTTTCCTAAACTCAGTCAAAATATGTTTAATCATTAACCGTTGCAGGTCTTACCTACAGCAAATTTTTCCTTTTTTCTGTTATTGTTTTAAATCTGGTGTCTCGATTTATAGCCCGAACTCATTCATACTCTCCCTTTTTTCCATTGCTGCTAAGGACGCCGTTACCAAATGTAACTTTGTTTTTTTCTGTGATATTAGTGCATTATAATATCGTACAAAGCTCCGGGACCTGAATGTACGTTATATTGCGCTTTCTTGCAATATAGAGATTTTTTTATATCATTGTGCGATATCTTTTTCTCCGTGTGTAGATGCACGCATAGCAGTTGAGCTTGGATGAACATCGCCACGAGAAACTGAAATCATTCCGCAATTAAACATAAAAGTAAATCACAAATAATAGTACAGTAGATGTGAGCATGAATACATGCAAATATGCGTACAATTCAGTGCTCGTAAGGAGTGCCCAGAAATCTTCTACACATGCATCGCGCTCAGTCTTTGATTCGTTGTTGTTCGCGCGCAATTTGAAATGCTAAAAAATACCATTTTTATTGTTTATTATGAATAATGTCATTTTAACTTATATAAATGTTTATTACATCGATATTAATGAATCTTGATAAAAATACAAATTTATCAAGTGCAAACTGTCTTATGGTTGTTTTTGCTAAATATATAAATTTTTCTATTAATCAATATAATTCTATTGAAAAACAAGATTGTCAATGCATTTTAATATTTTAATAAATTTTAAATAACAAAATTTTCGAATAATGAAAAACATGCAAGAAAAATACAAGTGAGTACCAAAGGATATTTTTTTATTTAAACAGTATGCACTTAATAAATTTTTATTTTTATCGAAATTCATTAATATCGGTCTAATAAACATTTATATAAATTAAAATGACATTATTCATGATAAACAATAAAAATTTTATTTTTCAGCATTTCAAATTGCGCGCGAACAGCAACGAATCAGAGACCGGACGCGACGCATGCGTAGTAGAGTTCGGGGTACTGGTTATGAGCACTGGTACAATTATTGAAAATGAATCAAAACACTTAAGAATCAGTTGCCACTCTCAAGCGGGGCAAGAGTTTTATGCGTATGAAGTGTATATATGTAAATTGCTGGGTACCGTGTAGGTATATAGCATAGAGTGTATACATGTTTTGTTAAGTTTTCAATATAGGATGCATATAGTTGTATATAGTATATTTAAAGTAAGGGATGCTAATCGGACTGACGACCTCCACGTGGTGCATCCTGGGCAAACATGAAATTAGTTTGGCGAATGTCAGCAGTAAACCAAGAGAAGTATTGTCCTGTCTAATTAGAATGAATTGACACTGTGACTAGGGAAGTCACGAGAAAATGTTTCTTTGATCGAATAATGCTGTTGCATTTGGTTTTATTACACTATTGCGCCGAAATGATTGCGTTATAATGTAAAAATTAAGTTGGCCTCTCATTCTAATGGAATTGCATACATATGAGGGGGCAACTATCAGTTTTTATTATTTTTAACTATGAAGTAATGCCCCGATCATTTCCGCATAAGTATATATTATACCTTTGAATGTGAGCATGATATAGGGAAAAAATGGTTGGTGTACTAAAAGTACTTCCTTTAAAAAAAATTATTAAAAATTTTTTATAATTTTTTTATCCCCTTATATTCCACAGAATAGGTGCTTGAATTTTTTTCAGAACCCATTTAGAACCTTCTATAACGTATATTTTAACCGTCACGATTGGCTTAGCCGTTTTCGAGAAAATTGTTTTTTTTTATTTTTCTAAATTTGTTTATAACGTCTGTCAACAATTTTTTTCGGTTGATACTTGGGGTAAATTTATCTTAGAGGGGGAGCTACTTACCTACGTAATATGGATCACATCCGGGCGGGGGCACCCAGACCATGCTTATCCTGCTCCGGCCTTTGTTTAAAAAAAAAAAGCAAAGAAGCGACATTTTTTCGCTATTTGCATTAAAATACAATTTTATACAACAATGATTCTAAACTCGTTTGCACATATCAATTTAAAAATTAATTCTAAATTTGTTTAAAAAACAAAAATTAGCGTCGATTAAGAATTGCGTCCTAAAGGTTATTTTGAACTTCGTTTTTTATTTGTATGTCTTCCCACTGTACCGGTCGTTACGCGTAAATAGAAATTATGCGCGGCCTTCTAAAATATTTAGAAACAAATTTAAAAAACGTACTTTTGAGCGAAAAATTCTATCAGAAATTTTTTGTTGATTTTTTTAAGACCATTTTTTAACCATTTTTTTTGTTTTGGAGTTACATTGAAAATGCCTGTAAGTTATGAGCTACATCTGCAAAAGTCATTAATTCCAATCAACGGTTTACGAGTTTATAGGGTTTTCAAAAAATTCCGGCCTCACAATTGAAAATGAGGTAACTCCCTAAATCTTAAAAATGTTGGAAAACCATTTTAACCATGAACTTAATCACCCACCACTAAAGTTTCACATGGTTTTATCAAAATCAGCAGACCCTCCTACAACTCTAATATTCTTTCCTAAAATTAATTTTTAAAAAGAAAAATGCATTTCGTAAAATATGACATGTCGGCGGCAGACAAACCTGAAAAAATAGTAAAATAAAAATAGAAATTCTAAAAACATACAGATCAGGAATTTAATTAAAAGTTATATCAAGTAAATAATTGTTCGTTATTTAATATGTATAAGTCTTTTTTTTAGATTTGAAATTCTTTGACCTTAGGCTGATTTGTTGAAGAATGTAATGTGATTTTTGTATTGTTTAGGCTTTGCATCATTATTACTTAGATTTTAAACGCTCTACCATTTCCTCTTGTGCTTATGTCTGTCTAGTTTCTAGCAAAATTACAAAACTCGAGACACTTACGTCCCACTTGTAAACTCGCCAAGTCAAACCTTATGCAACTTTGTCCAGGAAACGCTGCCTGAACTACGTGGAATAACCCTAATGATCGTAGTGAGCGAAACTTGTGATTTTCTACTCGAAATAAAATCAAAAAGAAAAGTCATAAAAGAGAAAATCAATTTCAGCTAGTTGTAACACTCTATATATTATAATCAGTATTTTTCACAACTGTTGCCCTGAATTATTTATTTGCACTATTTTGTAAAGCAGAAATACATTTCCACACAGAAAAAGTTTCAACACGAGTATTACCTCCTAAGTTCATATATATTATCATAATGTGCTAAAAAAAATATATTTTTTTAATTACGAAAAGCTGAACATTGAAAAAAGGCGTTTTTCCTTAAAAGAAAATATTATATAGGCAAAATTTAGAAAAAATTATCATATGTAGCAAAAAAAAAACGAAAACGAAGATTTTGAAGGACAGAAAAATTGATACATATTTCCAGGTCAATAAATCCTATTATTTTTAATATTTCTCAAGTAGAAGAAAACACGAGCGCTACGCGCGCGATTGTTGTTTCTTCTCAAACACTTTTTAAGATAAAAATTAAACTAATATTATTGCTAAATTGTTGTATTTCATAGTATCCACGTATCATCTGAAATAATACAAAAGAAAAGCAAAAACAATATTTTTGATAATTGAATAAAATTATTATATCAACTTGAAAATTAATATATAATACATCTGTACAATATATGGACCATCACACACTTACATTTTTGTTATAAAATACTTATTCCCAACAAAAATATTAACATAACCTATTATTATACTTTTTTCAAATTGAACATACCAATTTTCATCCAAAAACACTAACATGACGCAACGACTTTACATAACACCAGCATAACTTTTCAAAAATCGTAAATCTTTTTTGAAATCTTTATTGATATTTCCGGTTAAAACTACTAGCTTAACTTACAGTTGTACAGAATTTATTTTATCTTCTTTGAAATCGAATGATTTTTTGCCAAAAAATACCTATTTCCGGTCTAAAACGCCAACCTAACCCAAAATTGTTCTAAATATGAGAACCTTCTGTAAAATATTATTGTAATAAAAATAAAAATTTTCGAAGAAAAACTAACACAATCCAAAAACGAACCACGGTTCGGATGAAAAAACTCCCCGCAGCTCTTTTTTACTCCTACAGGCGGCGCGGCGTCAATTATCGGAAGGGATATATCCTGAGGCGTTAGATCCGAGTTTTTGAAAGTTGGGAATCTTGTTTGAAATCTAATTTTTATATTGAAAATACTATTTTTTTGAGAAAAAATCATAATCCACAATTGGTCAAAGGTACTAAATCTTGTACCAATTATCATGATTTTTGTTTTAAAATGCTAGCTTTTGGTGTGAAATGCTAAAATAACCTACAATTGTTCAATTTGTGAAGCATCTTTGAACGATAATTTGTTTATATTAAAAATATTAACTTCCGTCGAGAAACACTTAAATGATCCAAAATTGTTAATAGATTCTAAATCTTGTTCAAATAATATTTGTGTGAAAAATGCCGATTTTTGGTGTAAAATGCTCAAATAACCTACAATTGTTCAAAGTTATGAATCTTGTTTGAAAGCCAATTTTTGGATAATTAAAAAAACTAACTTGCGTTGACATCCCTATCCTTAATCCATTTTTTAAGATTCTGTATCTTTTTCATGCTATAATAATTTTTTTTCACAATACCAATTTTTTGTGTAAAACGCTAACATGCAACAAAATTGTTGAAAATAGAGAATGCTAATTTCTTGTAAAAAATCTACAAACTAACCTACATTGAAATTCTTGAAACAAAATATAAGTTTCCTGCGAAACCCCCTATCGTAAAACATATATAATTATTATTACAATTAATATAATAATGATATAATGTAAGATAATGTAATGTAATATTATTACTAATATAATAATATAATAATCATTATTATAAAAGATGTCTTAGGCTTAAAATGGTTACTGCCCAACTGTCGAAGGCATTTTTGGTTACAGAGTTGCATTTTTTATTTTTTATTATTTTTTTAAATAGTTTGTACAAGCTGTCCCGGCATATATTATTTATATATATTTTTTTTATATATTATTATAATTTTTATACAAATAAGCCGAAACCCTATTGGGGTTATTAACAATAATTGATTTGATCATTTAAAAGTTTTAATTTAAGGTAGCAAGAATATTCAAAAGCAAAAACGTTTCTTAATTCGCATAAAGTTTTCTACGATTTCTCTTAATTAAAGGGATTATTTGTAGATTTCATTATTTAAATTTTAAATTAAAGATATTAAACAAATTGAAGTAACCAAAAACCGATCAGGTTTTCAACAATAATGATTGTGACATTTTTGGGATGTATCAAAGGAGTTCAGAACTATTTTTCTTCATACAATTAGCTGAGTGAAGAAACTTTTGAACCCGGAAAAGAACGGAAATTTTAAAGCAGTCTGGAACCCTAAATATATTCTTCTCTCGATTCTTCTAGTACCAGTAATGAAGTGAAAAACGTTTGTTCATATAATTTCCTTTACAAGTATTATGCTAATGACATGTTAATGACCGAAAGAAACTTGAATTTCTTGCAAAAGGACGGAGATTTTTAATATATTCAGAATTAATTATTTCACTAATTAAATTACATTTATTCAATTTGGAATCTATTTAATTATTTGAGTTTTACTTTGAAATATACGGAAAAAATGTTGCGAGCTTAAATGTTGGATTCTGGATATTAGGACACCTGCCTTTTATGAGAGTCGAAGTCTCTTAAACCCAAACGTTGCTTAATCAGAAGAGAGCCAGTTTGATGTTGCCCGTTATGCGATTTAGTGATGTTAATCGTACGGTCAATATTGAGCAACGAAGCTATCCATATGCGTACAGTTAGCCTTTTACAAAACCCACGTGCGTACACACATACAGGGCCGCATCTAATAATTGTAGTTCTGTGGGTGGTTACAATATATCATTTAAAGTTTTTTTTTCACTTCATTAGTGACTAATCGACTTTATTTTAAACTACTTATACTTCCTGTAAATATAAAAGTACATACACTGAGAAAACTATATCGCATGAATTGCAATATATATCGTAATTCCTGCGCTATATATCGCAATTATCACATTATAATAGTGCAAAATCGTGATATCGTACATTGCAAGTTTTTTTTGGGCAATCTATAACGTAAGAATTTAAGTTTATTACACGGTAAAAAAAATTGAGCTGTGACAGGGATATTATTCCCCATAATAGCTAAACATTTGCTGAAAACGAACGAAGGAATTAAGAAAAATCTCTGGTGGATCGAAAATGAATATCCTCGACCATTTTCCATATACCAGGGATATCGTCTAGCCAAACCCCTAATAAGTATAGCTATAATAGGGATATTAAGAATAGGTGTCTGAAGGAATTATCGGAAGAGCGCCGGTGCATTGTGGGAGCAGCGAAATAAAATGGCGACGTTCTAAGCGGGAGCAGAGACAGTAAAGATTCACTTTGGACAATTAAACGCTTTTTACCACATGAAATATGCGCGAATGTTAATATTAAATAGAGTTTATGATGCGATATTAATAATTTACAATTGTTTCGATTGTAGGCGATAACTATATTGAAATATCAAGAAACGAGATAACAACAACAAACTTGACCTCCAAATGCATTATACGGATTTCAGGGAAATTCATTTTCGCGATACCAGACCAAAGATTGGCTACTGTAAGTTAAAATATTTCTATAACAACTAAATTTTTTTTCTAATCTAAAGATAATAAAATTACACATAATCTGTCGAAAATAATAAACTCCACAAACTTAGCAGTTTTGTCCAAATTACTGATTTACGAGAACAGTTTACATAAAGTAACTAAATGTTTAACTCTTCTAACTAAACGTTTTACCTAATCTAAGCGGACACTTTCTTTGAGTTTAATATATTCTCGATTCACTCGTTCCCCTCAAGAATTTTTTTTCCGTATATGCTATCACATTGTATTTCTTCTTTTGTGATCTCTCGAGGATTCGAGTAGTGAACAAACGATCACATGAAAAATTAACGATAAAGTTTACACCGATTCCAGGTGAAAGATTCATCGGAACAAAAATTAACATTGCTAGATAAAATTCACATGAATCGAAGATAATTTCCGATTTAAAACCTTGCCTGGATAATCTTTCATTGTATAATCGCTCCATTTTTATTCGAGATGTACTTACAATTACGACCCCAGCGCTATGCAGCGTCGTTTAATTTAATTAAATTTGAGAGAAATGGGGATTCCCATCTGTCAGTTACATTTTATGTCGACGAGTTCAGAATTATTTTCCTAGCCTCAGTTTCAGGTCTTACCTGCACCAATTTTTTACTTTTTTCTGTGATTGTTTTAAATCTGATGTCCTGATTTATAGATCGAACTCACTCATACTCTGCCTTTTTTCCATTGCTGCTAATGACGCCGTACAGCAGACGACAGCAACAAAATTTAACTTAATTTTTTTCTGTGATATTAGTGCATTATAATATCGTACAAAGCTCCAGGACCTGACTGTACGTTATCATATTGTGCTTTCTTGCAATATAGAGGTTTTGCGATAACATTCTGCGGTATGTTTTTCTCCGTGTAAAGAATGTATATGTATACCCTGTAATTCTTTGATTTGTGAAGATCAGGGGACTACCAACCGAGCCCAAAATGGGAAACGTTTAACATCTTCTTTTTTATAATTGGTCTCATAACAGTCTGGTTACTGGTACATGCGCCTTTAAGGAGCATATACTATTTCAAAGTTGTGCAGATAAAGTCCCTATTACCAACCTTTACTAACATACCAGGGTTCGTGTCTGTGGTAAAGTTAGAATAAAAATCACATAACTTGATACCCTTGATACCGAGTTTTGCAACCGTTTTTCTTAGAAGTTTGAGACTTTTAGTTTCAATTTCACTCACAACGGAACTTTGGAAATTTAAACTTTAAACCAGGAAAATTGTAAGATTTCATTTTTTCAAATAGCAAGTCCTTGGACATTTTGGCAGTTGGACATTTGTAGGTTAAAACGGTTAAAGAATTCCTGTTTTTCCTCCTGTTTTAAAAAAACTTCCCCTTTTTCTCCTTTTTTTCGCTTAAATGCGAACTAAATTAACTGAACTCAAAAAGAAAATTCAAACTATTTTAGATTGTTAGGTCATTATTTTTTATTAAAAATTGGACTATTTTGGTTGAAGCTGTCATTATTTTGTTGAAAAATCTACTATGTTGTTAATAAAGCAACTTTTTTGTAAATAAATCAACTTTTTATCGAAAATATAACAGTTTTGTTAAACATTCACCTTTTTAGATTTTTAGTTCGAAAATTCCTCTGATATGGTAGAAAAAGTCATCTTTTAGGTTGCAAATTTAACTGTTTTCTAACAAAAATGATCTTTTGGTATTAAAACTTAACAACTTAGTTAAAAATGCAATTATTTTGTTGAACATTCATCACTGTTATGCAACTACATTTGCTTAAAACTAATTTATTTCATGTATTTGGTTAAAAATTCTTTTTTTTCTTGGTTGGAATTTAATTTCTTTTATTTGAAAATTCAATTATATTGTACAAATATCATCTTTTTTGGTAATATTTTCAATAGTTTTATTGGATATTTCTCTTTTTGGATGAAAAATTCGTCCTTATATGGATTGAAAATTCATCGTTCATGGTGAAACAGTAATCTTTTATGGTTAAAAATTCACCCTTCTTCGTTGAAAATAATCTGTTTTGTTGAAAAATCAACTTTTTATAGGTTGATAATTCCACAGTCTTTAAGAAAATTAATCTTTTTGGTTTTAAAATTCAACTTTCTAAATCTAAACCATTGGACTTTTTAACTTGAAAACTCAACTCTTTTGTTAAAAATTCGTATCTTTTGGTTGAAAATGCAATTTATCTCGACTATATTGTATTTGTATTAATTTGATTTAAAAGAATTTATTCCTTAATTTTTGTGAAATCTCACCCCCTATGTCCCCTGATTCGTAAACATTTTGGGCTGCGATGTCTGAATAATAAAAAAATTAATTATTTCATGTTCAATTCAAATTACACAGTCTAAAGTTTAAAGCATTAAATATTAAGCAATTTCAGGTTGAAAATGTTTAAAATGAATGCTCCCGAAGTTCAAAATTAATGCAAATTGTAAGCTTCTCTCATTTGAAAATAATCCGCAAGTTGAATATATAAAAACTAATAAGAATTCTGACCCGTTCTGTCCTCTGTATTCTTATACAATTAAAGTTATTATATTAGTATTTCAGTGTATGATACAGCTTTTTTCATTATCTAATGGGACTTTTTTTAAGCCTGATAGATAATTCGAGCCTTGGTTACGTAACATAGAAATTGGTATTTGCATGTAAAATATATACATCGACTTTAGCAACTAACGCATTTTTTAACTCAAACATGTGCAAACCGCATTAAAAAACAGAGTTTTTGAAGAAAAAATTGGTCTAAAGGTCATTAAGTAATACTTGTATGGCCCCTGGACCGGAAATACTTATATTTAAATTGTTCTAAACTTAGCATAGGCACGAACCCTTGAATTGCTCCAGATGTCGATAAATGTCGATAAAAGGATTTTGCAACTATAGTACGGCCATTTTCAATCATACAATTTTAAAGTATTTTACATTAAAACTATAAAATTTTAAAAGCTTCATATTTTGAATTTCTTTAATTTTCTTAATTTGAAACCCTCATTTTTGCTCTCTTTTTTCTTGTTTTTTTCTTTTACGACGTTTCTTTCGTAACATAGTTTTTTACAGCATTTTCCAGAAACATTAATTTAGCACCACGTTACGTAAGTTTATTTAACAAGCCCGATGTAGAGAGACTTTTTCCATGAAAATCAAGTTATAGGTACTTTCTCTTATAAATTGCTGCGCATGTGCAGTACGTTATGCGTAATGCACTGTGCTAGACGTTTCGGCGTTAACATACAGCTCTGAACATGAACACGAACACTTATTTTTAGAATCAACAACGCTAGAGGCGATTGAAAAACCATCCAGTGAAAATCAGGGACGCATTAAGAATTTTTATGATTTTGACATCCTCTACAATTCTGCAAATTAGTAGAAAATTCCTAATTGAAATGGTAAAATACTATTAATTATTACTAGTCCTTTACAGACTCTGCAATATGTGTATGCGTATTTTACTACGAACCCAAGTTCAAGCAGATAAAATTCCTATAAAAAAAATGTATGCACCAAACTAATAGTAAAATATAACTAACAATTAGAAGTTTTCACTAAAGTAAATTAGCTTCTATCTTTTTACCCATTGAGACTTAGATAGGAGTGAAAATCAAAACTAAAAAAATTGTGCTTAATTGAAAGCATTAAAAATGAAATAATTTCTCATTTAAGCTTTATAATTAGAAAACTTTAAAGTTATAGCATTTTTAATTGAACAATTTCCAATTGCGTGAATCCATATTTAAAGTTTCAATTTTTTCAAATTGCAAACTTTAACAGTTGGACGATTTTATATCGAAAACTTTTGAATCGATTAATTTCAAATTCAATCATTCAAAAGTGAATAATTTAATATTTTAATTATAAAAATGTAAAGCCTTGAGTGTTTTGCAATTTCAACACGCTGATTTCAACATGCTGACCACGAATATGATATAGTGAAAATACCGGAAAATTTAATTTTCAAGGTCAAAACCCCAAAAGTCTGGGATTTTAATGGGGGGTTCACTTTTCTTTTGAAATTTTTTGACCAAAAAAAAGTTTAAAGTAAAAGTTGTAGAGCATAAAAAACAAATTTTTTTTTGCAAATATGTTTCTCTCTAAAACAATTATTCTATGAGAAGAAGAAGACTTTACAACAATCCCACGAGACAATGGAAAAGCTTAGGGTTGCGACTTCAACAATCTATGACGTGACCAGTTACAGCGGTGCCCCCCCCCCCGGTTTACGTTAGAAAGGGGTAAATAGGACTTTAATTATTTCCGTAACCAGTCACATCGATGCATTCCACACGAAACACTGACAAGGGGTAGAGTTGTGACCTAAATTATTTACGTGATCAGACACAAGGGATTTCTTGAAATATTGGGAAGGGCTAGGGTTGTGACTTAAATCATTTTTGTTGTCAGTCACGGAGA
>NC_046663.1:96335917-96353718 GCF_010883055.1 Belonocnema kinseyi | reverse complement strand
CCCCCCTCCCCACGAGTTATTAGAACCCGATAGGGGTAGAGTTAAAACTATTTCTGTGTGAGCAGTCACAGCGATGTTTTTCTGCCCTTAAACAAGATATTGAATATGATTAACGCAACGTGACATAATCTATTTCCCTTATTTTCTCGAAAAATAATGGTTTTTAAGGAAGTAGGTGTAATACGTAAAAGTTAATTTTTGAATGATCTACAACTTTTATTTCCTCCCGTCATGTTTGTGATCAGCGCATCAAATCACAATGCAATGAATTCTGGTTAAATTAACTTGAAATTCTGTTTAAAACAATCGGAATTCTGGTTGATTTTACCAGACATTTTTTTTACTGTTAGTTTCAAATTAACCAGATGTACCATCTTTTTGTAACTTGGCATAAAGTTCTTATTTCAGTCATTAAGTGTCTGATACTGCTTTTTTCATTATCTTTAAAAATTTGATAATAATTCGATTAGTCTATATTTAAAAATTAGACGATGTAAAAGTGTTAATTTTCAGCAAAAATCTATAAATTTATTTAGGGCTATATAAGTATAACAGAAAAGTTTAATAAAATAACGCGATTTTATTTCATTTTCTACTTTTATTGAAAAAATAGAAGGTAATATTATTGTGAAACTTATAAATTTACAATTTATTCCTTCAGATTGGAAAAATTAAAATTATTTACACACTTAATCTATTTCACATCGTACCTCATTCACGTTAAAAATAATCCCTTTTTAGTGTAAACAGTCATAGAAACAGCACATCTGACACAATGGGTCATAATTCACTTCATATCCTAGTTTTTATTTGAAAAATACTCGACAAGGAAAGTTCACTAATTGATTACTCATTTCTGATTGAAACCCCTAAATAATTAGGGGAAACCAGCACCGATAAACTTTAAACTAATAATACTAATAAATAATCTACAAATGGGGACGGCCTTACATACGAAGTTAAAGCTGAAACATTCATTTTAAATATAGGAATGCCCCTAATTGAATTATATTAGCCATTTATCCTATATTTTATACTTTTTTCAAATCAAAAACTGCTACTTAAAATAATTTTTTATTTATATACAGTACACTTTATTTTGTAATATGTTATAAATATTGTGAGAGCTGCAAACTCTGTCGTATTTAATATGCGACCATTATAGTTTTTGTTATAAACTTTTATAAAGAAAGCAGTAATTTTATTTGTTCATGTTGATAAGGGGCATCAACTTTCTTATTATTTTATCTAAAAGTTGTTTGGTTGGTAGCACTTGTTTGTGCTCGCAAGCTAAAAGCAAAAAAAGTTAATTTGATACACAAGTCTAACATCTCAACTATATTTATTCACCTCATGCCAAATGACACTTTTCAATCTTCTGGAAAAAATACGTAAAACATATTTTCAATAAAAATTAAGAGAATTAATCATTAGGCAGTCAATTTAGATGTAAGAAGAAAGTACTTGAAAGGCTGGTTATAAAACTTGTTTTCAATATTACCAGCTAATACTCATAAAAAATACCAAAGAATTGTTGCTCTAAAACCAAGTCACGTTTTCCATTATTCAGTTCATACACCTCTTACTGGTTTCCCCTACTCAACATTTTCTCTGATTGACGTTAGTAAAATAAGCTTGTGATTTTGGTACTATTCCATTAGAATTATATGCTATAATATTAATATATCATTAGTCAAACCAATTGCTGATTCAATTGGTAAACTTTTCACTAATTCAACTTTAGAGAGAATAAAAATGGTTTCGAATTAAATTTCAGAGACGATCCTTTATATTTATATTTTCATTTCATTATAAAGGAAGGTTCCTATAGAAACCTTGCCGCTTTGTTCTATGAGCTTATAACATAGATCACGTTTCCAGATGCACATATTTTTTATCATGTGGGTGATAAATTCACCCCTGGTATTCAGTAGCCGTTGGGCGTGGATAAGGTTAAATATACGTTATGCATAATCGTCGAACGCGCTGCATTTGGATGGTACGCAAATATTGTAAGCGTGGCGAGAGGAAAACCAGGTGCATTGAGGTAAACAGAAAACTATATGGTGAAAGAATAGAAGGGCTCTTGAGTACTTTTAGTGAAACGCTTTCTTGAGTTTTCCTTTGTCACATTTTCCCCACGCCTTGAGAGAGTGAGAGAGACTCGGAGAGGGTGGGAAAGAACGATGCGCCTCGTACAGCACGTGGCAAGAGACACGTGTCCAAAAGGTCAATGTTCCATTTACGACCGATTTTATTTTATGTTATCCTCTTCACCGATTTTCAATTCTAATTTAACTATTTTTGCTAGCAATTTTCATGACAAAGATCAAATAAAAGAATTATTCAATGATCGACGAAAAGCAACACTGTGAAAGAAACACGTATAGTATTCCGCTGCAAAATTAGCTTAGAAGAGCAAAAAACAGATCTGCTGAGGTCTCAGTGGCGTCTTGGTTAACGCTCTACTCATCTATATTGGTGTTCCCGGTTCATATCCAAGCTGAGGAAGATTTTTCTCAGTTTTTTCAACTAAATTGTTTGTCAGAAGTAATCGTTAAACATTGAATTTCAAATAATTAGTCTTATTTCATTAATACACACAAGCGAATAATGTGGGGCGGACGGACATTTTAACGGTAAAATCTCGAAATGTTGAATATTGTATATTCATAGTTTTTGATGCTATTCAATCCCTAAATATAACCTCTTATTTATGTTTGAAATCTGCAAACGATCTAATTAGTAGTGTGTTCCGCATTACCCAACAGGTGGGGTATTTTCCCATGAATAAGGAAAAGCTTACCTATTGAGCTACGTGTTCCATATTTTGTAATTACATTATCCATTATATATTTCTTTCTATTGACTTATATATGTTATTCCCGTCGCATTACCCGCTTCTCCTCTACTCCTAAACATGGTTCAGTAAAATTTCAATGAGTATCAGTGACTCTTTTCCCGAACTGAAACCTAATTCTTTATGCAGAGTGACCCGAACTTTATTCCATCTTGTATGGAGCAGTCGATATGCAGATGGTGTCAATATTTTGATTAGCGATGTTAAGAGGGTTTTCTGTGTTTCTTCCTTTACTTTAATCTAAAAGTGTTTGTCACATTGGAGAAAACAACATTGGCCATCCGACGGCATATAAAATAGTGAAGCACATTCGGTTGCAAAGCACCAAGCAAGCTGAACCCTCGGGTTGCCATGGGCAACTGCATCGACCGATCGCATCTATTTCGACCCCATGCCGTAACGACCCTTCCAAAGAGAACTCAATTCTATGGGGTGGCAATACGTACGAGAATCCAACCATGATTCGACGTTTGCTTATGCTCAAAGATACGATATATTATATACTTCGTGGCAAAGAAAATTCCTTTCTTCGGTAACCCAGTCCTAACTTCATTATGTAACTGTATATCAAGGGTGAAATTATATCCCATTCATTCTCAGTTAATCATAATTATTAAACTCACCAAAACCATCTACGACGCAAAAAACTCTGCCAAGTAAAAATTTCTCAGTACAATCGAGATAGTTTGTGAAATCAAAATTTGCCAAACAATTCTTAAATATGTCTAACTGGTCGAAGTATTTAAATTAAAATATTATAGAAACTTTTAGAACGTATAAAAAAATAAATCTAAACAAGATTATTATTTAAAAACAGGAGAGAAAAGTACACCACGATTTCCTTTTTTCTTTCTTAATACATCTTTAAATTTTCTGTGATTTTTTCAATTTAGTAAATTAAAAAATGTAGATGTCTTAGAATTTCTCGGTAAACTTTGATTTCATAAAATATGTTAATTTTACTGATCACTTATTACATGGCCGAATTTTTTGCATCAAACATATTTTTGGCGAGATTCCGCTTATTTTGTAATTGAAAATTTTATTAAATCAAATACTCGTCTCAAAGTAAAAGAAATATTTAATAATAGATTTTATGCTTTCACGATGATTCATTTGGATAAAAAGAGATATTTTGGGTTTCACTCGTGTAAAAAACTACGAATTCTTTGCCGACGTTTCGTGAACATTGCAGTTCACATCTTCAGGGTTTCAGGTCAGCCCTGAAGATGTGAACTGCAATGTTCACGAAACGTCGACAAAGAATTCGCAGTTTTTTACACGGGTGAAACCCGAAATATCTCTTTTTATCAAATATTTAATACTAAACACAATTATCTAAAAATTTGTGTATCAATCGATGGAATATTGTAAGTTGTAGACGTGAACAATTATTACTCAAAATCTATTTTTCTTCATAATAAGTACTATACATCTAAAAAATTGCTAAAATTGCTATTTTCTTTCATAGAAATTACTAAAACTCGAAATATAAACAATGAATCAATATTTCCTGAAAAACTGATGAAGAGTTCGATTCTACACACTTATATCAAAATGTATGTAACAATCGGTTGAACAGTGTAGGACACAGGTGTGTCTAATTGCTAAAAAATCTATTTTTTTCATAAAAAGGTCTAAAAGACTCGAAAAATAATCAATGAATTCCGAGATGAACTTAAATTCAGCAAAAAATTTATCTGGATGTAAGAGTAAAGCTTATCTGAATTCACGAAAAAGTATGATTAAATTTTTAATTTCTCTTTTAAGTACATTTCTCAATTAGAGGCACTTATAACATTTTTACATATTCTTTCTCCTGTTTGTTGGTTGTTGAATATAGCACAAGAAAATCTCTGATTTCTTCAACTTTCAGGCCAGTTGACCAAAAAGGCCTAGAACTGTTCACCAAATTAGAAAGAAAACGGATTGTTCATAAAATATTAACGAAAGTTCAAAAACCGTGGTCATTCGATGACCGAAGTCCATCAAAGTTCATTGACGTTTGGCCGCAAGAACGAGTAAGGTGGAAGAGAAAGTGTGTTATGAATGATAAAGTTCCGTACACTCTGACGTAAGTTGGTTTGATACAGGATTGATGACTTTCCTCGTTTCCAAAATTAAGGCTGAAATATACAAAAAAACACATTTTTATTTTTCTATAGGTAAATTTCCATTCTTCTATTGAAATTCTGCTTTCTTCAAAAGTTTCTTCACTATATACCTCCTGGAACTGTAATTTCCTGTTTAAAAGAAAGTATTTCTAAAGCTTCTAGGTTTAGGTGTGTTTAATTTTTTTAAAGCAAAAATTCCATTACCAGATTTAAAAACGTAGCATATTTATAAATTTTATATGCATAAAAATTGCTTCATTTTGAAGCTTTCCTCGGAGAAGCTCTGATGCTTTCAAATGGCGATAAATCTTCTTCCGTAATAAATTTTTAAATCCGTTTCCTGATGGAAGACATATTGGAAAATTATGGCTTCTGAAATCGAATTATTTGAGTTGACGAGAGTAACTTAGGTTCAAAAGACACAGGTGCAGCTGCACCATTTCTTGACGCTAACATCTGTCGATTATGAGCTTTACGAAAATATGCCATCTGGTCTCATCTAATTATTTTCCTCGTCTCAAAGACTTGACCCAGATAATGAAGTAGTAGATAATTCTATTTACCGAAACCTTCAAGAAAAACCTGCTGCTATAAATACAATTATTCAGTCGTATCAAATCTTCTGAATATTCTCCAACTATCCTTTTATCCAAAAAGAATTTGTATTACAAATTTTTCTCGTTACTTAAAAAATGCAGAATGATAACTAGAACAGAGAATAAATCATTAAGCAGTCTCTTTTCCTACTGATTTATTTCCTTTTTCATCGAAGATTTTTTTGTAAAACTCGGAATAAGGTGTGGGCTGTAAAATAGTATGATGATGTCGAGGGAAAACGTAAGGTGAAACGTCAACTATTATTAGAAACTGGTTGTGCTTATTTATCTATGTAGACGAAAGCCAACCAGCTTTGGATCGAGGTTAGCTTGCCCAATCTTCATAGAGCAGGGAGAGATGCATGAACACAAACTGTGAGTTGAAACGACTTGTCGATCTCTAGAATTCGAATATAAATTGAAATCTGAACAACCTGGAAGATATTCATGGAATCTGGAAACATCCGTGACCTACAAATGATTCTTTGATGAAGTTTCAACAGACCCTTCTATTCAATCATCAGAGCTGATTGAAATGTAAGCTCTAAATTAAGAAGTAAAATAGATGATTTGAATAAAGTTGTTGCTAATATTCCATGAATATTAACTGCGGTCTTGACGGTCATCAATTTAAAAGTCCTTCAAGTTCGGCCTATGAAATTCGCGAAGATTTTACTAATTTAATTAGTAATTGAGTGTTTGACTACTGAAATAGTAATACTGTATAATTTTACTAATGAAATAGTAAAAAAAGTCAAAGTAGCTTATTTTACTTAATTCAATTATTGAAAAGAATGGGCTACGTAGATGGAGACGGGGGTAACATATAGCCTATTTACAAGTTGCAAAACATTCATTTATCCTTATTCTTTTAATATAGCTGAATATGCTACCAAATCATGGATAGAGGTATATGAATACCTCAGCGAATTTCATTAAATTATGAAACATTTTTCTAGAGTTGAAGTGACGGCCAAAACAATTCAAAGAAAAGGGATTCAAATAAATACAGCTAACCCTAGATATTGGGCCCCCTGATAGCCAGAGTAAAAATTCTTCGACTCGAGTTCGACTTGATTATGTCTTGAGTTCCTCTCCAAGACATCGATGTCTATCTGCGTCTCAAAATTGAGTCGAGGCATAGGCATTTGTCTCACTTTTATGGCCACGACAGGTAAAGCGGTGTTTACTTGTTTTAAGTCGAGACTTGTCTTGGCTAAGACGACGTTTACTTGACTTAAGACGAGCCTTGTCTTGGCTGAGGTTATCAAACCTTTTTTGGCTCATAAATGAGATTAAAATTGATTAATAGAAAATTTGTAATTATTAAGTTAGTTATTTTTGATTTAAAAATTCAGAATCGGTGATCTGAACAGTATAACCCTTAAAAATGTTCGCCAAGAAAATAAAAATGGTAACTTTCTATAAGGATCTCCTAAGCCGTTAGAATTACGTAAAAACAAACCAAATTTTCGGTATCATCGTCAAACAAGTATAATACAAGTAACAATCCATAAATAAGTTGATCTAATATATATATATATATATATTGTATAAAAATACACAAGATTGTTTAACCATTAACAAAGATTAGCTTTTATGACTATTAGAATTACCCTTTTTGTTAGGGCAGGTATACGCTCAAAGTTATAAACCACGCGCATTGGAGTAAAAAATTCGACTCAAGAGATAATTTATGTCTTCAAGGCATAAAAACTTATCTCCAAGACATAAATTGAAGTCTGGCTCCGTCTCAAAACTGATATATGCTCAAGTCGACCTTTTCGACTTCAGCATGTCTTGATTGGGGGCAATTCAAGTCGAAGCATTTTTATTCGGGATAGTATGTTGCATTACAAGGGATGAAACACAGCGATCGTTGTGTGCATTCCTAGTAATGCGTATTATTTTTCATAGAAAATCTATTGAAAATTTGAGTTGAGGTACATTTTAGTTTAGACCCTACCTACGTGTCTACTCTATACTGAAAAAAAATCTGATAATGGTTTACCAGGATTTTACCAGTTCCCATGTTTCGTTATAAGGATTACGAGGCTCAGCTAGTTAAACCAATAACAGGAATTTTGGTTAGTATTACTAGTAAAACTGGTAATTTTATCTACTGTTTACGGTTAACTTGATCGCGAATATCATTGTGAAAATAAGGAATACAAACTAGTAAATTTAACTAGAATATTTTGTAACATCAACCTGTTATTGAAGGTTAGTTCAACCAAAATTTATTAGACTTAACGACTGTTGAATAGTAAACTTAACATAAAGTCAATAATTATTCCAACCATTTTCATTCATTACTGTAACTATGTGTTTTGGTTATTGCTTTAATTTTTAATATAATTTCCGTCATAATAAGAAATAATAATTACTGATATATAATATAATAATATAATTAAATATAATAATAAATAATTATTCAGTGGTAAAGAAAATATGACACTTCATTTGGCATCAACACGTTACGTCTCATTTTATAATCACAGAGTTCATTTAAGTTTACCCGTTTGTTACAAATTGGTTCACCTACAATATATGCTTGTATAGGTGATCATCATACTGTGACTTATCTAATACGCTTACAATAAAAGCACAATCTTTTTTACTCAAATTATCTTTGTATTCGTCCTTACAGTACAACTTTTCGATCAATCGAAAAATCTACATATTTCTCCAAACCCTATTCTGCCAAGTGCGTTTGGATATCAGCTGAAATTAATATTTTCAATAATTATCGATCAAAGAGAACGTCACGAAACTCGAAAAACTTCTACAATATGTAATGGCAACAAATGGCGACGTAGCGTCGGGTGCGGCTTGCAAACACTAACTCTTGTTACTCACTTATGCTTCCGTACGTATGATGACAAGCTAATGGAATGGCGGTAACAGAGTGAGAGAGAAAACGCATGATCTCTTTGTTGCTTCTACGTTACACGACGCCTGCGCAGTTGATGAACCCGACTAGACGAGTCAAACAAGAGACTTATTTTTGGGAGTAACAATTCACAAATAATGTTTTAGTAGTTAAAAATGAAACTTAAATAGATATATTAACATTATTCTTAAATATACATAGTATTTTCCTTCATTATTATTTATTTTAAAAATTAAAATTATATGTTTGGACTTTTGACTCAACTTACAATTTATATCCAACTTAACCTTAAAACGTTTCAGCTTGCTGATTCCTCGCAATCTATTAGACCTTTTCAATATATTTATATATTCATCGATTATTATTCAGCACGGATTATTTTTGAAGTTCTTGTAATAGAATGTGTATAACAAAACTTTTATGAAAAATATAATGTCTTACATGTGAACAAATAGTTAGTCTAACTATGAGCATATTGTCATCTTTACCAGATTTTATATACTATGCTTATATATTTCAGTTTACTATGAGTCGGTAGTTGTTGCAACAGCAGGCGATGTTACTTTTACCAGGAACAACTTTACTAGTTTTCACTAGTAAACCTTACCTTCCAATCTTAGTCATCTCTACTAGAAATGTGGTCAACTCAACTATGAAAATATACATACATCAATATAGAAGTAAAGATACATGAATGTCGCAGGGTTGAATTATAAAATCGACTGAGTTTATGAGTGTTAACACGGACTGATTTGACACGTACTTCGATTTTATAAATATCCCGATAAACATATTTTATTTATGACCCGTCGAAATAGGACGCCACAAAATTTGGAAATTCTATTTTTAAAACTAAATATTTTATTAGTGTTAAATTTCTTAAAACTCAAATAACTTGAAAATATACCTATCTTAATATATTTCTGTTTCATAATATTCTATTCTTATAATTGACAAAATAAATTGTTGATTGGAACAAAATGACATAATAATACAGCGAAGTTAAGTCTTTGAAGAAAATCAAAACATAGTCGTGTTTGATATCAAATGAATCCCGCAAGCTATCCTTCAAGATAACGCACATCTGTCACATTCCGTGGAAAAACCGAGGCGGGATCGAGGAAGGACGAGACGAGGCAGAATGTAACAAGACAGTCCGAGGAGTAGGCCCAGATAAACGAGACGGAACCGAAGAATGAACGAGACCAAAGCGAGCCAGACTCGGTATTCTCGTCTCGGACGGCATCACTAGATGTTAGCTCTAAGAAAGCATCCAGAGGTGACTGTTGTCAGCTCCAAAGCTCACGGCCGCTGTTTAAGCATAACAGTGGTAAAAGACAAACTCTAAACTACACCATGCTCCTACTTTTGTACCTACAACATCATCGCTAAAGATTTTAAACACCGTATTAAATTAACTTACAGCATCCTTATCTCATCAGTCACTTTACTTAGTCCGTGGCTATGATGAAAAACCGGGTTCAACCGAAAACAAGTTTAAAGTAAAATACATTGTATGTTATTCAATGGCTATTTGTGGAACTAATTAAGCTTCTACCTTGTCGGTATGGTAAAGGGCTATCTGAAGCTTACTTTTCTGGGGGCGTAATACACTCATAGTATGTGTATTTTACTGTATTTTTAATTTTCTCTTCCGGAATATTTTTAATAGCGTCATAACTTGCCATCAATTTCCACAAATTTCATAAATTTCTAGTTTTAAATTTCTAGTTTTCATAAATTTCATAGTTTTTTCAACAATTTCATAAATTTCCACTATAGTGATAAATTTCCAGAAATATTAGAAATAATGATATCAAACTTCACAAACATTTTTAAAGTTATGGTAATTGATGGAAATATATGGTAATTTAAGGCGATTTTAGAATTTCATGGTAATATATCTGTAACTTTTGATAACTTTGATAACAGTTCTGTTGAACGCATAAATTGTGATCCCAACTTTGGTTTAATTACTTACGATTTCTATGGCTTCTTAAGGTTTGTTGGATTTTCAACAGTGGCGTAGCCAGGATTTTTTTCGGGGGGGGGGGGCTACGATTTTTTTCGGAGGGGACTTTAGGTTTATGTATAGGCAAAGAGTGGGGGAAAAGGAATTTGAATAATGAAAAAACTTAGTTTCGGTGGGGGGGGGGGCTTTAACCTCCAAGCTCCCCCCTGGCTACACTACTGCTTTTCAGCTATCCAACTGACCATTCCTCCATATTAGAACCGAAAGTGAAACTTTCAGCAACGGTTGTTTACGGAAACCTCTCACTTTAGCACACAATCCACTATTTAATCATTACTTTAAACAATTTCAGAAGTAATTTAGGTCACATTCTTACCCCTCACCAACCTCTCGTGGGGTGCGGGAAGACACCCCTTTGATTGGTTACACAAATAATCTTGGTCAAACTCCCACACCTTTCCTATCAGGGATTGGGAAGAAAGGAATACAGATATACACATGGCACATAATGTCCAGCTGCCATTAAGATCTTCCTCTAATATTACATTATCGGAAATCAATTTTTTAACTTGTAATTAATCTAGAATTGTTGGGAATTCATAATAAATTGTTTCGAATTCATTGTAAAGTCTTTGGAATTCACTTTAGTATAAGTTAAAATATGCCAGAAGAGAAAATGAAAATCCGGCATATTTTGCACAAACAGATTACTCAACCTTAAAAATGTTATAAAAAAAAAAGAATAAATAACGCCTAGATAAGGCATTACTTTTTTCAGTAATGATAACGGTAACGCCTTACTTTTAAACACTGTACGTACTAAATCAATTCAGGCCACTTATTATTTGCATTGCTGATTACTATTTTACATTGTTATTTACTTTATTATTATTACTTAAAATACAGTAAAAGTTTACGAATATGACCATGGAAAACCCCACAAATGACATTTTGAAGGTTAAATAGAAGATTCAGTCAAACAGAAGATAAGGATGGATACATAATTTCTCAATGTTAATTTCGATAGGGGATTTTTTACGAGAAAAAAAGGATTAAACGGTTTTGAATAGATGTCTTGAGATTTTCTATCTATTACAGGAATACATATAAATTGGGGGGGGGGGGGGGGGGGGCTGGAAAAGAGGAAGTGGAGGTTGTCGCCAAAGTTACTTTACATTCGAAAAGGGATATCAAAAGCAAGGAGAACTCTGGAAGGGGTGAATGGCGTGGTTGGGAGTAGTTGTCTCTGCGACATCACTCTACCTCGAGAAGGAATATAAAAACGGGGGGACGCTAGAAACGGGATAGGCTGTAGTTGAGGGCTGGGTGTCACTGAAGCCACTCTCTCTCAGAGAAGTGTGGTTTTGGGGTTTTTTCCAAAGTCTCTCTACCCCCGAGAATATATAAAAAATTTGGGGGGGGGGGCTCCCGGAAATGGGGAAGAGAGTGGTTTCAGGGGGTGGGTATTGCTGAAGTCACTCTACTTCCGAAAAAGAATATAAAAAACGGGGAGATTCCTGGAAATGGGGTGAGGTTGAGGGGTGGATGTCGCCGAAGTCACTCTACCCCAGAGAAGGAATTTAAAAAATTGGTGGCCTGGAAAAGGGGAAGGGTGCGGTGTTGGGGTGCATGTTACCGAAGCCATTCTTCCTCAGAGAAGGGATATAAAAACGACGTGGGAGGATGGAAATGTGTTTCGGTGATGCTGGTAGTATGATGTCCCCGAAGTAACTCTCTTCCAGAGAAAGGGTATAAAAACGAAGGGAACCTTGGAAAGGGGAAATAGTGTAGCTGAGTCTTGTGCTTTTTTTTAAAGCACTAAATTGTACAAAATTTTATTTTTGACCTTGAAATTTCATTTGCGGGTATTTTCATGGTCATAGTCGTAATCATCTCCTCAAAATATGTTAGTTTACGCAGTTTGAACCAAGTTGTAGATACATGCCAAATTGGAGGTCCAAACTGCACACGTTCAAAATTGGATAGTTTTTTTTTTTAATATTAACAATTTATATTTGAAACGTTGGAGAAGGTAACTTTGCGAATTGAAACTTTTAACAGGTTCCAATTTCAAAAGTTTGTAACTGTGAGAGGTTTGTTAAAACAAGGTGACTAAATATTTTTGTCGAAGAATATTGATTTATTCATCAATATCTATTGTGTTCCCTTCAAAGTAATTCCCCTCAGATATAATACACTTGTGCCAGCGCTTTTTCCAATCCTCGAAGCACTTCTGATATGCGCTTTTTGGAATGACTTTGAGCTCTTCAAGCGACCCGCTCTTTATCTCCTCAATCGTAGGAAAACGTCGTCCTTTTATGGATCTGTTCAGTTTTGGGAACAGGAAAAAATCACAGGGGGCCATGTCCGGTGAATACGGTGGCTGCGGCATGATTATGTTGTTGTTTCTGGCCAAAAAATCACGAACAAGCAACGATGTGTGAGCAGGTGCATTATAGTGATGCAAAAGCCATGAATTGTTTCGCCACAGATCCGGGCGTTTTTTTTCATATCGCTTCACGCAAATGGCGCATAACTTCTAGCTGATATTCTTTATTGACTGTATGACCTTCTGGTAAGAACTCATGAAGCACCACGCCATTGTAATCGAAGAAAACAGTGTGCAAAAACCTTCACATTTGACCGAACTTGGCGTCCTTTTTCGGTCTTGGGGATTCAGGATGTTTCCACTGAGATGATTGAGCCTTAGTTTCGACATTATAACCACATGCCCCAAGTTTCGTCGCCAGTTATAACCCTTTTAAACAAATATGGATCGTCGTTGAGTTCATTCCACAGCTCCTGAGCCATGTTCATCCGCCACTTTTTTTGCTTAAAGTAGACTCGCCAAATACCACAGTAAACATTTCAAGTGCGTGGGAGCATTTAATGTTATTTTTCACACAAAATTTGAAACAGATTCTTTGATCCATTTTTTCGATAGCAAAAAATCGCTAAGCACACCAAAACACGTATAACCTTCATATTTGTCAAAAACAAACTAAACATGCAAAATAGCTGATGATGTCAACATATGTCGGGGACATGTGTACCAGCATAACAACACAAAAAATCGAAAATTGAATGTAAATGACCCACGAAATTTGAAAAGTCATTTTTTTAGCCAACCTTGTATACACTTCTAATTCAGAATTTTTAATTCTCACAATATTGAAAGATCTTCTGTTTAACGTCATGTCATTGTTCAATGCTTTTATTATTTGAAATTATTCATTCTTATAAGGTAGTTTATTTTCTTTATTTCCATATTGCACTTCACTGAAATACACTCTCATTAAAAAAAATTCTCTTTGCCGTGAATATAATTTGAAAGACCCCAAAATTAGACGTTCGAATCGAGCCTCAACTTGAAACTTCCATAAAAAGTTCAAAGCACCGGAATTTTGAGAAGCGGCACCAAAATAATTCAAGCAAGAAACAAAGCAAAATAGCTGAATAATAATAGATAGCTTCTTATAAAAGAGAACGTTCACAAAAGATTTTCTCTAGAGTTTCGTAAGAGAAGGGAAACAATGCTTTATGCGGTAAGCTCCAAGGTTAAAAGTTTGATTATACTTTCATTGTTACTAAAGTATCAGTCATTAAGCGACAAAATAGCAGTGCGATCGTTTGATCCGCCGCTGAACGTTGGCACAATAATTAAGAACAAGTACCCTTATGTATCCTGAAGCACATCGCAAATTACAGTGTCATTATGTACTTTACTTTGCGTGCGCGCAGGACACACATTTTGACACAGTGCACACTTTATATACCTGCATCGTGTCGGCAGATTAAAGATTTAGGTGACAATGCGTTGCACTCGAGAAACGAACAACGAAGAACCACTCGCTTCTGCAACACGCGCAGGCAGCATCTGCTGCAGATAGTTCAAAAAATAGTAAGTGAGACATGCACAATCAAAAAAGCTACGACAATATAGGCGAACTCTTGAGAGTATTCTTGAGTTCGGTGTTTTGTGTATTTGTACTGTTTTCATTTTTTATTTAGATTGAGTCTTGCCTTACAGCAAGATGTGTCGGATTTTAATTTTCTCTTTCGACAAATTTTCATGTCAACAAACTTTCTTTTCCGGAAATATTTTTCTCAACTTCAGCTGAATAGCACAATATTGCTATTTTATCAAGAAACACAATTGAGGTGTGGAAATTCAAAAGTGTATAAGAGCCATTTTTTCGAAATCCGGTTTTTATCAATTTTTTTTATCTACAATCGAAGCTCGTTATTTTGGCCGTAAAAGCAGCAACTAAATTCGAAATAGTTTTCCCTTGAGAATTTTTTAAAAATTGCCTTTCGGTAAGTCGAGGCATATTGGAAATTCAAAACTGTAAAAGAGCCAATGGAACCTTCTGGAAGTTTTATGTTTTAACAGTAACTTCCCAGGTTCTATTATTATTATTACACCATTAAGCCATTTCCCTTTCGGGGTAGGCGTGACTCACTCGGTAGGGGAAAGGAGTAGTGTGTGGAAGGGATAGAGATTTTTCAGATTGATCCAGAATTCTCGTGCTATTTAAGTAAATAACACGTTCGTTCCGCAACACTGCTCCGACCCAGGTCGCTGATCAATCTCTCTAGCAATCACCCCAAGCGAAGAACCTCACGAAGTCGTTATGTAAGGTTCCCCACTTGGGTCTTTGTTTCAGGCGTCATTCACTCTACTGACACTATTTTTATTAACTATTTGCCGCCATACTTTCCTGTCCTGGCATACTTCTCTAGATTCTTTTATGTCCATGCATTTTTTCATGCAGGCTCTCGTGTTTCTGTGACTTCTTATGTCTCTTCTAAGTAGGGTCTCATTCACACATTCTAACCATTCTTTCCGCGGTCTACCTCTGGGCACGTTGCCATTTACTTTACCTTGATACACTTGTTTCTTTAGTCGTTCATTTGGCATTCTCTCAACATGTCCGAACCATCTTAACCGATTTCTTTCCCATGTGTCTACTAGCGTCTCTTCTGCACCACATTCTTTTAGAATTATCTCGTTACTTACTTTGTCCATTGTTAATTGTCAAGGTAAGGATGGTCCCTAAACATTATACTCTCGTTAAACCTTTTAAACTTGAAAATGATAAAATGCTCTTATATATCTGAATAGTGTATTCTTTTCTGAAAATTTTGATATACCAAAAGTATTATTATAGTTGCCGAAACATCGCAATACTATGTTTGATCGGACATTAATTTTATTAAATATTTTTTCCATAATGCATCATGCTGTAAATAATAAAATATTCATCAAAAAATTTTGAATAAATCGAAAACTAGTTTTTTCCTCTTAAATTTCTATGCATTTTTATTACATGCGTTTTAAAGTTCCATGTCGAGCGCCCGATGAACATGATCATTATTGATTCTTATACACTTTTGAATTTCCACCCTTCAATTTGTAAATACACTTCGAGATATAACCAATTTTTGGGCTTCCACGCAATCGTCAAAAGTCACTTTTCGTCATTTTTTTCAATTCACCTTTTATAGTCATTGTTATACTCTCTGCATTTTGAGACGGAGCCTGAGTTCAATTTATGCGATGGAAATTTTATGTCTTCAAAATTTTTAAGGCTTATGTTCGTTCAGTACCGCAGATTCTAAATTTTTTAATTAAAAATAACCATCTCAGCCAAGACAAGGCTCGTCTTGAGACAAGTAAACGTCGTCTTAGTCAAGACAAGGCTCAATTTGAGACAAGTAAATGTCGTTTTACCTGTCGTAGCCATAAAAGTAAGACGAAGGCCTATGCCTCGACTCAGTTTTGAGACGCAGCTAGTCATCGATGTTTTAGATACGAAATCAAGACATAACCAAGCCAAACTCAAGTCGAAGCACTTTTACTCGGGTTGGTAGCATATTCCTCTTTTTTTAAAGAATTCAACTCTTTAGTTGAAATTTGAGCTTTCTTGTTCAAAAATGAACTTTTTTGTTGAAAATTTATCTCTTTTCTGATAAATATTTCCTCTTTTTTGTTTGAAAATGTAACTGTTTGGTTAAATATTAATAATCTGTTTTGGACGAAAATTACTGATAATTAAACTATTCCATTTTTTGTTAAAAATCCATCTATTGTGTTAAAATTGCAATATTTTTACTTGAAAGAATATGAATTTAAAGCGGTTTTCATATTGAATTCAGTATAATATTGTACCTTCTTTTTCGACTCATTAAAGACAAATATGTAAGAAAGGAAAGATGTGTCTTCTCGTGTAATAACGTATGCTTGTTTATTCGTGCGTTATCTTTATTTATAGTTACATCAGCTCAAAACACATGCTCTCTTAGCTCACTTCGGCTCTCTTATTCAAGACTAAATTTTGCAATCTGCTCATCATATTAAATATTTTCTTACATAATTTTTCGCTTTCTTTGTGTTATTCCCTTTGGCATTTTTCATTTCATTACCTTATATTCTGATGACAATGGAAAATAAAGTACCTCCCTTAATACTTTACAGAAAAAAGTTCCTCGATGATTATTACACAGGGAGTTTGTTTTCCCATGAAAAAAATAATCTATTTTCTGTTAATTAAAAGATATTATTTGTGTATTGTTGTGATTATCAGTAATGCAGAATAATTCTCTATAATTGCTAATCGAAAACATGATCAATAATTAAACATCTCATGTTTATGAGGCTCGAAGATGTTTCATAAATAATTACCCACAAACACCAGTATTTTTCTTCTCAGTCTACTACACCGTGTCCCTGAGATCAGGAAGTGCACAAGAGATGAACGGTAGTTTGCTGCAAAAATGTCATTTATTCAACAACCACTTTGTGCTGTTGTGTAAAAAGGAACGCAATGATTACTAAAGTCAGAGAATATTTAAATTCCTGTTTACTTCCATTCTGAAGACTCTTCCAGTCAAGTGGAAATTTAACCAAGGACACTTAAAAATAGATTCTGTATGAACAAAAAATAGGTTTGTTTCATAAGTCAAGATAATTTTGCAAATTTTTGGATTTTAAGGAATTTTTAAAAGAACTGAAATTCATAAACTAATCTTTAAGTCAAGTGTGATATTTTTAATGGGTAATCCGTAAATTACATAAGTCTTATTTTTTGAATATAAAACCCCCACGCCGCTGGAGGGTGGGGGGCTTATTTAAAAGCCTTACGTATAATTTATGTATAACCCTTTATTTCAAGTTGGAATTTTAGTTTTTTACTTGATAATTTACAAGAGTTGAAAATTCAATGAATAAAGATAAGTACTTTATATCAATTTATTATAATTTTGTGATACGAGGGTAGTTCAATAAGTCCTTAGAATGACCAACATATGGCGCGCGAATCGCTCCAAATCATCTGTTTTCAGTCAGCACCACTCCCGACTAGAT
>NC_046663.1:96333985-96335817 GCF_010883055.1 Belonocnema kinseyi | reverse complement strand
AGTCTGGTACAGAGGGTTTCATTTTTGCATGCCAAGACGGTGTCATTTCCACCTTAACATACCGTCGGCACATTTTGAGCCAAGACATTCCCGATGATAGCTACAGGGCGTGCCACGCACACCCCGAGCATTTAGCTCACATACTACCTAGTTGTCCAACACACGCGGAAACGACCTACATTCAAAGGCACAATGCGGCACTAAGAGTGCTTTATTACCATCTCTGTCACTCCTACGGCATTCACTTTAATATCGGTCCTCTAAATGCTCCTAGGGAAATTGAGCCAATTGTCGAGAATGGGAAGTGCCGCATATACTGGAACTTTATATTCTCGACAATTGTTTCTGTTGCTCACTCGAGGCCTGACATGGTTCTTCTTGACTTCGAGAAGCGAACCATGTTCGTTATCGAATTTTCGGCACCAGCTGACAAAAACATCATAGCCAAGGAGAATGAAAAGAAAGAGAGGTATCGAGACCTTATAAGGGAGTTTCAACGATTGTACCCGGAATATTCTATTAAACTGATCGTCCTTATCATCGGCGCTCTTGGAGGTGTCAAGCTTTCACTTGCTAATAGCTTAAAAAGCATCCCTGCGTGTCAACAATATGCTGGAACACTTGGGGGAAAAATGCAGAAGGCGGTTGTCCTTGGGTCACTCCGTGTTCTTAGGGTGCACGAGGCTTTTGCTGGATCGTCGTATTGATTCCTTTACAGACTGTAACCACCTATCTCACGGTTGTGAGACGTGGTTGTGGCTGAAATTTTACCGCGATTTCGCTGGAAGCGGGTGCAATTTTTCAGATTAGCACCCGCTCCCGACGAAATCCTGCGGTTGTCCTTATGACAAATTTTTAATTATATATATATAATATCACAACCGCTCTCGCCATGCTCCCCTGAGAAACTACGTGAGCCAGCAGTCCTAGAAAGGCTGAGAACGGGGTGACTGAAAGCGAGAGTTTGCTGTATATGTTTATTTCTTGTTTTGTTTATTTTAGGCCTAAATCTTTGAATTTATAATAAAAAAGAGACTGAAGCCCCCCCCCCCCCGTTAAAAATCTCAGCCTTATTTGTAGTTTTTAGGTTTAAAATTTCTTTTTCATCGCAAAATTATAATAAATTGATATAAATTACTTATCTTTATGTACGTTTCCGAATTTTCTATTATCTACGTAACGAAACACAATTTTAAGAAAGGACAAATATCGTAACTTTAGAATTTTCTATTGGGCTTTTTCCACGACCGGTGTTTCTTAAAGTCATTTCGAAACTGATTTAAAGGACAGCAAGTTACACATTTTAACAGTTGGTTTACCCTTGCGACACATTTCCCGAGTCCTAATAGTGCTGTGAAGGAGAATTTAAGAAAATTATCTTGTTTAAAGTCCTTTCAAATTCATTGAAACTTTATAAATAAATCGTCTAAAGAGTTTAATTTGATAAGACTTTACGCCGTATTAAATACATAACCAAACTTTCCACCAATAAAACAGTTCAAGTTTTGGATTTTCAACTAAATGTACAGATGAATAATTTAGTTTATAATATAAATAAAAAAATGAAAAAATATATATCTTCAATATATATGCATATACAATTTTATTTCTTGTTTTGTTTATTTTAAGCCTAAATCTTTAAATTTATAATAAAAAAGAGAGTACCCTCCCCTCACCCCACGGTTAAAAAACTCAGCTTTATTTGTAGTTTTTAGGTTTAAAATTTCTTTTTTACGAGGGTAGTTCAATAAGTCCTTAGAATGAAGTATAAAAACAATTTTTTTTGGGTAATTTTTTTTTTATTTTTCAACATAATCTCCTTGGAGCTCTAT
>NC_046663.1:96324609-96333885 GCF_010883055.1 Belonocnema kinseyi | reverse complement strand
GGTTAATTCCTTCGGGACCACCCCTGGACAATTGTCCGCGACTGCCTATTTATTTTTGTAACCATATTCAGTAGAAACCCTTGGTACAGGGACCCTCTATTCGCAACCCGAGGACGCGTTCGGTGGCTTTGTCATAGGCCAATTCCAATTGGAAATGAGTCAGGCGGCCCTCACTGTTTATGTTTCGATCCCCCCGACATATGAGATCAAATGCACTCCGATCTAAGACAACGTTGCTGAAGGCTGGTCACCTTCTCAGCATAAAAACATAAACCCAAGACGACTCTCGGTTCCAGTTCTGCCCCCCCCCCCTTCCCAACCCTCCTTTATTAACTGAAGTTTGGTGGGATAGACGTTATAACTACAATCTCCACCGTATGACGAAATTTTACTTAACTTTGACATGATTTTGACTCAGAAAATAAACTTATAGCATGAAGGTGGTAGTTGGGCCTATAATCTAAAGTTCAAACAATGAATAATACAAACTATAAAATAACCTCGGAAAGGACTAGAACTTTAATCGACAAAGGGAATGCACACGGCAAATCGAAAGGTGAAGTTTCAGGCGACGAATGGAGACTGGGTGTTTGGAATCCTAGGGGGTTGAATGATCTCAAGGTAAAAGAATTGTTAGAAACTATGCACGTAAGGAAAGTAGATATTTTCTGTGTGTCTGAAACAAAGAATAAGGGATGCGAAAGTAGAGACATAGAAAACGGGGTGTTGAAAGTCGGATTTAAAATATGTTCAGGAGTAGATAGTGAATCACATGGTAGGCAAGGAATAGGTCTGATTTTGATTGAAAGAGCGAAGCAGCATGTCGGAGATCATGATTTCGTATCTCCGATCTCCCAGCCTGCTGTAAGCTAGAACGAAAGTAGGAATCGGAAGATTATTTATCATAGCATGATACGCGCCAGTTGATTAATAGTGATCCCAGATAAGTAAAAGACGCCTTCTGGGACACTTTAAATGCAACAATAAATATTTGCGAACATAGTGAAAGAATAATCCTGCTAGGAAATATGAATGGATGGGTGGGCATCCAAAATCAGGATACAGAAAGAGTACTAGGTAATTTTGGGGATCAAAGAACAAAATATAACGGAGATAAATTATTTGGCCTATACTTAGAAAGGGGTCTGTTTATTACAAATACTTGGTTTATGCATCAAATGATCCACATGTACACCTAGTCTATAGGAAATAGCCACTGTATAATTGACTTTGTTGTTGCGGATGAAAGTCTAAGAGAGCTGGTGAGGCATGGTGGAATGATGAAATTCAGGTTGCCCGAAAAGCAAAGCAAGAAGCATACAGGAGAACTTTGAACATCGCAGGTCTTAGCTATGAGGAAAGAAATAGACGTATAAATGATTACAGAAACAAAAAGAGTATACTCAAATGATTAAGTAGGGAAAGGAAAGATAAAATTAGAGCAGAAGAAGAGAAGAACATACAAAACCACTTTGAAGGAAGCAAGAAACTGCTTTATAAAGAAATGAAGGGAAATAAAAGTACAGCATTTTTCAAAATGAGAAATAGTAATGGGGAAATGCTATATGATGCAAACAGGATACTAGATACTTTCAGAGACTATTTTAGGGGATAATTTGGAGATGAAACTATATAGAAAACCACAGCTGCGATGTAGAACACGGTGCGTTAGAAAACTCAGTTGAGAAAGTCCTTGTGTTCTTGTGACTGAGGTTAGGGACATCATTAAGAACTTGAAAACCGGCAAGGCTGCCGGGGTAGATAGTATTAACGCTAAAAAATGCTGGAACACGGTGGCGAGTATATACCACATAGACTGTGCGAATTGATAAATTTATGTTTCGAGATGAGAGACGATTGGAAAAAAGCGATTATCGTACCAATATACAAAAGAAAGAGAGATAAAAGCGACTGCAATAATTACAGAGAGATTAGTGTATTAAGTACCGTAATTGAAATATACTCAAACGTATACTTATTCGTAGGGTAATGAAAATAACAGAAAAAAAGATTTGTGAAGTCTAAAGTGGGTTCATGCCAGGAAGTTCATGCACGGATCAATTATTTGGATTAAGGCAAGTCATAGAAAAAAGTTTGAGAGTAGGAAAAAAGTTGTCTGTGCATTTGTTGACCTAGAAAAAGCTTTTGACAAGGTAGATAGAACTAAACTTTGGGAAGTCCTGAAAGAGTACGGAGTCAATGGATGGCTCCTACAAGCTATAAAAACAATATATACGGGTACCAAAACGAGTGTAAGGGTAAATGGGAAATTGACTGATTGTTTCGATATTATTCAAAGAGTTAGACGAGGATGCGCTTTGTCTTCATGGTTATTTATATTATTCATGGACAAGCGTTTGAGAATAGCTCTTTTCAACGAAGAAAGTGTGGGTCGCTAAACAGTAAGGGTACGTGAGTTAGCGTTCGCAGATGATATGATTATTATGGAAAGAGGTAGAAAACAATATGCAAAATTGTATTAAATGATGAGAGAATTGAACAAGTTGATAAGTTCGTATGCCTTGGTATCTTATATACCAGGGACGGGAAGATAGATGAGTAGTTATATAGACGCATAAACGAAGGTAAGAAGGTTATTGGTGAAGCATGAGCCTCTTATCAGAAGTAAAAATATATCAAATAAAGCTAAACTGGCAATACATAATTCTATATTTATACCAACTGTACTATGCGGTAGCGAAACAGGGACCTATCAAAAAAAAAAAAACATAAGAGTAAAACTAACGCAATTGACATGAGATTCCTGCTCATAATATGCGAGAAAACTCTGATGGACAAAGTGCGTAACGAGATAATTCTCAAAAAATGTGGTGCAGAAGAGACACTAGTTGACACATGGAAAAAAATTCGGTTAAGATGGCTCGGGCCTGTTAAGAGAATGCCAAGTGAACGACTAATGAAACAAATGTATCAGGGTAAAGTAAATGGCAGCGTGCTCAGAGGCAGACCGCACAAAGAATGGTTAGAATATGTGAATGAGACCCTAGTTAGAAGAGACATAAGAAGCCACAGAAACACGAGAGCCTGCATGAAAAAATGCATGGACGTAAAAAAAGCTAGAGAAGTATGCCACGGCAGAAAAGTATGGCGCCAAATAGTTAATAAAAAGAGTGTCAGTAGCGTGAATTACGCCTGAAAGAAAAGACCTTGGATACTAATAGACCCAAGTGGGGAACCTCACATGACGACTTTGTAAGGATTTTCACTTGAGGCGATTGCTAGAGAGATTGATCAGCAACCTGGTTCGGAGCAGTGATGCGGAATTAACGTGTTATTTCGATAAATAACACGAGAATACTGGATCAATCTAAACATTCTATATCCCTTCCTCACATTACTCCTTTCCCCACCGAGTGAGTCACACCTACCCCGAAAGGGAAATAGCTTAATAATGTAATAATAATAAAAGTTTGGTTGCCTAGCACTATGACTTATCTACAACTGTATACCCTTTTTGATTTACAACTTTTGCTTTTCGGAAAAAATTAACTTTTTTCCTTGAATCTGAATTTTGGTGTTCAAAGTGCAGCAACATCTTTCTTGTTTGAAGATTCCACTATTTTTTAATTTACGTTTTCCTTTTTTTTTATTTGTTGAAGATTAATGTTATTGACTGAAAATTTAACTATTCCAGTTGAAGATTCATCATTTTCTTTCAAAATTCTTCTGTTTGGTTGAAGGTTGAACTATTTTGTTGAAAATTGGTCATTTTACATTCTGATCAGAGAAAGTATTATATTTTTGTATCATTTGAACCCCCCCCCCCCCACCCCACCCAGCGTTGTTGTCAAATATCCAAGTTTTGCGACCTTTTGAACTCTATTTGTAAATAAATCTATTTAACACGATAACTTTTGAAAGAATTGACAAAGTGGATTGGCCTTGAGTATACTCTTTTAGCGTTTCAGTCATTTTGGATAAAAATTCAAGACGTTAGAGCATTTTTTAAAATTTTGAGACCATTTTTTTATTCAAGGTTTTAAAATCCTATGTACAGTTATTCATAGCTATCGAAAATTCGAACAATTTGTCCCCGTGAAATTTTTCGATAAAAAGAATATTATCAGAGTTATAGAATTTACAACATTAAATGAAACAAACGAAAATTAACATGTTAAGCCAAACAATGCACAATATAAAGAAAAGTCCAAAAAGGAAAACGTTGCTTTTTGAAACCCCTACAAGAGTATCATAACAACTTTTTGATTTTTTTGTGGAAAATCGACAAATTCAAATTTTTATTGCACAAAAAATAATAAAAACCCAAAAATTCCATTTTACGGTCAAAGTGTGCAAGAAACGACGCAAATTAAAAAAAAAATCAACAAGCGTTGTACATTAAACAAATATCTAAATTTGTCGATAATAATTTTTTGATGAAACTTGAATCTTATATTTTAAACGTAAAAAATAACTTTAAAAATAAAAAACAATTACATTTTTGGAAAAACGACACTAGTGTCGAAAAAAATGAATAGGCAATAGAGGTTCAACCAAAAAGATCCCCATCCATGAGCTTTTGTTATAGGAATACATTATAAATAAAAAGTTAAGTTATTGGAAAAACGACGAAAATTACAATTTTTTTGTAACCAAATTTCCGCCTAAATTATATTACAATCACTTTACGTTAGAAGGCGTATTTTTGGTTTAAATTGTAAAATTGAGATTGGAAGTAAACAACTCAAATTTATGAAAGAGCAATACAAGTTACAATAAAATGTTTAATAGCAACATTTTTTTGTTTTTTTAATATCATGCGCACTATTTTTAAATTTAAAAAAAGACAATAAAATTACGTCTGTTTTAATTACAAAGCATATTATGAATTGTAACAATATACATTTATTGAAATGATAAACATTTTTTAAGATAGCGGAGAAGAGAAAATAGTGCAAAATAAGGAACTAATATTAAGGTAATCATGACAAATGAAATGTGTACTTGATTTCGCAATAGCTAAATGAGCAATCACAGGATGAAGTACATAAATAAATATAATATTCATTTGATATAATAGAGTTGAACTCAATGTAGAAATGTTCGCAGTTTGGACTAAATGGCGGGTGACGCACGAGATACGTTATGAGAATATGTTCGTTGAAATCGATGGAGTTATAACAAAAGAGACTTCGCAATCACCTCAGAACAGTTGTCGATGATTTGATTCTGCTAATTTTAAAAAGGTCTGCAAAGCAAGCCACGAATGCAGTTTGGGTAGAAGTTGCACTAATTTCTTAAATATTTTTGTTAAAAGATTCATCTCTTTGGATGAATATGCAACTATTTGGTTGAAAAATAACTTTTTTGCTGTTAAATTCATATTTTCGGGTTGAGAATTTAACTTGTTTATAGATAAATCGCCTCTTTTTCTTAAGAATTTAACCATTTATTGTCATCTCTTTTTCTTAAAAATTTGACTGTTTTGTTAAAAAATCGTTTTTGTTTCTTGAAAAAAAAATTTTCGCTGAAAATTTAACTATTCCATTTTTGATAAATAATTTGTCGTTTTTAATTTGAAAATTCATATTTTTATTGAAAATTCAACTGTTTTGTTTCAAATTTGTCCTTTTGGATAAAAAATTGTATTTTTATGCACTAAAAAAATTGTTAGTTAGGCCAACTGTTTAGTTTGTAAGATATGACACTGCTATTTTATTAGTTGGGACAACCATTTCATTAGTTGCTGGTACTAATTGAATATTAACTGCAACTATTGAAATCTTTTTTCTTTGTCATTTTAAAATTTTAATCTGAAATTATTTTATTCTGTTCATAAAAAATTATATAATTAAAAAGTTTTCAATGTTATGCAATTGATCATGGAAAAATTAGGGAAAAGTCCAGACATTATGATAATTAAGTTTTACGATCACCCTGAAATAAAAGAGTTGTCGGTGATAAAATACTTATCTTAAAAGTAAAACTTTTCTCACTATCCCCTGGAAAATCAGATATGCATTGATCATTATTGTAAGTGTGTGTGCAAATATGAGTCTAGTCACATACAATCCTTGATGTATATGCAAGGACGACGTTTGCGCAGAAGCATAGCTCGAAAGTACGGAAACGTTCCTCGTGCTGCGAGTTGGCCAGTTATGAGTCAGTTACTTAGTGGGACAGTTCGTGCTGACGAGACTCTGGACGTGGTTGCACAAAGAAAAGTGAATCCTCAACTCAAAGATCAAATCAAATAACAGATTTTAAGGAAAAACATTTCCCTTATAAGTTTAAATGCTTTTTGTCATTTTACTCAGAACTCTGAATCAACGAGGAAAGGGTAACGAAACAACATAGTGACATAGCCAAATCTCTTCTCTTAAACTAACTAAAAGAAAAAAAAGTCACTTCTGATTTTGTATTCCAACTCACGTAAGAATATTTTACATTTTAAATCTACTATTCTTATTGCCATCTCTTAAAATATTTTCCCATGTACTGCGCATGCTATTTTTACATAACAATCTACTCTAGATCTGCAATGAACTTTTCTGTATCAGTTAAATCTTCAACTCCATTTTCATGACAATGTATTAAAACAATCTTAACGTTTTCTCAAAATACTTTTACACAATGTACTGAAAATACTTTGTTACAAATACAATGTACTTCTTCACTAATAACGATTTATGCTTGCATAAGAAAAAAAATCTTCATTTCAATAATGCAGTTGGTATCTACATCTACAAATCGTAAACATCAATTCTGCCAGTCGCAGAAAACCATTCATGTGTACCTTGTTTCATCTTATTTTGAGCAATTAAAATTTCCATTTGTTTTTGTGATTAACATTTACAATTTATTTTTTTCTAATTCAATTTTAAATTCAATTGTTTTTATACAATTAAAACCCGACAAACAACAGCTTATCTCATATATTCGCTTTTCCTGCTTTCTATCTACTACACCTTCGCATTTTGCATAAACTATTTATGAAAACTTTATTTTCTTGCCCAAGCGTTTCACCCTTTGTAGGTGTCTGCAAGGTATGAAAGAACTTATTGGTACCTCTGTTGATCACCCTCGTTTCCTTTGATGAATGATCACAGTAATTATACCAAGTCTTTCATTTTCTTCTATTACCCCATCAACCCACTCTGTTTGTGCACCTGAAGCATGAAAATGAAAACAAACTAGCCATCCGCTTAAATTCCGCCTTCGTCTTCATTCTCCTCCCCTTAAACAAATGAAGTGTTGAGAGCATAAATGAAAACACAAACTTGAGCATAACGTTCTAAGGATTACATAAAAATTACTATACCGTTTCTCAGAATGTCATTCATTAAAGCAAGCATTCAATAATTTCCTTTCGTGATTCTTATATATCCTTTTACATAATAGCAATTACACTTTTTTGAACCATTATTAATTTATTCTTCGATAAATAATTTTCAAAATTCATAGAAATATTTCTTTGATAACTGATCTAAAAAATGTCTGTAAACATCTAGCAATGCAATGTTTCTTTGATTTATTTCCGGGTGTTGAAATTGATTGGTAAATTTCCTCAGAGATAAACTTGAGATGAGGAAATCTAGAAATTAAATTGCTTTTTAGAATCGCACTCGCTGCTCGACGTTAACGGCTTACATAATGTCATGATTACAGATAAGAGGTGGGAGGTGCTTATCTTTTCTTGTGGCTGTCACAGCAATTACGCAGCACCAATAATGTCTCATCAATCTTTGCCATTGTCTCCATGTTTAACATTTTGTGCAACGTTTAATGTATTAAATTTTTTCAATTTCTAGAGTTTATTATTTTCAAGAAACGTATTCTCTAATTTCCAACATAAGCCCGTTTTTGTGAAAATAAAAAAAGGATCAGAATGGAGCAATTTTTAGCAACAGGAAATGCTTTCTATGTAAACTTTTTAAAACTCGGCGCTTAAATTGTGAATTTTGTTGAGTCAGGCACTTTTCTTTTATATGATTTTAACTTTTTTATCACTCATATAATATGCGATATGCATTGTTCGTGCTCGCTCATGTCTATACAAGCCGCTTTAAATGTAGCAAGGACACAAGAATAATAGACGGTTATTAATGTTCGATCGAAGATTGAGAGTCGGTAAAACTAACGTGGGGATGACTTTGTAAATTGGGTCAAATATATTTTAACTCTTGCTTATATTCCAGAATCGAGAATCCAGTTTGTTGAAAGTTTATGGGTCATGCCAATTCAAATAAATTCTCTGAGAAGATTTTAAATTTAGACATTCTAATAGTAATATACTATAAAATTTGTGATTTATTTCACTTGTTATTCTAGGATTGTTTCATCACAAAAATATAAATGATGCTTGCTGTTAGCTCGTTATTTCTGTCCTTCTATAAAATTGAATGGTATAAAATAACGGATCTTTGCGCGACCTCTGGCATAGCAGCGTTACGACACCACTTCCATGCGTGCACGCGTTCACGTTTGTACTTTATTTTATGTACGGCCAACCCACTTCACCAACAATGTCCCCATTCCATATGCATAATATACTCAGTGTTCTTTTTCAACGAATAAACCTAATATCAAGACACATGTGGAAATTTACTACTGGCCCAGTACTGGAAACATCTCTAAATGATAGCTCTGTTCTGTACTGGTAGTCTGGGACACGCCTAGCCAACAACTCCCGTAGTACCAGGGAACAGTACCAACCCAGTAGTTGGCCTGTACAGAAAACAGTTATCATTAGAAGTTTTGCCAGTACTGGGATGCTACTACAATTTTACTTTATTTCCAAAATTACACGTATCAATGTCAATTATTTTGGATGCATTGAATTCATTAACCATACACTATAAATATAATGATTTTATTGTATTTGAAACCTTAAGTTTGTATGAGTTTGCAATATTTTTAATACCAAAGGCCCGAAAAGAAAGAAAAATATCTATTCTGAATTTAAATACGTCAAAAGTGTGACTGATCTCTAAAATAATTTTAAGTGGTCTGGTCAGTAACATTCACTGACTAATTTATTTCTAAATTTAGCTGATAAAATCACAATATTTCACTGTGTCAAGTAATAAAAAATTTACTGATTTTAATAGTAATTTGCATAAATAGTAAAAATGGAGTATTCATAGGTTTGTTTAAAATCCTTACACTCCATATAATAAATGTACTATGTACTACGTCACTATTCTTTTTTCTTCTGTTAAAACGATTATTTTGTCAGTAGAAATTACTGATTTTGTATTCAAACCATGCTTGATCATTTGCATCAGTCCAATTCTGACTGATTTAAATGCAGTA
>NC_046663.1:96319390-96324509 GCF_010883055.1 Belonocnema kinseyi | reverse complement strand
AATTTTTTCTCAAATATTGAAATGAAATTCGCATACACAAAACGTTTCATTCTTCAATAAAAAGTTACTTTCTCATATACTTACAAGAAACTTAAATAAAATGTGGAACCACCTTTTGCAGTCGAAACTGTAGCTCACTTCCGGTGATATCATCCTTTCCGGTGGGTGCATGTGTACGCAAGATTACGTCATTCTTTAAGTCGGTGTTACACTATAAAATTTGATTTACATCGGAAAGTAAAATTGCACACAAATATATTTCATTTCAATTTTTTGACGTTTTTCTTGATCAGATTTTTCGTTAGATTTCTGAAAAATGATTGAAATCCTTTTTTTATTCATAGAGTACTGTATATATTTTCCTCTAAATTAACCGCGATGTTATAAACAAGACATTTTCTTATGTAAGAGGCTTGCATTATTCTGTTCACTATTTTCAAGGTGGTTCAGTATTTTGTCATTAAGATTATTTACACTTGAGTATCATGCAGTACACAAAGCAACTAGGAAGTGTGAAACAAAAGTTTTCACAACCATTTTCCATCGTACGATTAATAATCTACAAAACTTTAATTTAAATAGCCACGACTTTGACATCCTTATGATAAGAAGTTCAAGTCTAAGCGGAGAAAAAAAATTACTTGAATTAAAGAAATATACAGCTGAATACGTCCTATTGAATCTTTTTTTGATCGAAAAATATTTTTCTTGTAACGAAAATGATCTTGTCATTTGAAAAACATAATTTCTTAAGACAAGAAAAATTGTGTGCGATCAAAAAATATTTGATTGGACGTATTCATTACCATATTTCTTTAATTCAAGTAATCTTTTTCCTGTGTGTGTGTGTTCAAGTGAAGTCTATTTACATTTCTATTTTTTAAGGAATATTTTACGCTCCCAATAGAAATTAAAAGAATATTCCAATTTCTATATAATGCTAGTTGTCTCCTGAATTTTGTTGGTTAAAAAAATGTTTGTTTAAAAAATGGAAAGAACCAAATTTTTGAGGTTTTGCAATTTCGCGCTGGTTAACGATGAAAAAACGATATAATGTCCACTTGTTGATAGACGATTGTCATATCTTCTATCCATATGTAATAAGATAAAATCTAGTTGCCGGCAAACAGATAACTTTTGTAAGATCCACGTTGTTCGTTGATTGATGAAATTAATTTTATTTCAAATGTCATACATATATAGTTATATACCATTAAAGAGAAATTATACCACCGAGTCAGCATTCAGTAAAACATACAAAAAGATTATTAGTCTTTGCATATAGAGTTCTGTTAAATCATATACTATCAAGAAATGCAAACTTTGAACATAGAACATATACGTATAATCAGTGTTTTCTTACATCAGCATTTTAACCTTTTCTGCGCCTTTTTAGACTCATTTAAAAAATGTCGGTTTCACATTAACGTAACGTTTCTTAAATGAAAATTTATGCTTATTATGGTACTGTGTCAAAATTACTAGCAATCTTACAATTAATTCTTTAATTCTAAACTATTTTTTCAGTGAGTAATTTTTTCAGTAGCTTAACTATATAGCACCTCTGGTCAATACCTCTTTATCTTTCGTTTTTGCGATAAAAAATTATCATCTTCCGGCTCGTAAAGTAAAAAGCCAATTACGCACGATTGGCAATTTTGCTCGCCTTGAGCATATATTCACCTGGCATATTTGGCACGCTTCGAAAATTAAATACCGTAGCAATTCGGGAATGCAACTTCAACTCAACTCTGTTTATTTTCACCTTTTGTCTGCGTGTTTTTTTATGTCAATTTTCTTTGTCCCATTCTTATTATTATTCTTAAACATTTTCTAAAATAAAATTATTTCTTTAATTTGGGTATCCAAACAAATTAAGAGCCATTTTTGGATATTTATCAATTATTTCCACAAAATAAAAGTAAGCTGGCTAAAAACTAACCTTAATATGAAAAGTATCGAAAGATAATGAGGGTTCGGAGACAGTATGTCAAAATAATGTGGCAATTATGTTTTATTTAAAAAATAACGAAAAGAAACGTGATGAAACTTTCATTATGTTCTTTTTAGTTTCTTTCGAAATTCAACTTTGACGAAACACAATTTTGACATTGTGCCTCCTTCACCGTATTGCTCTTTAGTACTTGTTCATACTTAGAATTGTTTTGATGTTAATTATATTAAATAAAAGGATATTTGCTTCATGTAAACATATTATTTTTGAATTAACAGAATTTCTGCTGCGTCCAATTGACTGAAATCAAGGAAATTTACTGATCTACACGAATTATATTTTTGACCTACATCAAGGAAATATTTCTTTGATTGATCTCAAGAATCTGTCATTGGTTAAAACAAAACTTCCTTAATTTATTGCCATAAGTTGGGTACAAACTAATATGTAAGTTTTTTTGATTCAGAAAAAATCGTTTGAATGAAACAAATATTCCTTAATTAAAGTTATAATTGTGCCAAAAATTAGGCCTGTGGAATAAAAAAGTTTTCTATGATTTTAAGAATGGAAATTAAATTATTGGTCAAGTCTTTAAAAAAAAGAAACATTACTTTTTGAGAAAAAAGTTTAAAAATGAAAAAAATGATTATTTGAATAACAGTTTTTATAACTGAATTTTTTCTTCCTGTCGATTCATACTATTTTTTTTAAATGGTTGAAGTTTAATCAATCATGGCTTTTTTCGAGGAAAACATTCCCTAAAATGCTATTGTTACGAATTTTTTAAATAATCGAGTAATGTTCCAGTATGTTTATTTGCTCAAAAAACTTTTTGTTTTAAAAAAATTATTTGAACGATTTTCATTTTATTCTAAAAATCATAGAAAAACTATTTTTTCTGTGATCTGATTTTTGACACAACGACGATCGTAAAGAAAACTTTCTCTGGTTCTTCCTGATGACTTCTTGGGGCAAGAAACCTTTTTCTGGATTGATTAAATAAAAAATTGTTGGCTTCATCTGTGTACTCCAATGAAGGAAATTTTCTTTAAAGCAATGCACCATTCCTGCTCTAAATAAATTATTTATTTGACCATACTTCCGCACTAACGAAAACATTGAGGGAAATAGTGGATTTTACCATTGCCATTTATACAAAAGTAGACTAAAGTCGCAGTCACTGACTTAAGTTTTTGCTTAGTGCGGCAGCATAAAGCCATGCAGTTTTTTTATTCTAATTCCAATGCACCTCTTTTCTGGGAATTTGAATTTCTGAAACTTTTGTTTGTATTTTAGGCAGCTCTCTCTCTCTCTCTCTCTCTGTGTCTCTCTGTTCATAACGGTATTGAAATACAGTGCGCTTTGCGCTCGGGTCGAGCGCATTTCTGTACACACAGTTTATGTCCATTTATACTCTCAGATTCATGTATACAATCACCCACACATGTATGCACTTATAGCAAGAATATGTGTATGCGCAAGTGGGGACCCCGCAGTCCGCAACAAAAACTTAGCCACTTGGACACGTACACGAGCTCTAGAGAAGAACAAAGAAAAGAGGCCTAGCGACCGGCAATGCGGCAACGCAGAGCGCAAAGCGCTTGCGCGGTTCAATCCAATGTGAGTCAAGGACGACACGTGCGGCTACAAACGACCTACTTATTTCTTGTGCTTCGGGCACAATCGGTCAGCGGCCGAACATTTCCGAACCTAGAAATAGGACGCTAGCAGACGCTGAGCTCCCGACAGCTCTCCCACCTTGCTCTGTTCTATCACCCAAAAATTTATAGCGCTATAGCGATCGAAATTCACTGCGGCATATTATGTTCATTCTAAACCTGTTCTCTGAGTAAGAGGGACGATTTTTCTTTTGGCAAATAGTCTTCTTACTCATAGGGTCCAAAATACTTTTGAAAAAATACATACACAGAGAGAAAAGGTTTCGCTGAATCAAAGGAATATTACATTGATATTTTGACAAAGAATTAATTTGTTTAATTATTACAAATCAGGGGCGCATATACCATATAAGAAAAGTGTCGGTCGTTATCCAACTGAGTGGGCAGATACCCAAAAGGTTGGGTAGTTGGGGATAGAAAGGATAATAAAATTCCAATTTTTTTGAAAATAAAACTGTAAACAGTGTCATCAATAGAGTTGGATAAAACCCGTTTTTGATAAGCAATAATTCGAAGAATGTTTTCTTTGTTACCCTTGTGGTAGAGCGATGATACCCCTGGTAAAAATATTGCATTTATGTATAAATAATTTGGGGTCTGGATTTGGACGTAGTTAAAACAAAAGTAATGACCGACTGATTTAATATAATTATTAATTAAGTAAAACGTTTAGACTTTAGACGATACAACCTACTTATCCGTAAAGCCATCCCTCGGGTACTGACTGCACTCTGCACCCTCATCCCCTATCTATCCGTCTATCGACCTATCCATCTATTTCGAGTGGAAACTTAAAATTATTACAATTATAATAAAATAAAAAAGTGATACAAAAATAAATCAAAGAAAGTGTCGTAAAATCGAGAAACATAATTTTTATACAAAATGGACAATTTTAATTAATTTGGGGTAAACAAAATTTTTCCAAAATTCTTCAATCTATCACTGATAAGATTCTATTGAATTCCTCTTATAATAAATTTTTGATCGAAGAAAATCGATGTGGTGTATCCATTTTCCCTAATATATGTATAATGTGTTCCTTTTTCATTATTTGAACAGTTATTTCCAACTAATTGAGATTTAGAAAGTGGGTCGTGTACACAACAAGACATCACCTTTCGATTTCATTTTAGAGATTCTGTCACTGACATTATGCAACTTCTTTTTGTATCATATTTAATGATCATATTTATTATATCAAGGGTCAGTAACCTACTCATCAAGCTTCTTCTATCAAGAACTGGAATATAGGATACGCTGTCAGAAAAGTTAATAAGTTCCAAACCAATATAACCTTATTAACGAAATGTCACATCGGCCCGAAATTCGGGATGAGTAGTAAAATATATTTCAGAAGCGACTAGTCCATCCCCTTTTCCAACACCCTGGATTTATCGTGACCACTAGACTAGTGACTAGACGCTGTCAATCATTGAATATTAAATATATTCGATTTTCATCAAGTTTTGTGAACATTATCTTA
>NC_046663.1:96301553-96319290 GCF_010883055.1 Belonocnema kinseyi | reverse complement strand
ATAATAGATTTTGCATTGGATATCTTATTCATCAGCTTATTTTATGCCTACAGCAATTCACTTGAGCTCGTAAAATTTTTTTTCATCCTCAAATCGTTTTGCACAATTGCATTCTTCGACTTCCTTCTCCTTTCTTGTTAATTCTGTTCTCCTTAACAATCTCTTTGTACTTTTATTCCGGAAACAATCTCAGATGAAGTGACTTACATGATTATTTCTTTAAACACTATTATCCTCCAAATATAGTCCTACATTTTAAAACAGGAATAGATACACTTGAAAAAAATATAGTAAATACTACATGAACATTACTCCACCCAATTTCGAAGGAAAATACAGACTCGAATATAGAGAATCTTTCTTTTTCAAGATATATAATTCGAACCTACTGCTCAGAAAAAATTGACTCAGTTCGTAAACCATAATACACAGAATACACTACACTGCATACCATTTGCATAATTTGTAAATGTGTCATGTATTTTTTACCATTTTCGAGTTTTGTTTGTAGTACTAGATATTTTTCCGAGTTCAAGTATATATATGCAATATGCATAATATATTTATTTTCATATTGTGGAATTCCATGATGATGTATATATGACTCAAATCAATACCATTCATTTATAGATTTAATAATATTTGCACGCCTATAGGAAAATATTCTTTTATTTAAAAAGCTGACTCTTTTACAACAGATACAATTTTATTATGATATACAAAATTCTGAAGTTATTTTCAATATCATGCTACGAGTTTAAATTTACATTGAATTGAGATTCGCACATGTCATATAAAGTAGTGAATTCAATTGTTGGCCAGTAACCACCCCCTAATGATTGCCCTTTAACCTCGTTTAAACCGCCAGCCCACATGAGCCAATTCATAATACAAAATGTACATTCAAGTTAAATTACATTGACGCAGAAATGTTGTGGTAAATTCAGTACGAAATTTGGTAATATAAATATTTTCTCCTGTAGCATTACAATTCATTCACTCTCTAAATTAAAATCAGTCAGAAGTTTTCATAGAATCAAATCAGTAAAGATCTTCACTGATAAACAATGAAGTTCACTGATTATGTATGTATCTAGTAACCAATTCAATAATTTATAAAAACTCTGAAAAATTAATCTATTTTTCAAACTCTTACTGATTTAATTCAAAGGCCCACTTCTTACTTATTCAATTTTAAAAAACTGGTTCACATTTTTAAGACAAATAGCATAGTATACTATTTCTAAACTAATTCTATTTAATAAAATTGCAAAGTATAACTGAACAAATAATATATCAAATTTACTTTTTTAACAAGTTTTTGTAAATTGTCTGTAAGTTTTTCTGTTAGGAATTAATGATATTTTATTGAAATTCCAAGGGTTTTCAATGGAAATTCAGTTCATTCGGACTAATCATTAGCTAAGTAACCTAATTTACGTTTAAGGAGTACACTCTTAATTTAAATCAGTTATTTTTTTGTGTTTCAAGTGTAATTTTAATTCCACTGTCTGAATTAGAATCAATTAAAATGTTTACTAATTTCAGTATTTTTTAACGGATAAATCGGTGAAACTTAGTAATTAATCAGTAAAAATAACTGACTCATAGGTAGAATATGGCCTCTAATTGAAATCAGTAAAAATTTTACCTGATTCAAATTTAGAGAGCAAAATAGACTTAAATTGAGTATTTCGTTCGAGCAATATACAAGGATATTTACAAACAAAATGCAGAGTCCTTTGTCTGAAAAAAATTGAACGTGCTTCCTTTCATAACGGTAATTTTTTAAAAAACTTCATATTACACAACTCAACCATTTTCCGTAACTCTTCCAACCTAGAAAAAACATCCGTTTTCCTAAAATCATTATAATAATCCAAGTGTGAAGATTGAATCTACCTGCGATCATCGGGATTCATCCTATGTCCTCGAGTTTCGAACGGCACGATTCCGTAATTACCCGATGATCCCATCTCGCTTGAAAGAAAAGAATGACGCGGTGCGGAATACAGGTTACATATATAGCATAGTATGAACACATGCATACTTATATATCTCTAGTATGCCAAACCACAATTTTATTCCACACACACTCAAAAGTTATCCTCGAGGTCGGTGTGAATTACGGAAATCGATGTGGCGGCCACTGCGGCGTCCTAGATACGAACCATACGGGAAATCGATAGAAAAATGGGTCAAAGTTTACCTGCTACAAAGCGCGGATTCGGGAGGTACGAGGAAAGGAGAAGGGTAGAAGAAAGAGACTTAAGATTCGTAGCTTTTTCAACTCGAAAGTAGGGGAGGCTCCCTTAAGAAGGAAGGAGCCAAGGGCTCCTAGTAAGGGAGGGTGAAAGGGTGGGGGACTTCGACTAGTAGAATAAGAGTGGGGACTAGAAGCCAAGTGCGCTTTTTGCTTTATCTGGCTTTATCTGCTCTCGCTCTTCGTGCTGGGATCACGCGTTTCTCCTTCTCGTCCGGAAATTTTCCAGCTGGTGAAAGTGCAAAAAAGTGATTATCGCGTTCTTAATAGTAAAAAAAGTATTATTGAAATTTAGACCTAAATATTACTAAATTAAAAAAATATTTTCATAGTTATTTGTCCACAATACTTTGCGATAATCTCAATTGACCTAAAGGTTACTAAATTGAAAGACTAGCGAAATCTGCATTACGGAAGTCTTTCAATTAACAGTCTTTATGCTAATTTCAGATTAATTGAAAATGGTTTTCTGGGTAAACAAGTAACCTAGATTCGTTTATAACATTCAATAATCTATCGCGCATCTTCAATGACAGGTTTTTTCTCTTCTGTACCTTGAACATTCGTCTCTTACTACCCCCCTTGTGGCTATAATTTCTGTAATTCATTTCCGCGCGTGGTACGGCTAGTTTTCATCGCGCGGTGGGTATGCGCGATTGCCGCGCTGGCGCTCCCGTTTGCGCCAGGCAGTCACGTGATGACATGGTCCCCGCGGGTGGTGGCCAATCGCGACTCGCACAGCATGGGAGCTCCAATCAAAAAACCTCGCGACGCGAGTGCGCCGTATCAGATCGCTCGGTGGTGGGGTTAGCGAGAGTGCGGCGCGGACTACGCGCTCTCATGCACTCTCGTTCGTCGCAGCCCGTATTGGTAGTCGGTTGTGTTCGCGACTCGTTCCGTGCTTATCATTTCGTCTTCCACGGTGGCAGGCTACTATAAACCTCGAATTCCACGATCAATCGCTTTTACCAAAGTGCCTCGATTTTCCATCAATTTCTGAAAAGGATAAAGACTCCAGGACTCTTTGAGATTCTGTGGGTAATTTCTAGTGTGTCGCGTGCACTCGTCGCGCTTCCGCGTTCTAATTATCTCGGTCGACGCCATCTTTGATCCCAACTGGGTCACCGATTGTAGCGAGTTTGCCGCTCGTGCCGCGCTTTTTCCTCGTGGACTTCGACTCGCTAGCTCGTGACTCGAAGTTAAGCAGCTGCTATCAGATTTTCAAGTTCTCGAATCTCGGAATCAAATTTTTTAAATTCGAATCATTTTTAAACTGTGTAGTGGAAATTTACGTAGTCCCGTGATCGAAACTATTCTTGAACTTGTGCAGTGGAGAATACATTTGTCTTATTTTAAAATGATTCCTGTTATGAAAGTACATTTTTAGAATTCTTTTGTAATTTCGGTAGTCACGTGTCCCGCCTTACAATGCCTCATGTGTGCTGCATACATTAGTGACATTTTTTTGCAATAAATTTCAAATATTTCTGAGCTAGTCTACAATTTTAGCCTTTTTAAAGTCTGTGTCCATACTCTGAAATATTGGAAATTTAATACAAAAAAGTGAATTATAACCCTGTATCAAATTCACAAGAAATCTTTGAGTGTCCTGACATTCGAGGAATTCATTTCCCCAGGTAAGTTTTCTCCAGGTGTGACTCACAAAGTGTGGCCAGCCTAACGGATTTTTCATCGTTTTTCGAAGTGGCCCTGGTTTTTCGTTTAAAGATGGCGGCCAGATCGGCTCGTGGTGTGGGGCACTGTGACGCAACGATCACGTGACTGGACCGTGGCTAGGCAGTTCTAGCTGGGCCAGTGTGTGATCTAACCGTTTATTACGCCAGTTAGAGGTGCTGCTCGCAAGTAGGTGGACCTGCTTTTCACAATCTACCAGTCGCGGGGTTGGTGGGGGTGAGAATCTGACTTGGCTCTGCTTAGTTGATAGTCAGTCTTTTTCTCTCTCCTATTGACCCCGTGACATGTCATCGAGACTGAGGGGAAGTGCGACGAATTCCGGAGGGCGCAGATCTGGTACGAAGGAATGTGGAACATGCGTTCAGACTCAGCAGTGAAAGCCGTGTTCCCTTAGCTGTGTTCACTTTTTAAGGCTCTGGGATCACGGAAAACACTGCAGCGAGTTTTGAACTATCTACTGAAACTTTCTCTTCACGAACGAACAATACATCTTTAAATCCATTTTCGGATTACTCGTAGTGAAATGCGCCCAAATGTGCTGTGATTTTTTCTGAAATGGGAACTTTCTACATAAAGAAGAATGTAATTCTTTCAAGATGGTGTACAAAGGTCCGATTTTATGTAAAATGAGTCAGATTGAAGAAATGTAGGTAATACAGACTTTCATACTTTCCAGCAGTTATTGTTCAAATGTTATAAAAAAAGTATTATTTATGAAGACATTTGAGGGTGATACTCTGGCACAGTTCCTCAGCTTATCAACTGCTTCATTTAGCTTATTCAAACTAAAAATTTTATCAAAACAATCTACAGTTACACAACAGTGATGTCATGAAAATTATATACGCTCATATGTGTATATCTTTTTAAAGAAAAATGAATTTGAGCACACAATTTTAATAATCATTTTTCTATATCCATTCTGACGTTTTTTATACCTTGATAGTATAAAAGTACTTCCATCGAAAACTTCAGCAGATATTGCTTCAGAGAAGTTTCAAGGGTACCTTTCGTTTGAACGTATTTTTCTATGTGAAAGTTTCAAATAGAATGTCAAACAGTAATGACGTATTTCTAGTCAGGACTTTTTCATCACTTCCATTGTCGCATTAAGGCTATAGGTGTGTAATGTGTATGCTACTATATAGTATATGCTATTAAACCTACGTCGAGGGCACCGTTCACTTCAGTCGTTTTATACTTTCTAAATCCGCTTACTTTCGTAACCGTCAGGTACCAGCACTGTGCTATGCTCTGTACGCGCCCAAGACATACGATGAATGTACTTACTAACATATACCTGGCACGTACCTTAAACTTAAACGTATGCGCCTGTATTACCAAGGTGCGTTTTCTCCTTGTCTAAATTTTGCTCAGGAAGTCTCCTTCAATCTTTTTATTTTATTTTCCCGATAATTGAGGACACTACAGTGACCTAGAAAATCCTTGTCCTTTTTTTACACAAAGAAATTTCCTTACTTTAATTTTACAATAAAAAAATAATTTTTGTAGTTTTCTTTAGACTAGAAAACGAAACCTCAAATGACTCTTTAAGACAAACTATTTTGAGAGCCTCTATATATTTTTTTCGTGATTTTTCTTAGCTATATTATTTTAAAGTCATTAAAATAATCTGATTTTTATAGGACCATATTTCTTTTTTAATATCTATTTTTTCGGTGAGATAAACATGTTGCAAAGATCGAAGTCTTTTTTCTTTGACTATACTTCATTCGTCAAAAGAGTAATTTAATTGCGTGATAAATTGTCTGAAATTATTGAATATTCGTGTTACATCGACGAATTTATTCTATTTTCAAAACTAGAATATGCGACCGCGCATGGTAAAAGTTAAGTTTTTTTCAAACTGAATGAATTATTTATTATAATCAATTTAACTCGCTAGAATTAAAATGTTATTTAATCATTTATTAATCATAATGAAAATGATAAATGAATATGTATAATATTAGAGCCCATATATAAAATACAAAATAAACAAACTACTTTAACCCAAATATAACTATGTTAGTGCTACATGCTTCACGTGTTGACTCTCAAAAAATAACTTAAAGCTGAAACAATTTAAAACATGTTGAAAATGTGACAGTCTGAGACAGTAGTTCTTGTCTAGTATAAAGTTGGAAAAATATATTTTAAGTATATTTATGTGATGAATTTGAAACTAAAGTATTTAAGATTTTTAAAAAACTTTATATCTAAAATTATGTTTTCGGGCGAAATAATAATTCTTGAAATGCCATTTGAATTAGTCATGGTTGTATTTTTTAAAAGAAAAACCATAGGTACAAACAAATTCGATTTGTTCTAATAAAATCGTTGAAATCATAAAATGAAATATTAACATTCATTAACATAAAACAAGAATTCATGATCAAGAAAATTGGACGAAATCATTTTTGTTCTACTACCACATAATTTATAAAACCTATTGGGATCACAGTCAATTTAAACAAATATTTTCCCCTATTTTTCTCAACAGTTTGTTCTGTTTTTCCTCTTCTTTATTTGAAACGGCAATTAATTTTGTTAAGAACTATAAGAAATAGAAACAATATGACGAGAGAATAGATGATTACTGAAATCAATTTTTTAAAATCACACTTTTTATCTAATTTTTGTTGATAAATAATAAAAGTCCATCAATATTTATCATTTCTCTTTTAAAAAATTGTATTATAAAATTCATAACTTGATTTTCATTATCTAACCAATTTTGTTCAAATTCACTTTATCCTCCTTGCCATTCGATTTTTTTTTTAATATGTTGTAATTGGTTTTCGTATGGATCCAAAAGTAATATATTCCAGTGATAGTTAAATTTTCTTCCTAATTTACTTGGAATGAAAAAGGAAACGTGAAAGTTTACTGGTTTCATTTACGCGCTCTGTTTCGAGTTCGACATAATCGCTGCGCTATTGCCGATTGCACGTGCATGTGATATGAGTGCACATGTGTGAGCAATGAAGTATATTTAACAGAAGCCAGCGCATGTCACTTTTTGTTACAGAAAATTTATTTCGATCATCGCTGGAATCGCACAATTTCTATTTTTAACTTGTCTTTTTCAATATAATATTCTTGCATTATTAATCGTCCAAGATTTATTTAACAAACGTGAAAATGACCACTTTCTAATCTAATGAAGAAATTAAAAAATGTGTTTAAAAAATAAATGGAAATGACTTAAAAGACACTGTATATAAGAGTATTTTGATGATGCCGCGTATTCCTGAAAATTCCATATTTAAAAACTTTCCGGCAATTCTGTAGACCTGGAAATGTTAAAGAATTCGTTTTTGGTCGAGAATTTTACGATTTTTTAGAAGATAAATCTATCCAATTACTTCAAATATCACAAATATCGTTTGATGTTTAGCACTATTTGACTGTTCATTTCAAAAACGCAATTAATTATAAAATAAATACTAAATAGAAAGAGATTTCGAATTTTTGAATTAAAGATTCAAAATTAATTTAAAACTAGAAATTATTTTAAATAATATCAAACAAAATTGAGATTTTTGCAGATTTCGAACAAAAAATGTAGAAGCTTTTTAAGAATTGTGAAAGGAACTTCAAAATATTAAAGCGAAAATTCGAATCATTATGCAAGATATTTAGTAGTTTTGAAAAACTGAAATGATTTGAAATTTAAAAAGATTTTTAAAAATTTCAAACAAAATAAGGATTTTTGAAGATTTTAAAGTGAAGTTTTGAAGCTTTTCAAGGATTTTAAGAGGTATTAAGTGTTAAACATTAAGAATATTTCTTTATATTTCAAGGGAACATTTTTTTATTTTGACAAGATAATTTTATGAGTATATTTAAAACTTGAAGTATCTCATCGTCCTAAAATTCGGGATGAGTAGTCAAATATTTTTCAGAAGTATACGTCCCGAAATTTCAGACAGTCCATCCCATTTTCCAGGCCCGATAATTTTTTGTGATAACTAGATACAACCTGCAAAAAGATTTCAAAGCAATAAGAAATTTCTATGTATAAACCACAATTGAACAATTATTGATTTGAAACTACTTACAATTAATACAATTTAACTTCCAATTTACAAAGTTTTTAGTTTTAAAAAGTGTAATCGTTCAATTTTTAATGTTACTAGCTTAACATTGCCTAAAGTGACATAATTTTTAAAAGTTATAAATGTATTGATTCCTATTTCAATTTAGAGCAATGAAAATGATAACGAGGTTTAATATTTTTTGAACTGAATCTGAATCTTTCAACTGTACAATTTATACAAATTTAACGCTTTTAATTTTGCAGTTTAACTGCATTCCATTAAAAATGGTTTCATTGAAAAATTGTAATAGCTTTTTCATTATATCTGTCAATTATTGAGCATTTAAATTTAAAAAAATGTTTTCAATTTTAAAAGCTTAAAATTCAAGAGTTCCACTTTGAGTAATTTAATCTGTAGTTCAGTTTTTTACTGCTTAATTCAAATGAAAAATTTGTTATTTACACGGAGAAAACCATATCGCATGAATTGCAATATATACCGTAATTCCTACGCTATATATCGTAATTATCACATTATAATAGCGTAAAATCGTGATATCGTTCATTGCAAGATTTTACATTATATTATTATTTTATTATATTATATATACGAGGGTTCTAGTAGTAGACAAGCGATGTTAGTGCATTATAATATCCAAAAATCTCCGGAACTTGCTTGTACGTTATCATATTGCGCCTTATTTCAATGCAGAGGTTTTGCGATATCTTTTTCTCCGTGTATAGAGTTCGGATTTTTAAATTTCATTGACCGTAACAATGTTTCCAAACTGGAAAATTACCGAGAATTTCTTTCTTTGATTAAAACGATCACCGTGAACTTTCCTTTTTTTCTGCATTTTTGCCTAAAAAATAATTTCTTGATTTGCTTTTGAAGCGATTTGTGTTGCGTGAACAGAAGTTTTCACATAATGTGAAATTTGAAAAAGCTGCTGGACGTGACAAAGATGAAGATTAATTGTTGACAAAATCACACACCCTACAGTTGTTTTTTCCTTTTTTTGCAGCTTGCGTACGTGCACACTGCAACGGTCGTATAATAAGTTCGTGAGCAAGCACGAATATACCAGCATTTCTTTCGAGACCAGCTTCGTGCCTCCAATTCAGTAACGCGATCACGTATTGCATATTCACTAGTGAGCTGAATATTTTCATGATAATTCGGTTGAAATTACGAATTCTTAGCAAAAGCCGGAGACTTGCCGCTCTATGCCTGAAGGTAGAAACTTCATTTTGATTTTATTAGTATATTTCTCGCAGCGGTACGAATGGGCGATGTCCGTTTGATCGTCGTCTACCTGCTTGCTTTACCCCCTCTGTCCAACTTCCTCTCATGTAGAAATGGGATCACTAGATGCTGTCACCGTCCCTTGCCAGTAAGGGGGTCCTTTGTACTAATGAGAAGATACGACTATTATTATTATTATTAAAACTAGACTAGCTCATTTAAGTTCCGTAGAACTTTAATTTTAAAACCCTCAAAGAAACAAAAACCAACTCAAGGTTCATCACTGCTAAAGTATCATTCAAGTCCTTTAGCCGGACGACTTCAGTTCACTGGGTATGGAATTGTGAGCATTTTTTCGTAACGGAGGTAAGCTTAAATATATCTATGAATTCAATCACATCTACTAATAATCCGCGGCTACATCCGACTTTATTAGAAGTAGTAACATTTTCCTGGGCGTTTGGCCAGGGGAGTTGCAAACTGCAGAAAACCATCTTCCCGAATTCAGCCGGTTTACCAACTGTCGAATTTGAAACTGGAGATTCGATGCGAAGAATCACCGCGTGTCCACAGTCCTCAATGTCAAACCACCCACGCGTCATTTGTGCTTGAATTGGCTTATCCCCGCAACTTTTCAAGTTTTGGGTTTTGAGATATAATGTGTTATCATAAATTAAAATATGCGTGAACTAGCGATAATTGTTATTAAAGTAGGAGCCGTCGATTTATTGACCTACACAGTTTATAATATCTGACAATACGTACATTCACAAAGTTTGCAGTTGAATTTAAGTGAACCTATATAAGTATACATGGTCTGAAAAACACTTCTAATTTTCAACTTATGATGAGATTCGGGATCTTTAGACCCCCCTCCCCTGGGTGATGCTTCTTCCGTTGATGCTAAAATGGAGAATAATACTTTGACAGACCCCCTCATTAGTACAAAGGACCCTCTGCCGACAAGGGTCGTTGACAGCGTCTGGTGCTCCTTCAGTTTCATGAGGGTAATTTTGTTGAAAAATCATTTTTTGGTTGAAAATTAATTTTCTAAACTATTCCATTTTTGCTTGGAAATAATTGATATTTTTTAGTTAAAAATTCAATTATTTTGGCAGAAAATACATATTTTCCGGTTGGGAACTCAACTGGTTTGCTTCGTGTTACGCAGGAAATTCGTCTTTTTAGCATGAAGAGGTGAGAGTTTTTTCATTATTCACTGAAGAATCTTTCTTTGTTGAAAATTTAACTTTTTTGATGAAAACTCAATTGTTTCTTTGAAAGGTGATATATTTGATGTTTTTGTCTTACGTAACTTGTGGATGGCCCTTATATACAATTATGTATAGCTGTTGCCACTAAAAGTATTACAAATAAATTTAGAAACAAACCATTTTTTACATTCTCATCTGAGATGGTATTTGATTTGTGTGAAATTTGCCCCCCCCCCCCCCCGGTTTTTCAAATATCCGTGTATTGAGACACTCTGATTTCGAAAAACAGGTTTTTACGAATGTGTCTCGCTGTCTGTGAGCATGATAACTAAAAATTATTCTATTAGATTGTCCTTTAGTAAACTCATTTAGTGTCAGAAACTGAAGGTTTAAGTTCGATAGATTTTGTATAAAAATTCAAAATTTTATAACATGCGAAAAATGATTGCACTCTTTTTTTCAAGATTTGAAAATTCTATGTACGGCTATTCATAGTATACTTGAAAATTCGAAAAATGTAGCCTCATGACATTTTTCGATGTAAAGAAAATTGTTAGAGTTGTTTTCAAAATAAATGAAAATGAACATTTTAAGCCAAAAGATAAAAAAAATAAGGAGAAACAAAAAATTCCATTTTGCGGAGAAACCCATTTTGCTAAATAGAGAAAAGTTCTGCACTTAAAAAAGATCTACAATTTTGTTATTAACCATTTTTTGATAGAACACGTAGTTTTAAAAGTAAACAAATTAATTTGATGAAGAAACGACATAAATTGCAATAAAATGTTTAATAGTTCGTTTTTATACATTGAAGAAAACTTTAGAGCGAGGAGGGTAAATGAAAAATTGGTCAGAGAATGTCAGGGAATTTCGAAATTGAGATTTTGTATAGCAAACCTGAGTTTCTAATAGAAAAAGGACTGAATTTTCTAAATAATTTCAGTAAATTTTGTATATGATTTGATAATCTAATAATGAAGTCTCTTATTACACAGAGAACAAAAACTCAATCTTTGTTCAATTTATTGAACAAATATTGTTGTATAAACACAAGTTTTATTTAAGTTAACAAAACTTTGTTAATTGTATAACAAATAAATCTCTTTATGTTCATTTTTAAATAATTTTAATTTAAGATTGGCAAATTCAAAGAAAAAGAGGCTAATATCTCTATAACATTTAAGTGGCTGCCTTTAATAAAAGAGTAAAAAAGGTAAGACATTATTCTTATAAAGAATTTGTGATTACGTAATATTTGCAGAATTGCAGTATATCTGCAATTCGTTATCGGTAGCTTCGAGTTAATCACTGTTTCAAGGCAGTTCGAGACCTGATAAAATAGACATGTTAGTATTGTACTTTTTGTGGGATCAGGAAGGCAAATCTGAAATTCTTTGCACCTCTTTTATATATGCCATCAGTTTCATACTCGATTCATGCTTTTATCACTTGGTATTTTGTCTTAGTCAGCTGCTGATAGAGTCTCTAGATCTTAAAGATTCCCGACTCTTTAAGCCTACGTGATTCACATGATTATTATGTTTGAAAAACAACTGTAAATTCTGCCCCACTAAAGCTTCAAAGGAACGTGAATTACTTTATTGACTTCAGTTTATCAGAATTTACACTCTTTCCCCAATTTCTCTTTTCTTACCCTTTTTCAGACTTCACCTCTTTTGGTCAAAAATTCATTTTGTTTCATTTCATCAATTTATTTGGTTGAAAAATCGTTTTTTAAATTGAAAATTAATATTCTTGAATGAAAATTTTAATCATTCATTTTTGACTGAAAATTGATCGTTTTTTTATTCCATTGGAGCTAGAGAAGTATTTTTCACAACTTAAGAAGAAATATCAATCTTTAAAAAATATTAACTTAATAACATGTATGGAAAAATAACTAACATCAATTACAAATACTTATGACGATCTGTTCAACATTGTAACATTGAAAAATAAATATTGATCGTTTTCAGTTGAAAATTCAAATATTAAATTATTAATTGATACTTCATCTACTTTGGTTGAAACTTGGACTAGTTTCTTAAAAAATCATCTCATTAGCTGCATATTGAACTATTTTAACTGAAAATTTAACTATTCTTTTTTGTTTAGAAACTGATCGTCTTTAGTTAAAAATTCGTCTTTTTCGTTACACGATTTAAAAAATCTGTATTAAATTTTAATACAAATTTTTATGAAGTCATTTGCATAAAAGGTAATTGAAATTCAATATATATTTTATATTAAATTTAATATACAGGTCGCAATAGCAGCGTGCTTGAAAACTCAGTGTTTTCGCTATTTGGTTGCACATTTATCTTTGTAGATTTCAAATTCAACTATCAGCTTAAAATTAAACTATTTTTTTGAAAACTCGTTACATCTGCTTAAAAGCTCAATGGTTTCTGAGATCATTTTTGGCTGTGAAGTTGGTTTTACACAAAAGTGAAAGAGCAACTAAATTATTATAGTTTTAATTTCCTTTTAGAGAAATTAGGTCCAAATTTTTGGCGTCGGAAAATTCGAAAAAACTTGTCCATAATGGAAAAAAAAAATAAAATTACATCTACAAGCAACTATTTAAATATAAAATTTTTTGTTTATAAAGAAAAGGAAATGCTGCACAAATAAATCAAATAGTTTTTTTTTACAAATCATTGATTGGCAACAGTTCGTTGTACATATGCATTCAATTAATCAATTGAGGCCATTGATCGATTACGAAATTGTCATAAGGAAAGAAAAGATATGTCTGCGCCACTGGGACTGGGTTGGCTCTACTTCTTTCTTCTATTTATGGTTGAAAATATTACTTAGGGGGAAATCCAAAAATATATTTGTTTAATTTGCATATTAAAATTAGGCAACATTTTTTTATTTTTTGTAGAAATTGTTGATGTAAGTTGTTGGCTTTAGGGTCAGGTGAATTGAAACTAATTAAATTGTTTAAAACGTTTCGGCACACAATAGTGACCCTCATCAGTGAGTTTGATTAAATCTGTGAAAAGTACAAAATATCTTGAAGGTAATTTTCTTCTTAGAATGAGTTAGAGAAGAAGATATGAGGTTTTAGAATTAAAAAAAAAAAATGAATCAAATAAAAATGTTTGACAAACGGGTCAATAAATCTGATGATTCATGGCTCAAGAATTATGCCGTTGTTGTGATCATCGAATCGATACCGTATCACGGATCGAATTTCACCAACTTGCATTTCGACAAGGCTAACGGAATAGTTGGACTCGCTGACCGCTCGCGCATGGTTCAGTTCCATCAGTAAAATGAGGAAATTGCTCGTTTCGCACCGGACAATGACGTCGAGAGCGACATTGTTCGTTAAGTACGCTGATATACCTTAATTGAAACAAGAGAATTCCCCGAAAGGAGAAGAAAATTGAGAATTTAGGAAAGAGCGAGGGAAAAAGTATAATCTGATCCAAAAATTAAAATATTTATTGCACAAGTTATTTCATGGTTTTTGATTACATTGCACAACAAGTGAAAGAATAAGTTGCATTCTTAAATGATTATGAAAATGAAATTCGAACAAGAAATGGTAAATTAAAAAAGATTCAACATATAGCTTAGAATTTGGAAAATTGTTAAAGAAAAGATGAAAGGAAATGAAATGTGACAGTTGAAATTCTCCAGAAACTTTATTTGAATTTTGAAGAAAAGTAATTGTAGCATTTGAAAAATTTATTTATCTTTAACCGCCTAGATTTTTTAAATTTGCTGATTATAAAATGTATACATGCAAATAGTTAATACAGGATGTTCAGTGTGTGGGAAAGGCGGGAATTTACAGAAAATTTTCTGGGTTTTATTTTTGAAGCGGGAATTTTGTATGCTTCATATACGTAGCAGGATGGAAACATTCTTTGTTTGTCGAATCATCGTATTTTCATTAAACTTTATAGCAAAAACGATTCAGAAGTTATTCTGGAAAGTCAGGGAATTCAAAAGTAGTCACATTGTTTAAGAAATATCAGGGAAATCCCGAAGGGTCGAGTCAAGGAATTTTCGATAAATGGAATTGAAGTTTATACAATCTGTATGACTATTGTAACTGAAAAATGCGAAGTTTATTTTTTAGTCGTTTTAAGCAAACTATTATTTCCATAAGTTTTAGTTATTTTCATAGATAATAATGTTTTATTGTTGAAGGTTAAAAAAAAATCTTACAAAAAGATTGTAGCTGTAAAAATTATTTTAGCTGTAAAAATTATTTTAAATACTTCCGAATTTCTTATTGGTAAACATTAGAAAAACAGGTAAGAAGTTGAAAAAAATGAAAAAAAAACCACTGAACTTTGCATTTCTTATTTAAATTAACTTTCATTTTAGCTAACATTAAACAATATTTTGAAAGTCATGCAACATATGAAAAATGCAAAGAACGCCAGTCTGCGATACTTCATTTTCTGTTTTGAAATTTTTTTCTAGCTAGAAATAAAAAAAAATCTTTTGATTACCTAATTCCTATGAACTTCAACTAAAAAAAATATTCGAAAAAAATGTTTGGTAGAAGGTATTGCTAGAAAATATATCATTTTAAAATCCACAAGATGACAATTTGAACAAAACGTTTCCTTTCCGTTTTGTATTATTTCAAATTGTCGATTTTTTCTAGAGTATTTTGATAGATAGAAAACCCTCAAATATACAAAGTATTTTTTAAGCGCAGTTGGATAAATATATGTGTATTTTTTAAACCCTCAACTCAGTATTTTACAAATTCACTACAGTTACGTTTTTTATTTTCCAGATATATCCAACTGTGTAGCGAATGTTTAGTATCTGAATTTCCTCAAGGCCCAAATGTATCAGAAGAAAATATCGTTTCATTTTAAAAGAGTTATTTAAATTTTTTGTAAAAAAAGGATCTGTTCAACGAAAATTATCCTTCGTAGAGCAATATATCATATAAAAATCGTTCAAGATATGAATAGATAAAGTATATGAGAAAGTAATTTTTAAATTTAATTTGAATGGGAATTTTCAAAAAATTCACGAGAATTGTACGAGAAATTTACGGTGATTTTATCGCAAGTCTCCGTTGGACACCCTGCAATAGTAAAATTAATTTATCTTATATAATTATATATATTTAAAAAAAGTGTATTGACTGCATACAGATGGAGACTCTATATGAGATGGACCTAAGAGGACATTAAACCAAACCGTTATTAATTGAAAAGTTCCGCTTATGACATTATAAATGACTTATAATTAGCAGGTTGCTGAGAAGTTATGATAAACTAGTTTTCAGAAAGTTTCCAGACTAAAACTTCTTTGTTTAATCTTATATATTAAAGTTTCATGAGCTATAATAATAAAATTTCAGCATAACTCTACAGGCTAAAAAAGTATATTCTCAGAGTTTACGACAAACATCAGAGAATATTAGCATTAGTATGCAGCAGGTGTACGAGAGAATAATTTTAAAACAATAATATCTCACCATATCGAGAAAAATGAGAAAATAGTTCTCAAAATTCATTGAAATTCCTTTCAAATTACAAAAGTTTTTTAAAAGAAAATTTTACTTTTGTAGGATGCTACAGTTTAGGGCAGGCAACAAAAATTGGCCAAAATTATTCTTTTGAAGCATAAGGTAACCTTTAGATTCATCCATAGAGTCATAAAAGTACGCCATACTCTCGGTTAATCGACAGTGTCGGGGGGTTGCTTGCAAGTACACTCGAGTCGCGGTACTGCGAAATTCAGTACTGCGAACTCCCGCTATTGAGTAAGTTTTTCCCCCGATAGTGAGAACGACGCTATAACCCCTTCACCACCACTACTCATTTCTACATTTGATGATTTCATCAAATGTACAATTCACTGTCATTTTGATTTTAATTCATAATCAAATACATTCGATACTTACGATGGAAGATTTTATATTTGTGATGTCTTTCAACGTTTCCTTCCCTCTATTCATTTTAATAATTTTAATAATATTGATTCAAATTTTCACTACAAACTGTCAGGATGTAAACAGTTGACATTTGAATATGGTAAATATTCGAAGGAGTGGGGTCCCCTCATGTGTTCTCACTATTGAGGGCGGACCTGCACGAAATGTTCGCTTTACCGTGACTCAAGTGTAGCCTTGTTGTTAAATCGGGAGTATCTAAACGTAAATGGTCAGGCCAGTCTGAACCCTCTCTAATGGGAATGCATAAAATCGCGCAATCTCCACTTGTGAGTACCCGCGTATTGCTCCTTTCCGTTACGCTGCTGGTGTTATTGAGGTAGCAGTCGCAACCAACTCTCGCCTCTTGAGCTGAAAAATTGTGTGGGCCAGCAGTTCTAGGAATTAATAAAGCGCGAGCGGCTAAACAAAGAGTCGCATGTATGTGAAGTATATTTTATTATAATTTTTGGGAGACTGACTAATTTCCATTACAAAAAATGAAAAATTTTCCCATGTACTTACAAGTATTAAGGTGGCTAATAAAATTAAAAATCCCTAAATTTTGGGAATACATTTGGTTTCATAAAATGATTGTAAAATTATCTTTCTCCCAAAATTAACATTATATCCTAAGAATGAGTGCTTTTAAATAAATGGTCACAATTTTCGTCATTAATGGAAAAATTTGACGCACATAGAAAGAAATAGAACAGGATTTTTCGTTGGAATTCCTTGATTATTTCAAACTCAATTTTTATGGAATTTGTAGAAAATTCTTTATAATAGGGTCGATGTTTTTTTTAGAATTCCATTTTATTATTTTCCTATTTTAGTTGTAATATAAAAATGTATTATTTCCCAGAAACAATTTATCTTTATACCTGATAAATTACAGCTTTAAAAATCGCAATGCTACTAATACCTATTTAATTTTTTTAAAGCGCATTTAATTTCAGCAGGCAGAATTAGAAAAAGATTTAAAAAAATAAATTATATAAAACTTTAGCACATGACTTTATAGTGGTAAAAAGTAAAAAATAAAAAAGTCCATTTTACGATTGTGTTAAATCTTCAAAATTCTCTCCTTCAAATAATGCAAGTTTTTATCAATACTTTCTATTACTCAGAGTGTCTAGCGGATCAGGAAATTTTGAAGAGCCCCGGAAATTTTATTTAGGATTAGAATTTTTTTTCTTTTGCAAAATATACTTTTTTCTACTTTATCCTCTTTGTATTATTTAGTTGATAATCAGAAAGAGAGAGAGAGAGAATATGATAACCTGACTTATCGTATATGATACCATCAAAGTTTTTCGAACTGGTTGATTTTTGATTGCTCCTAAGTTTTTTA
>NC_046663.1:96292265-96301453 GCF_010883055.1 Belonocnema kinseyi | reverse complement strand
CTTTTCTATACGTTAGTTTAGGATAAATTACAAAAAGACATCTATCTTTAAATTGGTTGAGAAAAAAAACATAGGACGGGAAAAAACCAGGAATTTCAAATTGCTTGATCATTATGATCACCCTGATTACTGGGATGCGAATGATTATTAATAATTATGATAAATATTAGCCCGCTTTCTAATGAAATAACGCAAGCGAAAGTCAGCATTTATCAAAGTTACAACACGAAGGCACGCAATGCTCCCATATGACATAATTGCATCTTCAGGTTCATCTTCAATTCTTCAGCAATGCGAACTTTGCCCCATAAATCAAAAAACGACCCCTAATGACTTCAATCCCCACACAGGATCTCCAACGACTCGGAAGGAAGGAAGCTTTCAATCCACTGACTTTCTTCTCCAAACTCGGTTATTTTAAAAAGAGCCCTTGGGCAACTTTGTGTAAGATAAAAACTTTTCAAAAACACGATCTTTATGTACCTAGTTCGAATCCTTCGTTGGTCTCAGCTCTCGACGGGAAAAAATGCAGATTGTCGACAAAGCCTTTTTTGACGTTCCGCGAATGACATCACTCGAGGGATACAGAGAAAGAGAAAGATAGAAAAAGCGAGTAAGCGAATCAACTTAGTGTATAAAAAGAGAGAGGGAGAATATTGTGGGAGAGAAAAAGAAATCCTCACCAACTGTGGAAGGGCAAAGAGAGAGAGAGAGAGAGAGGGGGGGAGGGAGAGAGAGAGAGTATGTGTGAGTGAGAGTGAGAGAGAGGGGTGGCCATGTGAACCAAGGAGATCGGGGAAAGAAGAGAAGAAGAACGAAGCTAAAAGAAAAAAAGACAGCAGAGGACGGAGAGAGACAGAGAGAGAGGAGAACGAGTGAATAAGTGGGAGAGCGAATAAAAAACATGGCAAGAATGGTGAAATCGGTAGAGAGGAGAGCCAAAGTACAAAGTGTATGCATGGATATAAATGATTGTGTGTGCGTGTGTGTGTATGTGTATGCGGGATGGGTTAGCCTTGAGTAGCTGAAAAAGAAGAAACCATGCATATCCGAGGTCCCCTGCTCTGAACGAATCAAACGAACATACATAATGTACTGGTAGAACACGTTTTTATTGTTCCTCATTCTACATAACGTATCCTACCGTTAGGTACTCATGGGTACTCAATACTCATGTACACCTGTAAACATCAGTGGCCAACAATGCTTTTCCATCAATAAGCCGCAGACGACAGACCCCTCACCCTTCCTCTCGAAGTGACATAATATTCCTATCTATATCATTAGAAACTCCATTTAGGTGAATAATGATGAGACTATTAATTAATTCTCATAAACAACCATTATGAATGTAACAATTAAATCGCGTTGGTAATTAAATAGAACGAGGCGATTGATCCATGTTACATTGTTGTAAACTTTAAGGGGACCGTACATAAAAAATGTTACCAACTTGACGGAGATGGGGATCGGGTCAAAAACTACGGTTGTAACAGTTTTTTGGGGAGAGGGGTGGGGGTCAGTAGAAATAACGCTACGAACTGATAACATTTAGTACGTCTCTTGATAGTACCGTACAGTTCAATAATGAATTGATAAGTTTCGAAATCACTTATATTTCAGATTTCACACTGTTCCCCTATTTCCCGTTTCCCCCTTTTTGTTTTGTTTCCTCTCTTAAACGCGAACTGAATGAAAATCCAACTTTATATATTTGGTTGAACAGTCTACTCTGACATTTTTGGATCGGAATGGCTTGGTTAAAAATTCTACTACGGAATTTTTTTTTTAATGCAAATATTGCTTTAAAATTTTACTCTTCAATTGAACTCTTCATATTTGTATGATATTTTTTAATTGAAAATTTAACTGTTTGGTTGAAAATCCATGTATTTTGTTGATACCTCATCTTTCTTGGTATAAATGGTATACTTTTCTGGGTTGAAAATTCATCCTTTTTGGTCCAAAATTTTTTCAAACGTTTCGTTGAAAATTAATGTGTTTTATGTTAAAGATCCAAATATTGGGATGAAAATTAATTAGGGAGGTGGGGGGGGGTCCGCCTTTTCTGGTAGAAAATTGATCTTCTTGGTTGAAAATTCATCCGTTTAGAAAATACTTTAAAATGCTTAGTTGAAAATGAATCTGTTTTGGTTAAGCCTTCAAATTCTGAGGGGATATTCAATCGCGAATTACACATTTTATAAATGTCAACAAATCAGAGTGACAGAACGAAATCAGAAACAAATATAAAGTCAATTTATCTAGAAACAAGTACTCGGAACAAAATGTTTGTTTTTGAAACAAAACATTTAACGGATTATTTCAAACACATCTAATTTTTAATATTCCTACTTTCAAATTGATCTAAATTAATAAGAATGTCATTTTTATGATAATTATGATCTAAAAACTATCCAACATTTTCAATTGAAAATACTTGCAGAAACATTTAAACAGATTTCAATTTTTAATTATTCTATATAATCAATACTATAAATTTATAAAATCTCAACTATAATAGTCTATAATAGTCTTAATAATTAAGGCTCTAAATATATTTAAAATTGCGATTATCCCTTCAAAAACCATTGTAAAATTTAAAAAAAAACACCTTTTCTTTTTGCAATTTCTGTTGTAAACTTATGGTTCTATTGCTGCCATGCAGGCTGAACAGGTCTTTTTTCATCACGAAATCCAAATAATATATTATAATTTTGTTTATTTTTTTAATACTTTCTGCTATAACACAGTTATCAGTAATCAGATGCAGGAAAGTCGTTTCTTATACATAAAAAAGTGTAAAAAAGTTTAAAAAAATTAAAGAATAGTTTAGAGGTTTTAATGGTTCAGTTGATAATACAAACGCTATCAATTTGAATTTGTTCTACTTTTTCATATTTGGACCTACAGTAATCGACATTCAAAAGAAGCGACTAAAAGTAAGAAAGTGACTCTTTGGCTTTCAATAAGCATTGAAAACGTTATATTTTCACAGTTTTCATATTTAAATTTAAACAATTAGAGAAGTGCAGTCAAAAAAGTCTTTCTATTTTTTTTCCGATTTTATTTAATTATTTTCTATGAGCTCATTCTTATTTAATTCACCTCTGTTTTTCAGTGACCAAATGCACTAGGAAAAAATCGTCAAGGCTCAGAAATAAAAATTAAAAATAAATTGAATTTTAATATTTTTGATTTTGATATTTGAAAAGAGTATTTTGCATGAATTGTGGTTTACATAATTTTCTGATCACGGTTAAAATTTGTTAACATAGAGAAACCACTAGAAAAAATCAATACTTCCAGGAGTCGAAATTAAAATTAAAGAAAAATTTCAAAATTTGGAATTTAGTATGTAATAGAATTATCGTCGATCTTCTACTAATGTATTTCACGTGAAGAAAGTAATTTTATAGAATAAAAAATTCCAAATTTTGAAAATTTTCTGCACTTCTAATTTCGACTTACGGACCTTTTTAGTTATTTCCTAGTGTATTTCTGTGCTAAAAACCCTCACGCATGTCGAGAAAATGTTTTAAAACATAAGTTACAAAGATCATTTCATTCAATACCTAAATCTTAAGTCTCTTAAGAAATAATTGATGAAAATCCATAAGAAATTGGAAAGCCTTTTTTGATCTTGAGGTACATACAAAAAATTGAAACTCAGGACAATTTAAAAACTGCAAACAAGAAATTTGTTAACACTTCTAAATTGTCTATACAGTTTTAGGATACCAATACGCTACGTTTTTGATTGTCTATGACATGCTTATAAAGTGTTTATCAAATTTATGAAATTTTAAATTTTGCACATTTTTTAATTTTTCGTAATGTTGAAATTTATTTTTAAAAAAACCCAACGTATGAAGACTTCTATAATTTAATTTATGTCTAGATATATTTGAGTTTATTTGTGGTTCAACTTTTACTTGATTTCTTCCCTTTATATTGATCTATTACACTGTTTTGGTGAATTCTATTGCTGCGATACTCTTCCATAATAATAGGGCGTAATATATACTATACTACTCCGTACAGGTTTTTGACAAGTGAATACCCCCTCGTTGCTCGGTTAAAAATTCGTATTTTTTGGTTAAGTTTACTGGTTAAAACTCGTTTTTTTTTGTTAAAAATTAATCTGTTATCTGAAAATTTGATGATTCCATTTGTGGTTAAAAAATATAACCATTTATTTAAAAATTTAACCATTTTCAAAATTCATCTATCTGGTTGAAGATTTAATTGTTTTGTTATAAACTCTTTTTTTTCTAATTTAATTTAACTGTTGAAAATTCGACCATGTCGTTGAAAATACATCATTGCAGATTGCAAATTCAACTATTTAGATATATTTATCTTTTTGGTTCGAAAACTCAACTGTTTGGTTAAACATTCATGCTTTTGGATTGATTTTTTGGTTGAAAATTATCTGGTATCAAAAAAGTTCCTCATTTCGGCTTGAAAATTGAACCATTTGGTTTAAAAGTCTACTTTTTTTTAAATGCTTGTTTTTATACTCGACATTTTCAGCGAATTTTTGGCTAAGTTACTTTTCAGGGCTCGAGAGGGGGGAATAGATAAGATTAAGCTCTAAAGCGAGACAAGAGGAGGGGGCGGTGGTGAAAATAGCCCAAAATTGATAGAGTCTATGTGGAATAGGATGTATAGAGATAGAGTGTTACTCAGAGCAACTCTACCATACGTTTCTTTTCATTTTCGGCAGCTTCGTGGCTGCTTGTAACAATATAAACCCACTGGACACAAAACTATGAAAATCCCAAAAACGTCCTTGGGACGTTCCTGGGACGTTCTATGTCAGGCCAATCAACGTCTTTAAGACGTGCAATGTCCTATAGATGACCTAAAGACGTCTTAAAGACATGGACGTTCTCGGGGCATCTTTCGTACTGAAATTAGACGTTTTAAGAGCATCCCTGGGATGACCAAAAGACATGTTATAAAATACGTCCTAAGGATGTCCCAAAGACGTCTCTATGACATCGTTAATTTTTTTGCCCACTGGGAACCACCATTCGCGTTTATAAAAATGTAACTTGATATATCCTGTTTTTTAAGACGCAACTAATTGTACCAGTATTCAGCTGCGTCCTTAGTAACGGCGATATTATAACAGGGGCAGTCGAACTTGTGCAGACCTTGAATATTTTGCTCCATTTACTTGCGCTCTTAAAATGTACCAGTGAAATCTTACTGGCTGAAACAGCCAGAAGTATTTCACTGACAATCAGTGAGGTTTCACTAGTTTACAATTCGCTCAGTGGAATTCCGTCACTGATTTAATCAGTGTGTTTTACTGGTAACACAGTACCAGTAGTCATCTGGTCGTTTCCCTGTTTCATCCGTCAGCTGGTTAGGTTACACTATCATTTATCACTTCTGTGCTAAGCTTTGCAAAATTATCTTTTAAAACCACACTTTATTCTCGCAACAATAAATGAGGGCGGGGTTGCAATGTAATAAATATGATACAATATATTGCACCTAACTGTGGGAAGGTCTAACGATACGGCTAAGTGTCTCATCGCTCAAAACAAACCCAACCCTAAATATTTGTAGCACAAACATTAGTACACAATAAAATAAGATACGACTGGAGATTCATGGCTTTGCCACGCGTAGCGCTATATCACTGGTGTTTAATTTGGCGTCACTGTCGTATTCATTAACGCTGTCAAAGTTTGGGATAATCGCTTGAATACACTACAGAGAAATTGTATTTTTCGAAAAAATATAAATATTTAGTTCATAACATTTGTTGTTGAAATCGTTATTTTTTAATAAAATTGACCAAAAATGAAAATCCGACTATATTTGTCATGATTTTGGTCAAAAAATGAACTATACCTTGAAAAGTATGCATTTAAAAAAAAGTATTGCACATAAAAAATAAATAGCCCTTAATAAATTACAAATTTATTCTGTGAATATTTTTTAATGTAGTCAATAGTTTAAGAACGATACTACCCGTGCAGAAATTTCCCCGGTTGGCCCTAGTACAATAAGTTTCCTGGTCCGATCCCGGCCGGGCGACATCTGGCTGGGTTTCATGGGCAGGAACCGGTCGGGCTACATTATTCTCGAATCACGAAGTCGGGAGCCGGCCGGTTTATGGCCGGGCCAACCCTGGTTATATCTCATGGTCGGGAGCCGACCGGGCACTGATCAGAATAACTTTTTGTAGAAATTACACATTTTTTAAGAGCCGCGACATTATCAAAGCCGTAATTATGGATGCTAGATGAATTATTATTTGGAAATTATAATTTAAAGATTTATTGGATGAGTGAAACAGAAATGAGCTAAGGAAGAATATATAATCTGAAAATAACAAAAATAATAAAAAATCAACTTTTAACAAATAAATTATTTATAAGCAGTTCTTATTGCTGAATGATTAATATGGAATTATCTTCAAGTAATGTTGTTCTATTAGATTAAAGCAACACCTAAAATATTAGCATCATTGAACAAAGAAGCAGGCCGAATTGAAAAATGGTATTTTTTGTTTATATTTGCTGATTTAAAAAAATTAAGATTTTTTCCAAATTTATAATTTATGTAAAATTTTACGTATATAAATATTTATGTTCTTTAAAACTATTGATTGTAGAGAAAAATAATAAATAGACGATAGCTGTGGTTTTTCATGATCTTTAAGACTGTTTTAAAAGTGAATTATGAAACATAAATACCTTTCTTGATCACTCAAAAAAAAACTACAAGCACATTTTTTTATCGTAAAAACTAGGAGCATGCTTACACTATTGACCATATGAAAAAATGTTTAATAGACTAAATATGTACTTGATTGAGATATAAATTTTTGTTTACAATATTTTTTCCTGAAATTCATAATTTTCAAGGTATAGTTCGGTTTTTGACCAAAATCATGGTGACTTTTTCGGAAAGTACTGATTTAACCAGAAAATAGCGTTTATGGGAAAGTTATATTTTTACAAAATATACATTTTTTGCGTGGAATGTTTTAAAATAAAAGCAATAATTTTCAAAATAAATAATGAAAACCATGAAAATAGAGTTCGTTTCAAAAATTTATTCTTTCTTACAAATTAAAATGCATAGAAAAGCCTCTAAGGTTTTTTTAAATTCTCATCATTCATGACTTTATTACATTCTGATATTATCTATCGAAAATTTACGAGAAAAATATATAACAAATTAGTAGTATCTTTAGACTGATAAATATTTATGTCAGATATAATAGCAAAGGCTTAACTAAAATTATTTCCATTAAATTTCTATTTAGTATAATATACTTTTTTAACTTTGTAAACAAAGGTCTTATTTTGTTAGTGTTTGAAATAAATTTATAGCTAATATTTTTTTTTCAAAAATGACTCTGAAACGACTTAATTCAGCAGTTAAATATTAAAATCGGTTAAGAATTGCCTTATTTATTAAAAAGAATATGAAAAATAAAAAAGACGAAAAAATCACGTCAAGTTTTTTATTGAAAAATCTAATACTTCCTTTTTTGGGGTGGTTTGGGAAAAATCGACAACTTAATGGCTCATATGGTCACGCAGGATTTTGGCTAGAATTAAAAAAAAATCTTTGGAATGGTTTATATACATTATAAAATATTTTCTTGAATTCATTACACCCTAATGATGTTCTAATGATGTAAATTATTCCATGCGGGAATCCGTTCTTTATCGAATGTGTAGCTATTTTTAATACATCTGCTAATTACGGTCATAAACTATCACTTGCACGCTTCCCATACTGACATTAAGGCCACTCCATTTAAAACCAAGCTTGCGAGAACGAAAACATTATTTGCCTACTCTCTAAAAAAAAAGTAATGTCTCTAAAAGGAGGCAGCACATTTCTCAGCAGTTTTTTCAGGGAAAATGCTGGTGAGTTTTGAAACGACTGATGGAAAAGGAAAAACGATCAAGCGAAGAAAACTCAAGAGTCCAATCGCAATGCTGACTGAACTGCGCACTTTACGCAACTATTCGTTACGTGTGAGCTAAGGTCGTTTCCAGCTTGAAGGATTGCTAAAGTAAAAGATTTGAGTCACACAGAAGACGCTTTCAAATCTGAACGTAATTGAGTATTTATCTTGCGATTGTTTATTCAAAGAATAAGAATCGTAAAAATAATTCAAATCACGACCAGGGTAACTTCTTTATTGAAATTTTTAACACTTTCGAATTGAACAATTTTACACTACAGCATTGTTAATTTTATACTTTTATTAATTGAACATTACAAAGATTTCTGGTTAAAAAATATAAATCTACGCTATCATTTTCAGTGCTCTTAATTAAAACGAATGTTAAAAATACCAAATGTGTCCACCACCCACTCGATAAATATGTTAAATAAAGTAAAAATTGGCCTCTTCCAGTTCGAAAAACAATTTTAATAAACAAAACTTCTTCCCTTTCGACTCAATAAAAATGTTCAAAACCAAAAAAATTACCTCTTACAATTAAGAAAAAATTGAATACCAAAATCTCCTCCCTTCTAACTCAATAAAAATGTCAAACATAAACAATTTTCCTCTTCCAATTCAGAAAAAAAGTTTAAAAATAAAAAGTTCCCCCCTTCAACAGAATAAAAATGCTAAAAAAATGGCCTCATCGATTTCAGAAAAACCAAAATTACGTCCCTTCCAAACATAATAAAAATGTTTTAAAAAATACCTCTTTCAGTTTAGAAAAACTTGAAAACCAAAATTTCCTCGTTTTCAACTAAATGAACATCTTAAATATAAAAATAATTCCCTCTTACGATTAAGAAAAAATTGATTACCAAATTCTCCTCCCTTCCAATTCAATAAAAATGCTAAACATAACAATTTTCAAAATAAAAGAAGTGTGTCTTTCAGCTTAGTACTTCAAACTCGATAAAAATCTTAAAAATAAAAAAATTTCCTCATACAATTCAGAAACAAATTGAAAATCGATACACCAAACTCTCGCTTTCAGTCACCCCGTTCTCAGCCTTCCTAGAACTGCTGGCTCCTGTAGTTTCTCAGGGGAGTAGGGCGAGAGCGGTTGCGACATTTTCAACCAAATATTCCAAAACCAAATATACAGTCTGTCAAGTTAAAGCGTGGGTGGCTTTACTCGCAGTCGGTAAGGTGTATCGACATGATTTTGGTGTCAAAATATTAAGAAGAGCTCCCT
>NC_046663.1:96276952-96292165 GCF_010883055.1 Belonocnema kinseyi | reverse complement strand
AGTAAAAAATGGCCTCTTCCAGTCAAAAAAAAAAAAAAACAATAATCAAAATTTAGCTTCTACCAATTAAAATTAAAATTAAAATCAATATATCCACCCTACTAACTCAATACAAATGTTAATAATAAAAAATTGCTTCCTCCAATTCAGAAAAAAGTTATAAAAAATTTAGTCCATTTTAAGCTCAATAAAAATGTTAAAAAAAAGAAGTGCCTCTTCCAGTTTAGCAAAAGTTGAAAACCAAAATTTCCTTCGAACTCAATAAAAATCATTAAACAAAAACATATTCCTCTTTCTAATAAAAAAAAATTGAAACAAAAATGTCCTTTTTCCAATTCCATACAGATAAAATAAATATATTTCCATATGCCAATTCAGAAAAAAGTGAAAAAACGAAATTTCCTCCTTTCTAACTCGATCAATCATAAAAATGATGAAAAACCAAAATTAAGAAATTTCAAACAATTCAGTTTCAAATTGGTTAGTTTTTAATATTTTATTTATAATCAATTAATCTTGGTAAATATTTTTAAAAAATCTTTTTTAATATTTACAATTTTTTAATTGAATTGATTGATAGTAATGCGTTTCATTATGAATCTATTAATTTGAAATTATTTTTAAATAAATTGGAAATAGTTTATAAAGTTTCAATCAGACGTTTATATTTGTCCAGCTACTAAGACTTTCGAATTAAATCGGTTCAATTTTTAACGTGGAAATTTTTTAATTGATAAATTTTTAACACTCGAACAATTCTTAAGACAATAATTTACTAAAAGCGGTTTTTATAAACAAATTTCACATTAAACGCTTTTAATATTTAATGCTTTAATTTTCAAAAATGCATTTGAAGAATTTTGAAACTGAAAGTGTACGCTTAAAAATGAAACCAAAAAATAAAAAATGTTTAATGTGAACAATTATTAAATTGCGCGTTATAAACCGATAGGTTTCATAATTATTAAGGAGTTACCAATTGAAAAGAATTTTTAAAAGAGTTAGAATCAATCTTATTTAAAATTTCAATAATTTTTTTTTATATCTAAGTGATTGCATACAGGTTGTTCTTTTAAAAATTTGTAAAATTCCCAGCCAGAAAATGAATTTTGGTCCAGTGGCCACTAGGGTTGCCCTTAGTTTACTTTTTTGGAAATCAGTTATTATAAATTGTGAAAATGTCAAGTTTTTTAAAATTAAGATGTTTTGAGCCTCACATATGCAAACGACTTGAAAAAAGTTAAAGTAGCCACCCTGACGTCACTTATTATGATTTCTACCGTATTTATAAACCCCAGATAATTAAAAATCCAATTGTAATTTGAATGGTTAATAAAAATTACGACATGTTAACGTATTCAATTTCAATTTGTCTTTTAATCTACGAGTTTATTTCGAGTTTTCTACTATTAAAAATGAGAGATATTCGATTGAACATCTGATTCTGGGAAGAATTCTTGAAAGGAAAACGAGAATTTGGTACTCCAATTTCTGGGCATGTGGGCAAGGAGTCAAGGTAAGATTCTTCTGTGACGACATGCTTACTTTCGGGGTGATCCAACCCTACAACTTTCACCCTCGTTGGTTCAGATATTCAAGATGGCGTCTGCCAAAAGCCTGCGGGGGTGCGTAGGCCACGCCCTGCACGCAGGGTGGGTGAAATCATCTTCACAAGAGAGAATGCTATTGTTAGATCGCCGCTGCAACTTGTCAAGGGAGCATTAAGAAACACTAATTCATTGACTAATGGCAATTTAATCCTTTTCTGCACTCCTTTTTTTACTGATGACTCCATGGTAAAAACCACCTTCGACAAAAAGCTTTCATAAATAGAATCAAAAAGAATCACCTCGGCCTATGTGGAAAACCAGTAAGAGGCGGGGATACCAGCACGAACTGAATAATGGAAGAAAGTGGCTGGGTTTTAATTTTAAGGAAAAAGTTCAGTGGTATTTTTACATTTTTATTCTGATGCGAAAGTATTGCTTTCATGTGAAATTTTACTTGCTAAAAAGTAGTCGAGTTTCATTAAATCTCCACGTTTCGAGACCTCCTGAGTCAGAAAAAAACAATTTTTACGAAGGTGCCTGTCCGTCTGTAGAAGGTTGTGGACGCGATAAATTCAGAAAAAATTATCAGATTGTATTAAGCTTCGGCACATTGCTTTAAGGCCAGAAATGAAAGGATTGCCAGCTATTTTGGATAAAAATTCAAAAAGTAAGAGAATTTTCAAAACTATTGAGACCTTTTTTCCAAATTAAGAATTATATATACGGCTATTCGCAGTACTCGAGAATTCGAACAATTTATTTCAATGACTTTTTTGATAAAAAAATCATTAGAGTTATTTCAAAATTTTCAAAATCCCAAAAAAAGAATGAAAATGAACATTTCAGGAAAAACAACGCACGATATGAAAAAAAGTGAATAGAAGAAAAACTTTGCTTTTTGAAAGCACTACAAGATTATCATAACAACTTTGTCAATTCTCTTGAAAGTCGAAAATTGAAATTTTGATCGCACAAAACAGAATGAAAAAAATCCATTTTGCGTTTAAACTATGCGCTCATTTCTGATAAGAGGTGTAGTATTTGTTATAATCATGATAAATGATATTAAAAATAAACAAATTAAATTTTTGGACACCCAGGTGGAAATATTATGTATAGTTTATACATAGTGTGAAGTTTTATATATAATATTCATTTGTTTTATACAAAAAATGTATAAAACAAATGAATAATATATCTAATACTTCACACTATTTATAAACTATACATAATATTTCCAGCTGGGCAAAAAGACTCATGGTACAATAAAATGTTTAATAACGAAATCAAAAAAAGTTAAATCTGCAAGTTTGCTTTTAACGTTTTTCTCTCACGAGACATGTGATGAGAATGCGTTCGCTAAAGTCGAAGGAGCTTTAACAAAAGAGAAATCACAATCACTTAATTTAATATTAAAAACTAGTTTTATATACACCGAACTCTCGGTTTAGTTCCAGTGTCGGGGGTTGCCTGCAAATAGACTTGGAACTAAATCGGGAGGATCAAAACGTATACAGTACTGGCCGCCTAAACCTCTCGCTCTGCCCCTCTGAGAAACTGCACAGGCCAGCAGTTAAAAGACTAAAACGCGTTTCTGGTGTAATCAGCATTTTTACCACTTATTTGCTATTTTTGAATTAAAAAATGTCTTTCGACATGTCTATGAGAATTTTGTTTATTGACACCTTACCATTTTTTCTAAAGAAATAAATTGCTTTTACTATTCTTTCAAGTTTGTCTAGTTCCTTCGAAAATATATTTTACGTGTTTTCAAGAGAAGTGTAATTCGGTACTTGGTGAATAAATTGTTGAAAGGTTAGTGTTGGGTATCAAAGACTTTTTTTTATTAGGTTGCGTGCCCAAACAACGAACAAGTAAGTGCTACCAACAAATTCACTTTTAAATAAATAATCAAGTTAGAAATAAATACTGTAGAAATGAACAAATGTTTTTGAATAAGTATTTTGGATTATTATTTCATGAATTTATACACAATGTCCTCCGACAACTGCTCGGAAAGGCGTAGAAATGTAAATATTTTAATATTCAATTCGTAGCAGAACAGTATACTATCTGAATAGAATTACAAACTGTTAAAAAAGTATGAAATATAGGATAAATAGTTAATAAAATTTTATAATTCATGTGATGACATTGCTATCTTTAATACTAATGTTTAAGCTTTGATTCGGTGTGTATGAATACTTTCTCCAATTGATCATCATTTATCGATAATATCATGACCTCAAAGTTTTTCTATCTACGTCGTACTGGTTTCTCCTGCGAACCAGTTTCTTCAGAAAGAGTACCAGAAAAGATTGATCAAAATAACAGAAGAGTCGATAAAAGAGGACGTAAACCGGGAAATGACAGTCAATCTATTTTTTGACTTGTTTACACCAGTTTACACTGTGTAATTCTAAAATCTTTAATTTACAAATGTTCTATTTTATGGCTCCATTTTTAATGATTCATTTTAAATTAAAAGAATTTTAGAATACAGTTTTGAAGACTTCAAAAATATAAAAAATTGGAAGAAAGATAATTTTTTTAAAGAGTTTTATTGAGTTGGAAAGGAAGAAATGTTGGTTTTCAATTGTTTTTTATGAATTGGAAGAGGAAAATTTTTTATTTTCAACATTTTTGCCGAGTTTTAAGGGTGAAAATTTTTCTTGCAATTTTTTCTTGAACTGTAAGTGGGAAATTTTTTATTCTCAAGGTTTTTCATCATGTTGGAAGCGACGATATATTTTTCTGAATTAGAAGAGGCATTTTTTCTGTTTATCATTTTTATTGAAAGGCGGAAACTTGTTATTTTCAATCTTTTTTCTGCACTATAAGTGGATAATATTTTGCTTTTAACATGTTTATTGAGTTGGATCGGATTTATCGAGTTGGAAGGGAAGAAATTGTGTTTTTACTTTTTTTAATTGGATAAGGAAAATTTTTTTATGTGGAAGATTTTATCGAATCGGAAGTGAGGAAATTTTGGTTTTCAAATATTTCTAAAATGAAAGAGGCCAATATTGTCTTTCCAACATTTTTATTCAGTAGGTGCAGACCACTTTTTAATCATTTTTTACCATTTTTTTACAGTTTCAATTTAAAACATTGGAAATAATAGCATGCATTTATATTTTTTAATAAGAAAAATTTGTACTGTTTGATGGAATGTAATTTTAAATTGATCAATTAGAAAGTGTTAAAAGCTTACACTTTCTAATTATTGAGCATTTGAATAAAAAATTGGTTTATTTTTTATTTTGTGACATGCTTTAATTAGCAGTTCTGTTTTGATTATTTCAAATGACAACATTTTCAGTTTTAAGAGGTCAACTTTTTTATTTTATCTGGCCGTGAAAGGTTTTTGCAAATCAAAAAAAAAACCGGGATTTTTTTCTCTTGATTAAAATGGCCACCTCATGTACGAGTACGTATTAGGACCATTAGGCAATGTCGTATTTACATCAGAGGTCAAACAGGCCATGGCCTAGGGCAGCAAGTTTTGAGGGGTGGCACGATTGCTTAAAATTTGTTTGCATTATTTCAGAAGACGTATATTTTTACTCGTATTGTCATTTACTTTTCAACTCTGCAATTGAAAAAAAAAACTAGAAATGAAAATTTAAAAAGAGTGAAAAATGTTAGGATAACCTTAGACATAAATCCAGCTCTGGGCGTATATATTGGGAATTTTAAGGAGTCGGAGAATTTCGTATGAAGGGAGGATGTATTTTTTTCATTATTAAGAAACAGGAGATATGGTGCGAGCTATAAACTGAGTTAAGAGATGTAGATTGTACATATTTAATGAATGGAGCAATAAAATTGCCTGTAATAAAATGCGTCGAGAGATTGATAGATAGCTCAGGTGATATCATGGGAATGTCTTTAGAAAATTTTGTATCCAGAAATTTCAGGTTTACTACATTCTTTAGTACTTCACTATTATTCGAAAACTAGATTCCTCCGATGGATTGTATAATACAAAATAGATCAGTATCATTGTCTATACGCTTATCACGTGTTAGGATACGTGTATGATAGATTGGTTATATCTGTAAAAATCCTAGTACAGCAATCCAACATGCGAAATAGAGGGACATTTATTTTTATAATCAAGATCAACCGCTCAGCTGAAGATGCCAAATAATTACTCGAAGGTCTCTTTCTCAACACGGTTCATGGACCTCAGATGGCATTGACTTTGTAACCCCCTTCTCAATACAATTATCACACAATTGGCCGGTTGGGCGCAATAACGGTGTTTTCTTTCAAAGTTGTCCCTTGTTTTTCATGCGTTCTTCTTCATGCAGTTCTATAGACTATGTACAAAATAAATTAAAAATACGCGAATTCTAAAAATACAAAAATAACGATATTGCACCAAAACGTGTGTGTATCCACATTCTCAATCGTTTCTAAATATCCTGAAATTCATATTTCAAATTTATTATATTCTTGGGGTTGACCATCAGACTTATCATCGTACACCAGATTTCAAAATTTTAACGGATTTTACAAGTTTTCAAGGGGTTTCATAGAATTAAAAAGAATTTATTGTCGAAGGAAAGAGTGACAAAACACTATGCAATATTCCAGGTAGAAACACACCACCGGCCCAGTACTGGCTTGTAATGCTTAGCGATACTGGCGTGCCATCACTGGCGCAGTACTGACTGCCAGTACTGGGGCAGTACTGGCAAACCGCTGGCATACGAAAATGCCTTAGTTAATTTTAAAAATGATAAAAAATTATTTAATTGTTTTAAAGACCATCCATTCTTCATTTTACGACTGCATATCGTCCGAATATTATTTCTAATTACAAAAATATAATTTTCAAACTATTTGTTTAATTTTAACACCCACTATTTCTATAATCTAAAGATATAACAAATAAGGTATTTAAAAAATAAAAAATAATTGACTGCGAGTATTTTGTCAATACATGTTAATGGCACTGCTTAGAATGAATACATATATTACATTTTTAAACATTATATTATAAATAAATTTTCTAAGGCCAGGGGGGATCGAACCTACATATCTATACCTAAATCTATCGCCTAGAAGTCGGGAGTGCTAACCACTGCGCTAAACCGACAAGTTAAAGCTTGGTGAACATAAGAAGCCACAGAAACACGAGAGCTTGCATAATAAAATGCGTGGACATAAAAGAATGCCAGGACAGAAAAATATGGCGACAAATAGTTAATAAAAAGAGTGTCAGTAGAGTGAAGGACGTCTGAAACAAAGGACCTTGGATACTAATGGACCCAAGTGGGGAAGCTTACATGACGACTTTGTGTGGATCTTCACTTGGGGTGATTACTAGAGAGATTGATCAGCAACCTGGGTCGGAGCAGTGTTGCGGAACGAACGTGTCATTTAAATAAATATCACGAGAATTATGGATCAATCTAAAAATTGTATATCCCTTCCTGACATTACTCCCTTCCCCACTGAGTCAGTCATCAGATTAAATAAAAGTGCACAGGATTTTTTAGATTTAAAGATATGTATGGGATTTCCGATGATTTCAATACATTTTAAATAATAGTAAAGTTTTAAAGATTTTTCACAGGATATCATAAGATTTCAAGGCTTTTAAAGAGTTTAAAACGGATTTCTAGAAATTTTACAAGATTTAAGAGGTTTTATAAGATCTCTAAGGATTTCGAACATTTAAAAAATAGTAAAAGTTTTCAAAGAATTTCCAAGGTTTAGGGTGTCTTAAAAGATTTCAAGGAACTTCAAGAGATTTCAAGAGATTGCGAAAGGAATTTCATTATAAGAATCTCAAATGATTTCGGGGGATATCACGGTAATTCAATTATTTCAAGATATTTCGTAAGATTTTAAAGATTATTATGATATATTATTATATTATTATACATTAACATATTATTAGGTTCTATCTTAACCATGCCATTGATTTAGATTACTTTGAATAAGGCACACAGTGTTGGCTGAAACGTTAGAATCAATCCACAAATTTTCAAATAGTTTCGTTTCAGCATAAAAATATGTTTGTACTTGAAGGCCTAATAATACTACCTCAAATTAAAAATTTTAACAATAGTGTAAGAAATTCCGAAAGATTTTTCAGATAAAATCACAAAAATTAAATGAAATTAAATCACATTTCACAGGAATAACCAAAGTTTCAATGGATTTTAAGGGAACAATTAACGAGCTTTGTTGTCAGAAATTTAGTTAACGAGATATCAAAAGATTCCATAAGAATTTCCAGGATATCAAAGGATTTCGAGACATTTTCACCGTATTGCAAATACTTTAAGGCATTTCAGAGGATTTAAAAAAATTTCGCCATTATACGGTATTTCATATAAGAATTAAAAATTTTGGAAGGATTTTAAAATATCTTAAAATATCTTAAGGAATATTTATACGGATTTCAATGATTTCCAGGGATTTAAAAAAATTTCAAGAGGTTTGAAGGCGGTTCACAAGTTTGAAGTAAATCCATAGAATTAACAAAATTTTATGGAATTTAAAAATAAATTCAAGAAAATTCCAAACTAATTAAAAGGTTCAATGTTTTAAAATAAAATCATAGCATAATAGTTCCTACATCTTTGTAATTAAATTCTCTAACTTTATCAAGAATTCATCTAAAATCATCAACATTTAGTAGGTGCAACACCTATATAAAACTATATATGCTATCATCCAGTCATGGTCAAATCTATTTCGGGACACAGAAAGGAACGGTAAAAATTCAGTATAAAAAAAGATGACTAAAGATGGTAAAGAACTGAGAAAAAAATGTCAGAACAATTCCTTCATCTTTATTCACTATTCATTAAGAATCATAGGGATGATTGAGCACTATTGCACCAGTAACTACATATTCACTGCAAACATTGTTTTCTTAAATGATCTTTCCCCTCCTCTATAATTTCAGCCACTTATGAATAACCAATAACTCCTGAACAACAGAGACAAATTTAATCCCACAAATTGATTGAAATCAGAAAGAAGGGTGAACAAAGTCCCCGATGTCCCCCTTAGATCTAAAAAGCCTTCCTCGATTCACTTTTACCTGCAAAAAGCAATAAAGGAATTGGCGTTATTGGATGTGGAAAGATCAGGTCCAGTTCGTTTAGGCAAGGGGAGGAGCAATCGTTTCGAATTTGTTGGAGGGTCATTAGGCCCCCTGGCCCTTACACGACTGTTGAGCAAGGATCAAGCGAGAGAGCATGAGATGAAAGGGGGAATGGGGTAAGGAAACATGTCTCCCCCCTCACTCTCTAGCACGTGCAGTGATAAGTCGCCTCTCTCGTCGTGCTTACGTAAGAAAGACGTATACCTCCCGTCTATTCAAGGGATCAAGGCGAACCGGTAGGTGGTTAGGTTGTTAGGTACCACTAGCACTGACACACATGTTGCAAGGCCCCGGCCAGACCTGCCAAACTGCCTAGTGCCAGGCCGGAAACGACAACCCCGCTTCTCGTCGACCCTCCTTTTCCTCCTTCTCGTCAAACTCTGCCTCTGTTACAACCACTGCCCCACCCTCACCTTCTTTTTGCCTCCATGCCCCCGCACCCAGTACAGCATTTTAGCATTGCCAACTAGACTCTGTTTCTGTTACAACTACCTCCGCAGCTGCCGATGCGAACGAACATGAAAGCGGCCCGTTTGACGAAGCAAAATCCAACTATATTTCGCGTCTTAGGCTTTCAATCCAAGATTTCAACTCCTACAGTTGAAGATTACTTTGTGAGAGACGAACTCAGGTGATGACATCGACTTTCGTGGTCTTTTAGTTCAGCAATAAAGATTTCATATCTGCTGTAATTTTTAATGTACATGTTGGGTGGGTAATTGAAGTAGGTGTTGCAACAGTACTAATGGCTCTCGTACAAGTATGGAGAGGTGGAGAAAATTAAAATTGTAGGCAAGGTCGTCAAAGGTACAAAATAGGTCAAGTTAGATTATTTTCTTTTGAAAAAATTTCAATTGGTATTCTAATAAAAAATCCTGACATGTATCATCAATACTTGATAGTGATTTCTTCAACTCGAATCAGTGTTCATTAACCCCTTCGTTGGCATAGAGAATTCGACAAATGTGCCCAAAATGGCAGGAAAATTTGTTATCCTGAAAATTTGTATCCTGAGGTTTTTGGGGTCGTTGAATCCGAATATGAAGTCAAATTTTGGAAATCCAAAATGGCGGATCCAATATGGCGGGCAAAAATGCAAAAAACTGCTCAGTTTGGATTAATCTTAGTACTTACGGGTTTCTGGGGTCGCCGAACCCAAAAGTGAAGTCAAAATTTAAAATGCCGGACAAAAATATCTGCAAATTAAAGTTTTCGAATTTTGACTTGAAATTCTGATTCAGCGATCCCAAAAACCCGTAAGTACCGAGATTGATCCAAATCGAGGCATTTTTTTGTATTTTTGTCCACCATATTAGATCCGCCATTTTGAATTTTTGAATTTTGACTTCAGATTCGGATTCAGCAACCCCAAAAACCCCCGAGTAAGACTTGAATGCAAAATTGGAGCAAGTTAAATAGGCGAAAAGAAGTTTGACGCATTTAGCGTCAATGCCACACAGGACACGGATAATTTGGACGCATTTTGCGTCAATGCCAACGAAGGGGTTATGAATTGTCATTACAGCATCTGTAACCAGTACTATAAATAGAACATCTTAATTATAGAATGTCCTGCATTGAGTTTATCCACCACTTTTCCGGCATTGTAGCTTTTATTTGAAGATTTCAAATCTACTGGAATTTGTGATGAATATGTTGCGTGAGTGATTGAAGTTAGTGTAGCAATAGTGCTGGTGGCTCTTGATCAACTATGGACAGAGTTGGGGAAAATGAAAATTATAGGAAAGGTATAGGTTACAATGTCCTAACATGAATGGATAATATTTTATATTATTTTATTCATCTCTAATAAGTGTTTATCAAGAATTTTCATTGCAACATTTATAACAACTATTATAAAAAGCACATCTTAATCGATACATATCGTCATTCATTGAGTTTATATCCACCACTTTTCTGGTCTTCTAATCAGAGATGGAGATTTTTAATCTTCTGTGATTCGCGATTTGCATATTGAGTGAATGATTGAAGTAGATGTTGCAATAGCGCTGATAGCTCATGATCAACTACGAATAGATTTGAAGAAAATTATAGGACATGTACAAAATTAGGTCAAGTTAAATCATTTTATTTTGATGACACTTTAATTATGATATTCTGATATAAAATCCAGACGTGGATTATTAATAATCGATATATAACATATTAATGTTGCAGTGTCGAACAGGGTATAATATAAAAAATTGCTGTTGAAGCTATGTCTATTACTTGTCTTAAGACCAGTGACACCAATAATTAATACAGCTTTAACGATAATTTTTTAATATTTGATAGTGTTTTCCTCATTTCTTATTAGAGTTTATCAAGAATTATCATTACAACATCTGTAACCAATCCTATAGACAAAACATCTCAATCACAAAATGTTGTCATTCATTGACTTTATCCACTAATTACCTATTCCTGTAGTTTAGAGATGAAGATTTCAAATCTATAGTGTAATTTGTGATTTACATGTTGACTGGATGATTTAAGTAGTAGGTGCAGCAGGTCTGATATCTCTTGATCAAGTAGGGATAGAGTTGGTGAAAATTATAGAAACGGTACAGGATTAGTTCAAGTTAGATCACTTTCTTTTAATGATACTTCAATTCTGATGTTCCAATATCAATTTCTGATTTAGAATATGAATATTTAATAAATATAGGTGGTTTCATCATTTCTAATTAGAGTTTATTTATAATTGTCATTCTGTCGACTTCATTTACCACTTGCCTGCATTTTTACTTTAAAAATGAATATTTCAAAACTGCCAATAACGATTTTATCTTTCGGAACCAAATAAGTTGACTTTTGAATACTATGTTTGAGCAACGGGGGGGGGGGGGGGGGGGGGGGGGGGGGGGGGGCTGTCACATATCTCAACGGTTACATCCAATTTCTGCAAATGTGTATATCTCGTTAATAGAACTTAAAAAAGGCAAATATTTCTCTTCGCACAAACTTTAATATGTACTATTAATTTAAGATTAATTTCAAACTTACTTTGTCGACAGGATGTCAGTGAAATAATATATTAAATTATTACCGAGTTTACTTAAAATAGGTTGAATTTTCTGACTGCATATTATGAATTCAAAGTAGATTAAACTGACGCCCAAAGAATTCGAGCGAATTCAATGTAGTTATACTTATGAGTTCCAGAGTAATTAACCCCCTTGCTACACTGATCATAGTTCTAGCTCTATCTGAGCAAGTGTCCACTATCATATCACCCAGCATAGTTGTAATTCTCTAAGAGATATTTTTATGAACCGTGTTTCAATCTTTCGCATATGCCTATGTCCTACATACGGAGGCCAATTATAATTCCGAAACAACAGCTCTAAACTTATCCTTAAAAACCTTATCTTTAAAGGAAATGCTGAATACAATTTAAATAAATTATCTCGCGTTGATGAAACTCATTTTTATGAGATTGCAGATATCATCAGACAATGAAAAAAGGATGATTTTAATTTTAATAAATATTTATCAATTCAAATATGCCATTGAAAGAATTTTGACATAAGGTCAACCAACTTATATATTCAAATTTTCCAATTTTAGCTACAATTTCAAGCATTATTAACTTCTCTAGTGTAACTATTTTAGACACATGCGCAAGTCAGCTTGTCCTTGATATTTGCGGGATTCTTTGCGGTGCAACTTCCGGAAACAGATAGGAATGAAGAAGAGGGGACGGTTATGGCGATCTTTTGTCTTTCTAATACGAGCGAAGATTCATCCAACCATTCAAGTGGGCAAATCGCTATACAGAAGATGCGGCTATGTATGTGTAAAAAGAAGAAAGAGTAGTAAAGAAGGGAAAGGAAGGGGGATTTGAGCATGGGAACCGGCAGATATTGCATCCGAGATCGAAACGACCAAGCCAAAACGTCGCGTCGGTAGGTTATTTGGTAGGTTGTTGCCAGGCTGTGGTTCTTATTATTTATGCACTCTGGCCACGTCGGTGGTTTTCTGACGTCATAAGACACGTTACCGTCATCTTGTTTTCACGTGGATAGGCTCCAGATGCTTAGAGGCACCGTTTGGAGATCATTGGAAATTCATCTTCCGGAGAAGCGAGATTCCTAGAAGAAATGGCGCCAAGGATCTGCAATATACATCCCTCTTTCTATCATTTTGCCATTTTTCCATGACAAAGTGTCATGAATTCCAGAGTTCATCTCGACGCGTCCAAATAACAAGGTTCTATCTCAAGACGCTGGGTCCATTCAATTTGTGAGACAATTATCTGACTTGATTCGCCACTGAGCTAGAACGTTTTTATCTGGACTCGCGAGTTAGGACCTTGTCACTTAGGGGCGTCTATCTGTTTCTGAATTAATTTCAGTGTGGTAGTAATCTTAAACTATAGAACTTGAATTTGGTTCAGACACTTAAGCTTAGTTAATTTAATAGTCATTAACGTTGAATTAGTAAGAATTCACTTTAAATCAATTGGAATTCAGTTCGAATTGATTGGAATTAACATCAACCCCATAATAATTTACTTTTAAATATTTAAAATTATCAAAAAACCGGCCAAAATTCAAACTGAATTAGTAAGAAATCTCATTAAATTAATCAAAATTCTTACTGATTCAATGTGAACTTGTATCGGTTTCATGTGAATTCTAATTAATTCAAAGTGAATTATTATAGGTTAATGAGAATTCTAATTAGTGAAAATTTATAATCCCAATCACTTTTGGGTGAATTCCGTATGCTTTCATGCGAAGTCCTACTGATTCTGTATGAACTTTTATTGGTTTCATGCGAATTTCAATTAGTCTAGTGTTACGGAATTTCCCGTAATATTAACGGGTAAATTATAGTACTTGGGCTATTATTACAAAATTTTCCGTAATTAACGACCTACTGTCTATGGCCTGACTTTCGATAGGTATAAGTCATATAGGCTTGGTTTTTAAGGAGTACCTATACTTATTTTCCTGAATAGTTAATATGAATGTCAAATACATTTTTATTTGACTCCCTAAGCTATTAATAAACTATAGGTAAAAGATACATTAGCAATGTCGTTCTTTAATCGTCCAAGTAATCAGATAGCAATAAATTTCTTTATTAGGTCAGAGAACACACCATATATGATAGAGTAACATGAGAGATTGCAATGCCAATATCAGTAGATATGAAGTATTAATTACAGTATTGATCGATTGCTGTCCATATGAGATAGGTTCCCATCAAATGTATTGTTCTAGCTTAAACTGTACCCTACCCTACCCTACACCTTGGATGAGTATAGTATCTTATATTGAATCAAGTAAGATTCAAATGAATTGGCCTTGAAGTCTTCTTAAATTCAGCTTGAGTTCTCCTAAAAATTGATTAAATTTACTTGTAGGGGCCATTCGAAAGCTACAACTCACTGCTAGGCGTGGGGAAAACAGATTTTGTGAAGCAATTTCATGCTGAATTCCATGAACTCTATGGATCCCGTGAACTCTTTAAAGTCTTTGAATTCTGTAAATGGTTTGAATTCTTTAAACTTTTTTCCGTCGCTTTGTTTAAGAGAACATTATTGTTAGAAATTGAAACCATGAAACCACTCATTCAAATTACTATTAAAATAAAAAAAAATGTCTACTACGGAAGGTTGAAGATCAAACGAATTCGAACTTTATTTAAAACTGAAAAAACTGATAATTACTAAGAATTGTGATAATGAAACTTATTTATACTTAAATCCCTTAAAATTTCAATTATGTTAAACGAATTTAAAACATTTAAAAATTAAATATTTTCAAACTGTTGATTATATTTGTTTAAATTCAATAATTTTGACTATAATTGCAAAATTAAAGCTTATGAAAGGAAAAAAATCTTAAGGCTTGAATTTGTGAAGTTATTGTCTTATATTTTAATTTTTTTAAATTTATTCTAGAGTCCTTTATTTCAAAATTGTTTATTAAAAATTCTTTGAAATAAAATTGTGCAACAATTATGTCTTTCAGTTTTGGTATGCTACGATTTCAAAGAATTTAAATGCACACAATTTTGTTCGTTTCAATTTAAAAATAACAAATTTAGAATATTTGAATCTAAATTTATTAACTTTAATACTTGATGAAATTAAAACCAAAACAAATTATAATATTTCAATCTAAAAGTATTCAGTTTAAAATTGACTATAAAGGCTTTTACTATGAACTTTTGCAATTTTGAAAGATTTAATAGTGAAATTGTCCTGGAATTTTTGATGTATGAGTTCAAATCTACGAAACTGTGAAATTGGAAATCTCAAAAAATGTACAAATTTGAACCGACTATTTTCAAAACTTAAGATTTAGAATTTTGAAGCGAAAAAAAATTAGTTTCAAGGCCTCAAAAATTAAATTGTTTCAGAATTGCGTGTATTCAAAACCTATACATTTAAATTTAGATTGAAAATTGTTAAAGATGATAAATACGAGGGTGGATTGATAAGTTTCCGGCCTGACCAAGAGATGGCGCCACTAGGCCTACCTTGAGGTGGCGTTCTATAGTACCATCCTTAGATAG
>NC_046663.1:96275813-96276852 GCF_010883055.1 Belonocnema kinseyi | reverse complement strand
ATCTCTATCCCTTCCACACACTACTCCTTTCCCCTGCCGAGTGAGTCACGCCTACCCCGAAAGGGAAATGGCTTAATGGTGTAATAATAATAATAATTTTCTGTTATTACTCTCTAATATCTAGAACAGGGTAGCCAAAGATAGAGAAAACCATTTGATGTGCATCAGTCAATACTCAATAGTGTAGTTAACATCCGAGTGCGGGATATAAACTGAAGATGGAATTGGAATTAGCTCATTATATATTAGAACGAAATGCAAGTCACCTGTTATTAACTGTTATTGCTGTTATTGAATTTACGAAACGTTATTGTTGTTATTGGCGGTTATCGCTGTTCTAAGATTTAGGGTAAGATAGTCTACGATAGAAACAAACTATTTTATTGGAAGCCTTAACAGACATGTGGTAATAAATAAATAGTATAAGTAACATCCGAGTGTGGAACATCAAAACTGAAGATGGAATTAACATTAATTTATTCTGTATTATGAAAAAGCAATGAAGCTATTTTTGATTGTTATCGTTGTTATTGAATCTCAGCTGTAAATGGAATTGGAAATACTATATTTTGTGTTATTGAGTCTATCATGTCAATGTGACAGTTTTTTAATACATATGTGCGTCAGTTTGACATCTCAAATTATAAAATTGTTTACTAACTTAAAGCAGCATGAAGATGTTACCCTGATATGGAAATGCTTTATTATTAGTTTTGTGTTTTAGATTAAACTGATTTAATATCAAAAATCCTAAATGTTTTTGAAAGTTTCCAATTAGAATAAATAATGTTTAAATTTTTTCGATCGAAGAAAATTCTTCAATTTTGATCAGTAAAAATGCGAGTAATTTTTTTAACGGAAATCTCATCTTGTAAAAAAAAACTATCCAATCACATCGAATGTCACTTGATAATACATGATATGATATTTATTAATATGATGTACGAGGGTGGATTGATAAGTTTCCGGCCTGACCAAGAAAAACAACGTTTTTAAGAATTTTTTTTTTTATTTCTCAACATAATCTCCTCCAAGGCTG
>NC_046663.1:96264374-96275713 GCF_010883055.1 Belonocnema kinseyi | reverse complement strand
ACAGTCACTCAGTTTCCCATTCACTCTTACACTCGCTTTGCTACCTGTGTATATTGTTTTTATAGCTTGTAGGATCCATCCATTGACTCCATACTCTTTTAGGACTTGCCAAAGTTTACTTCTATCTACCTTGTCAAAAGCTTTTTCTAGGTCAACAAATGCACAGAAAACTTTTTTTCCTACTCTCAAACTTTTTTCTGTTATTTGCCGTAAGCTAAATATTTGATCCGTACATGACCTTCCTGGCATAAACCCACTTTGGACTTCCCAAATCATAACAACAATAATATTCAAAATATTCAATTACAGTAATAACAGCTCACATGCCTTTTCATAATACAAAATATATTAATTTCAATTACATCTTCAGTTGACATCCCACACTTTGATGTTAATTACACTATTGATTTATGCCCACCAAATAGTTTGTTCCTTTTTAGACTAACATGTCCCAGATCTTAGAACAAGTAGAGCAAAAACATCCAATAACAACAATGACATACAATATATTCAATAATAGCAACAACATTTAATAACAGCGCACTTACCTTTTCATAATACCAGATATATTAATTTCAATTCCATCTTCAGTTCATATCACATACTCTGATATTAATTATACTATTGATTGATGCATACCAAATGTTTTTTTTTTGTATCTTTGGTTACACTGTCCTAGTTATTAGAAAAATAATAATAGTCAATAAAAATAATAATATTCAAAATATGCAATGACACCAATAACCGCACACTTGCCTTTTCATAAGACAGAATATATATTAATTTCAATTCCATCTTTAGTTGACATCCCACACGCGGATTTTAACTACGCCATTGATTGATGCACACCATATGTTTTTTTCTATCTTTGGCAATCCTGTCCTAGATATTAGAAGAGTAATAATAAACAATAAGAAAATAATATTTAAAATATTCAATAACAGCAATAAAAGCGCACTTGCGTTTTCTTAATACGAAATAAATTAATTCCAATTCCGTCTGTAGTTGAAGAGTCCATGGTCTAAGCCTGTTAACTGCTATCAATCAGCATAGGTCCGCGAAACGATTTTCCTTCTCCGTGTAAAATTTCTGAAATGTCAGTTAACATGTTTAGTTCTTGGACCCTTCAGTCGATATCACACACTCGGATTTTAATGTTAATGTTAAAATATTGATTGATGCCCACCAAATGGGTTTTTCTATCTTAGGCTACCTTGTCCTAGAATCTAAATATTAGAAGTGCAATAACAGACGGTAGCATTCAAAATATTCAAGAACAATTAATAATAGCTTACTTGCTTTTTCATAATACAGAATAAATTAATTTCAACTCCATCTTCGGTTCATATCCCACACTCGCATGTTAATTACACTATTTACTGATGCCCATATGTCAGTAAAGGTTTCCAATCAAATGGTTTGTGTCTATCGTACACTATCGTATCCTAGATCTAAGAAGAGTAATATCAGCCAATAACAGCAATTACGTTCAATATATTCAATAACAGAAATAACAGTCTACTTGTGTTTTCATAATACAAAATATATCAATTCCAATTCCATCTTCAATTGATATTCCACATTTGGAAGTTAATTACACTATTGATTAATGCCCACCAAATCATTTATTGTATTTTAGCCTATCCTGCCCTAGATGTTAGGAGAGCAATATGTTATACCAAGCTCATTTCCTCAACTAATATTGGCAGATAACATTCTAATTTGGTCGTGATGTTGACTCAAATTTCTTCTCTTACGAGATTTCCAATGAGAAAATAAAAGTCTGAACACGTGGCGTGCAGGTCTGACCAGGAACCTACTTAATCTGGATGATGCAGTGTTTAAAATTATTGCTTTTGATAATACAGCCGGGACAAATGTTCATGTGCACGTACGTGCGATTGTGTATCTTTCACCTCATACAGTGCATTTCTGCTTCTTTGCACAGCATAACAAGGAAGATAAGTAATCAACCGTGCGTGCCTGTATGACGCTTGCAGCTATTATATCGAATCTTGAGGATTATAGAGCTGTTCTGTACAGCCTGGCCGGATCGGCCTCCATCGTCAAGGGCGCGATTTAAAGAGAAAAAATTATAATTGCAGTATTATGGAATCTTTTTATATAATCATCTTAGGAAGACAAAAGTTAGCTGGAAAGAAAAATTCTTTTATCCACAGGATTCTGCTGAACAGCAGATGTATAAATAATTGAGAGATGAATGATGAAACTGAATCTTAAAATAAAATATTAAAATAGTCGACTTAACAGCCCAAAATGTTCTCAAAGCAGGAGCTCTATATGAAACGCTTTAAATTCCTAAGATTTCGCATATATGTATTTCATTCTTAAGAAAATACAGTGAAACTCTTCTATTGTGCCGGTTTTGGGATTGGCGGTGGTGGAGAAATAACTCAAGATACTGTTGCTTCGGCTGAACACGCTTTTGTTTGTTCACGTTTGAGTTCTCGCCTGAGTGCAGAAAGGGTCTTATTGTGGTTGAATTTTTAACGCACCTGTCGGATTTTTCGCTTCGTGATCGGTTACTTATTTTTTGTACTTAGAATGCTCTGAATTTTCTACGTCATTAAGTTTGTATAGTTAAATATTAAATTGCTCAAAGCTCTGTAGGCTTTGATTTTTGTCTGGCATTTTTAAATGTATATTTATTTTCTGAATTACACAAGAGCTCCGATATAATAGCAGTTTCGGGTTTAGCTTCGCATTGGCCGTGCTTGTAAATCGGTGCCCTCGAAACAGAAACAGTCAGGGCCCCCTGAACCGTTTCCAATTCAAATGCCAAATATACTCGACTGAGTACTCGCGCCCTGCGGCCCTCTCAAGGCGACAGTTGTTGATTTTTCAATTCAAAAGGAAAAATTTTCTACAAAAGCGTTGAAATTTCAACCCGAAAATATTAATTTTCTGGAAGAAAGCTACTTTATAGCTAAATAGTTGAAATGTCGACTAAAATTTTGAATTTTCAAACAAAAAAAGAGGAATTAAAACAAAATTTATCTTTAAACCCACTATTTGATATTTTAACCAAAAGAAATAAATTGCCAATGAAAAATGTAATAATTGATATTTCAACCAAAACAGATTTCAATTTGAAATAAAAAATAGTTGGCTAACCAAAAAATACAAATTCTCAACAAAATAGTGGAATCCTCAACCAAAACAGATTAGTTTTCTACCAAGCATCTGTATTTTTAAACAAAAGATATGAATTTTCAACTAAAAGGATTCACTTATTTCTATACAAAAAAGACGAATTTTCAACAAAGTATAAGAAATTTCGACCAAATAGTTGAATTTTCAACTATAGAAAAGATCAATTTTCAAATAAAAAGATCGATTTTCAACAAAAAATGAAATACATTATAGTTACATTACCAGTTAAAAAATTAATTCGCAACTAAAAATTAAGAAAATTTCCAAGAAAACAGTTAGAATTTCAACTAAAGAGATGAATCTTCAAATAAACAATTTTTTTTATCAAAGTAGTTAAACTTTTAACCAATTAGTTGAATTTTTGTCCGAAAAGATTAGCTTTTTGTGTGGGAAAAGGGTCCACAGTATTTTATTACATAAAAATCTGCTCGCTTCGCGGACACATTCCCATCACGCGCTGCGCGCGCGGATATTTATTCTTTGCATTTGGAATGCTTGAAAAAAAATTTAATCAAAAAGATCTATTTTAAATGGCAGTATTTATATGCGTCTTCATATTCTGAACTGTCTACTTAATTAAGTATAGTCAAAGATTTTTATCGAAAAAAGTCACAAGGATAAATTGTTTGTTCTTTTTGATACTATAAATATCCGTACATAGAATTTCCAAATTCAGAAAAAGGTGGTCTTAAAAATGTTCAAAATGCGCCCACTTTTTGAATTTTTATCAAAAATGGCTGGTTCACGAACTCGTCCTTTCTTTTAGGACCTAAAAAAAGTGTGCCAAAGATGAATTTTATTCGTTCATTTTTTCGAGAGTTATCGTGTTTACGGACGGACAGACAGACAGACAGACCCCATCGTGAAAACCTGATTTTCGGATTCAGGGGGTCTTGAAACGTGTAGATCCGTTGAAAAAGTGTGATGTCAAATTTCCGACAATTCTAATACTTTCTCAATCATAAATGATGAGAATGCAAAAAAAGAAGAATCCTTCTTTTAAGAGGTAAAAAATTCTTTTCACAACGCGAGTGATGATATGCAGATTATTTAACGTCACCATCAGTTTTAGTAACTTTAGTTGCTTTAAAATGTCTATAAAACTGATAAATCATTACTTTTTCCATAAATTTTTCCTTTTAATTACCTTTTTTTTTACTTTTTGATGTGTGAGCGACTTAGCCCAATATTGTGGGGTATAACGTTGCTCACACTTCAAGGGATAATAACAAGTTTTTTATGAGTTAAATGTATCTTCGTGCTTTATAACACGAAAGAAGGTTGGATAGAGAATATATATACACACATATTTGTAGCATTAATATACATAATTTAAATTCCTTGTATCATTTTATTGTAGAAAAAAATGAGCAGCTTAGCCCCATTTTAGGTCACGGGAGCATTATATTTAATATACTTTTGAAATTATTACAAATGAAAATTTTCTAAACATTTTCAACGATTCTATACTGTTATTACTGCTATTACTGTTACTAATCCTTTCTCTATGTGACTTTAACCTTATCAGCGTGCATACTGCAATCTGCAAAGTTATATTGTACCCCTATGTACACAGCCGACTGTGCCTACCATCATTTATTATGCATGCATATAATGACAGGGTAATAGCTCCAGCATTATAATATTCATTGATACTAACTCGCTGGATCGTAATTCCTATACAATAACCTGAGTTTGCAGCAATTATTATCTAATCTAAAAACACTCATTTCATTACAATATTCTTATCAAATCAGAGTATCACCAATATCTGTCCTTGCAGGCAAAAATTGTATAGGAAAACAGTTGAAGATATCAGTGAATATACAAACTAACATAAGATCAAACGTCACATTTCACACGTACGAAAAGATAAGGACATACGACATTTCGGTCATGTCTCTGAAACGTGGTAGGATTAACAATGTATACTGAACAATGGATTTTATTTCGATAACGATGTGTACGAACTGTATCGAAATATGAATTCGTTATTCTCGAGATGAAAAGTATTTTGTATTTTTACTTTGAAGGGACTATTGAACTGATTTTAGTGGGAAAGGTTTGTTAATGAAATATTGATATTTATTTGAGGTGATGGTCACTATAATTTTGATGGACACCTAGATTCGATAATTCAGTGACTTCAGGTGAATTCCAAGTAATTTAAGTAAATTCATATTGAATTTATTTTTGTCACTTCAGATTAACTTTATGTGAATTCAAGAAAATCTGCGATTAATCTAAGGTACATTGAACTGATTCAAGTGAATTTAATTTCATCAAAGGTTGAAAGTTGAAATGTTTAAATCATATGATCAAGTCCAATTAATTTGACTAATTCAACGGAATTCAAAGTAATTTACTTAATTTCATCACCTTTAAGTATGAACTTTATTAAGATAATTGTGAATATAAGAACCTTCATGTAACTTTGATTCAGTGTGAATTCTTATGGTTAAAATCTTTTAAGTAAAATCAATCATGTTTCTTGGATGAATTCCATGCGATTTACGTTTGATGAGAAGGTGAAATCTAATGAATTCCAGGAGAATTCACAGGAAATTCCAGAGAATTTCATATAATCATTTTAAAGAATATAAATGGTTTCAATTGAATTCAAGAGAACTCGACCAATTTAATTCAATCCCACGAAAATTTCAGCGAATTCAAGTGAATTCAAGTAAGCTAATTCAAGTAATTTTAGCTAAATTCAATTTCATTCAATGCAAACTCCAGTTAACTCATGTAAATTCCAAACAATTGAACGAGAATTCAAGAATTTAAATTCTATTTAATTCAAGCCTTAATTAAACCTCACAGATTGATTAAAATTAATTTAGTGTGAAGTAGTTTTGCTCAATTCAAATAACTTCCAGTTGAATTTAATTTGACGTAAGTTAATTTAAGTTTGTGCAAATAAATTCAACTGATTTAAATATGAATGTAGCTTAATTATATATGCAATTTATAAATCGAATATATTAAACTTTAATATTAGATGAATTCATATGAATTCCAGTGGTTTTTCTTTTGACTGCATTTTCATCTTGAATCAGAATCAAGTAAAATTTCACTCGAGGCGAGTAATTCTTGTGAATTCAGACGAATTCAGCTGATTTAGGTGTATTCAAGATGACTTCATTTGATTAAATGCAGTTAATCTAAGTTGAGTTACTTTCAAAGATTAAACTTATTTTCCATTGATTTGTAGTGAATTGAACATGAATTTTAATTTAAACAATAGGAATTCTAGGAAAAATTATTTCAGGAGAGCGACAAACGTTCTCAAAATTCGAGCTATTTAAGAAATAAAAACACTGAACAAAATGACTGAATCCAAGGAAATGCGTTACAAGGCGAATAAAATTCTCAAAAGTGAAAAATGAATTTGATAAAATCGTGAACATAAAACAAAACTGAATTCTTCATTACAATTTTTTCAATTTTTTTAAGCTTTCGAAACATTGATTTTTTCATAAAATCGCTAGAAAAATAACAGTGCAAAAACTAATAGATGATTTTTCAAGAAAAAAATTATTTTTAAACTGCTTAAACAATTTATTTAAAAATCAGATCTAACGAAAAATTAATAACACCATTCGATTTTAACGTTTTTATGGGCCCAATTTGATGAAATCTTATTAATAAACAATTACAGGGTATAGAATTTATGTCTATGAACTATCCGATACATGGATTTTATGTAATTTTTGCTATAGAATCAAGTAGCACTATCAGTTTTTCTGTATCTCTTATATTTAAACAAATTGTTTGAAATATTTCCCTCTTTTTTCTCTTTGTTTTTTGCTTAAATGCGAATTGAATTAATTGAGCCCAATAAAAAAATCTGGCTGTTTATGAATAAAAAGTCTACTCCATATTATATTTTTTGTTCGGAATTCATCTCGTTTAGTTAAAAATTCTATTGTATTGCTGAAAATTGAATTATTAATTATTAATCTTCATGGTGAAAAAATAATCTTTTGGGTTGCATGTTAATTTCTTTTGTTGAAAATACATTTTTTTATACATCATATGTTAGTCGAAAATTCATCTCTCTGGTCCAAAATTCAACTATTTTGTTAAAAATTCATGTGCTTTAGTGAAAATTGGACATTTTTGGTATACAATTAATCTTTTTGATTAATAATTCATTTTTTTGCTTAAAAATGTAAGTTTCTTGTTGAAATTTAATCTCCTTTTCTTAGAATTCAACTATTTTGTTAAAGATTCGTCTCTTTGGCCAGATGGTAACAGTGCTCTCTATTTAGTTTTTTAAATTCATATTTTCGAGATAAAAATTCAACTTTTTTATATGAAATTAGCCTTTTTGGTGTAAAGAATCCCTTAACATAAAACCAGGAACCCAAAGACAAAATTTGGACAACCACTACAAAATCTTGCTCCTATTGTAATTAAAAAATACCCCTCTATAAGAAAAGCTTTGAACAAAAATAAAAAAGAGGAAAGAAAAAGGGATCTTTTCTTCAATTACAATAGGAACATTTTGTGGTGGTTGTCCAAACTTTTTCTTTGGATTCATGGTTTTATTTTCAGAAATTATATACATTAACTTGATTATTGGATGGTAAACAGGACTTTGAATTTCATTTCAATCTAATTTAAATTTCTTAAATTTTAGTCTTTTTGGATTGGAAGTTAAATTACTTAGTTGAAAATGAGTTTTTTTGTTGAAAATTCAACTATAATTGTTTTAAAATGAAAAACTATTGTTTAGAAATATTGAAATATTTAGTAGAAAATTTAATTTTTGGTGGAAAATCATATTTTTAGGTTAAAATTTCACGTCAATTTGGCTATAAAATTCAACTATTTTATTGAGAATCTACATATTTTGTAGATAAATTCATCTATTCTGGTTCAACATTATTCTTCTTGGTTAAAAAGTAACTTTTTTATCGGAAAATTTAACCACTCCATTTTTCTGTTGAAAATTCAACTCTATGGGTTGAAAATTGATCTAGCTTATAAAAAATTCGTCCTTTTAGCTTTAAAATTCAAATATATTTGGTTGAATTTTAACCTTATTCGACTGTTTTGTCAAAAAATCGTCCTTTTGAAATAAAAATTAATCTTTTATGCTTTATTGTAGAAGAGTAATGTTTCTTGGTTGATAATTTATCTTCCTTGGTAGAAAATGAAATTTTTTGTTTGAAAATGTAACTATTTGAATAAAAGTTTAACTATGTTGTTGTAAATTAGTCAATTTTGCTTGAAAGTTTAATTATTTGGTTGTTGATGTCACTGCTTGGTTAAAAATTATTTTTTTATTGCTGAAAATTCTTCTTTTCGGGAATAAAAATTCGTCTCTTTTGGTAGAAAATCCTTTTTGGTAGAAAATTCATCCATTTTCTTAAAAATGCAATATATTTGGACTTTAAATCTTAGCAATTTGAAGTGTTTCATTTTCAAATTAAATATGCTGTTTATATTATTTTATTTTAAAGAATGTATTCCTCTGTTATTTTCCCCGTGTTTCCTGAAAAATAACCCTGTTTCCCCTGCCTTGAGAGAAATGTCGGCTACGTTACTTTTTCGGTGAAAGGGTCAAGTCAGTTCGTCAGCTAGGTTTGACAAAGGGTATCAAAAAGAGGCCAACACTGGTAACGTAGGTTCGTAGTTTATGGACTGCCCCTTACTTAGATTTTCTTTTTTTTATAGATAAAATCTCAAATGAAATGGAGAAATGCGACTAAAGTGATTTTTTCATTTTAAAAAGCGACTATAATGACTATAGTGACTGTGTGCCAGCCCTGCGGTTATAGAAGCCGGCCCCTCAATTACTCTGTGCCATGATTAGTTCTAATCACGAAAGAATAGGTTCTGATGCACCACACAGTCAGAAGAAAATTATGTAACTGAAATGATTTGTAGGAAAAAACATTATTTTGAAAGCCTTTTGTACCGGACGCAATGATTCCGTAACCATTGAATCTTGCCACTTGTGTGGTTACTACAATACTATGCTGGTAGATGGAATCTAAACATCTGACGCGTTCACGCTGAACAAGCAGAGTCGCCTAGCCTCGCTGCGCCACGTGTGCGTGCGTTATAGCCACATAGTGTTATATCGTTACTCGCTGTGTTACGTAATGTTCGGTAAGAGGGGGTTTCAACCTTGAGCAGCTATCGTACCGGAGCAGTATCAAGCCCGGAGAACGGAGGCTAAGCAAACGCGGTCGGTTTATTATAGAGATTTTTTCTTTCTATTTTTCCCTTTCCAGGCTAAAGAGAACTCCGCTATTGCTATTGCCAGTTATATTGCTCAGAAACATGAAAATCTAATAAGTGGTACTGTGCGATCGAAAGGGCCCTGCTTCTATTTTCTTCAAGCCAAATGGATTCCACAGTGGCTCTGATGAAATTATACTGCCGACTGACAAAACTTGGACTAGAGTTCCAACTTCCAATGAACATTGAAAATTGAAATGTTTTACTCAAGCTCTAACCGTAAAATTTAATTATAGCTTATTTTACCACATAAAAAGAAGAATTAAATATATTTTAGCTACTAAGCGATACTCCGTTGTTCAAGAGAAAGGTTGGATGTCAGTGGCGGATCCAGGGGAGGTGTTTGGGGGGTTCAAACACCCCCCTAAACTTTTGGTCTTTCGTATTAAAGGCCGACGCCGTTAAGGAGGTACCATCGCTACAAGAATTTTCATTACCATTTCAACCAAACTTTCACGATATCTAAATATGATCACCAAAAGTACTCAGTTAAAATCTCAGAAGCCTTGGGTACTTTATAAATAAGTTATTAACGTTTTTAATTTCGTCATATTTAACATTGCATCTTATGAGAGATGGCGTTTTTGAGCTCTTTACTGAGTGATATCTAAGTAACCACCATTAAGATATTATTGATAATTTTTTAAATGAAAAACAAGTATTTCAAAATTGAGGTGCAAAAATAATATTAACCATTTGGTTCCTGCATATACATGAAAAAAATAATTAATCACGAAACTTGCGCTTCTGAACGTTGACTATCGCAATCTGGCAACATCGCGAGGCGCGATCAATGTAGATCTTAGACAGCCGTTGAATCATGTCGCCGGCGACATGATCACAATGTTGCCAGATTTCAACTCAATAAGTCATACCAGTGTAGGTATTACGACTGGTGGGTAGCAGACTGATTTCGGCAGTAGCGATGGTTCCTCCTTAAGCTATGCACAGCTAAGCAAAGTGACATATATGTAACGTTTGGAAGACTTGAGTTTTTTTAAATATGACTTTGAGACGAACAACAATTTTTAACGCAAGGATTTACATGAAAGTCAGGACGGGAATGAGCTAGAATTTTAGTTTTGTATGCACTCCGCCATAGGAATAATATGCCTAAATATCTCAAAATTCAGAAAAATAGAAAGTTTTAAGGGCGGTAGAGGGTTAAGTGGCCGTCCATAAATAAAGTTTTCAACGGGGGGGGGGGGGTCACGTCAAAAACTTATTTAAGATTTAATACTTTTTCTGATGATAAGGAAGTTTGGAAATCTTGCGAAAGATGGTCCTGCAAGGGTGCAGTTCAATAACAACTTAATAAGTTTCAAACACTCTTTTCTTGTTTTTTCGCCTGAATGCGAACTAATTGATAGAACCCAATAAGTAAATCCTTCTACTTTTGGTTGAAAGTTAAACTAATAGATTAAAAACGTATGTTTTTGGTTGAATATTTATATCCTTGGTTGAATATTTAACTATTACATTTTTGGAAAATAAATCTTTTTAGTTAAAAAAATCATCTTTTGGGTTGAATGTTGAACTCATTTCTTGAAAATCCATTTTTTTAAGATTCGCCATTTTAGTTAAAAAATCATCTCTTTGCTTGAAAATCTAATTTTTCTTTTTTATTTTGTTTTTTTATATCTTTTATTTTTAACTGAGAATGTGACTCTACCATTTTTAGTTGTAAATTCATATTTTTAATTGAAAATTGATATTTTTTAAAGAAAATTGATTTAAATTAAAAATCAAAGAATAGCTTTGACAACTGACCTTTTTTAGTATAAAATTTAACTACGTATTGGTTTAATCTTATTATTATTATTATTATTACACCATTAAGCCATTTCCCTTTCGGGGTAGGCGTGACTCACTCGGCAGGGGAAAGGAGTATTGTGTGGAAGGGATAGAGA
>NC_046663.1:96248191-96264274 GCF_010883055.1 Belonocnema kinseyi | reverse complement strand
CCTTCATTTATTCGTCTATCTAATTCCTCATCTATCTTCCCGTCCCTAGTAAATAAGCTACCAAGGTATACGAACTTATCAACTTGTTCAATTCTCTCATTAAACTACTTATAAAAAAATATTCTTTTTTGTTGTTGTTAAAGATTTATCATTTTAGTTTAAAATCAAAATTGAACTGTTTGATAGAAAAATAATGTATTTAGTTGAAAATGAACCTTTTTGTCACCAGTTTATATTTTAGTTGAAAACACAACTATTTTGTTCAAAGTTAATTTACTGAAAATTTAACTATTTTGTATAATACTAACTTTTTTGTTGAAAAATCATATTTTAGATTTGAAAATTCAACTGTTTTTTTTAGCTAATACGTCTTTTAATTGAATATTAATCTGCTTGGTGATAAATTATTCTTCCTTGGTTGAAAATGAAATTTTTTTAATAATAACTCGATTGTCTTCGAAAAATTTGTGTTTTGGCTTACAAATTTTACTGTTACTTTAAAAGTCCATCTATTCTGTTGAAAATTCGTCTTTTTTGCTCGAAATTTGAATGCTTTTTTTTCATCTCTTTTGGTAGAAAATATTTTTTTGTGTAAAATTCGAGTATTTTGTTAAAAATGCAACCTAAGTTGACTTGTAATCTTAAAAATGTAAAGCGTTTCATATTGAATTCAATATGCTATTTATGTTAATTTTATTTCAAACAACTTATTCCCTTAAATTTCGTGAAAAAACATCCCTATTTCGCCTATTTTCCATATTTTTAGTGAATTTTGGGCTAAGTTACTTTTATGGGTAACTGCTATCGTGAATAAGGTAAACAGGGGATGGGGGTAAAATAGCCCAAAATTTGTAACATAATTTATAGACGGCCCCTAACCTGCACAATAAAAAATTTCGTTTTAAGCAAAAATTATTATAGAAAACTGTTTTTGTATCTCTATACACAATTTTGTTTCCAAATGTATTTTCGGTTAACAGTTTAAAAATATTTAATGCGATTATTTATTCAGTAAAATAAGGCAATTGAATTTGAGATTAGAGCTGGATTCCAACAGCCTTAAAGGGAGAGCTAGGAATAGGAAAAGTGGATTGTCGCAACTAGAAGGTTGCAGGCGGGGCTCGGGGATCGGATTTTAATGAACATGGGTTTTTTGGCATGAAATATGGCAGTCGTTACGTCACGTATAAGATAACACTCTCATGTGGGAATCGACAAACTTGAGACGCTTGAGACCATCGGCCCTGCACATGTAAAATGTGTGTGAGAATGTTTATGAAAAAGAAGTAAAGAGTTGATACTTGAGAGTTGATGTTCTATAGTGGTCGAGGGATCAAAGTATATGGGATTATAATAAGAATTGGGTTTATGGATAATTAATTATGAAATGGCAATGGATTGATGAGCAGAATTAATTATCAGGGATGCGGTGGCACGAATTTCTTTTATAAAGAGGATAACTAATGAATGGAGAGAGATGATGAAATTGGGGATTTCAGTTTAGTGAAACGATTTAATTGACGGGGGATATACATAATAGAATCGAATTAAAATATCATGATAATTAATTCATTTAAAAATAATTCAATTTCCTTAAAGGGGGAGGATAGGATAAGGAAAAGAATGATGAAGAAAGCTTGTAAGAAGTGGAGATACAGAAGAGTCTGTGTGAAAAAAATGAGGAGAAAAATTGGGAAGGAGTTGGAAAAAGAAGTAAAGAAGATAAATACAGAGGGATATGAATATTTATGTAGCGATAAACAGAAAGCTGCAACAGAATAGTTTTTTAAACAGGGTATTTGATTGATTAAATATGAACAAAATGAGAGAGCAGAAAGAATATAAAGAAATAAGGAATCAAAACAGAGGAGGTATGGCAATTTGTTAATAAATTTACAAAAGATAAAAGAGGAAAAAGATTGATTTTATGCGATGCTGCTAGTAGAAATATTAAGGGTATATATCTATAGAAAAGAAGATCAAATTCATTGAGAAAGATATAAGGTATTGGAAGAATGATAGACAATAAAGTTTAAGGGAATAAAAGTAAGGAAAATGTTTACGAAAAAAGAAAAACTTAAGAGGGAGAAGGAAAAATAGAAGACTTTAAAACAAGAGTAAAGAATATAGGGCTTCATTCATGTATGATGGCCCGCACTTGGGATAGAGGGAAAGGTCAATTCTGAGGAATTTTCTGTGTGGACACAATGTTAAATGGAAGGGGGGGGGGTGTAAAAATAAAAATTAATAGCGTGACATTATTTATGGACGACGTCCAGGGAAGAGATCGAAGTTTATTCATGTATTAAGGAAGAAGAAAAATGGGTAGTCGATAAGAAGGAACGGGCGAACAGAAATGGGAAAAAGGAAAAATTCAGAGATGGAGAAATATACATTTACACAAGGAAAGGAGTAGAATGATAAATAGAGAGATTAGAGGTGGATTGAAAAATACGGCGAAACATGGAAGAAAAAGCAGACGACTGAAAAGGGTGTAAAGGAATGAGATGGAGGAAGTAGAAAAATGGAAGATAAGACAAGCGTACGGATAAAAGAAAAGGATAAATAGATGAGAAAGAAGAATATTTGCGCTTAACATTAATTTGAGAGATATATGTAAAGATAATGGAAGTTCTATGACAATTTATTTTAAACTTACGAAACAATGTGATAATTGAATAGTGAACATTAATGAAAAATTAGGAATATATTCTTCAGACACTTAGACCATAGGATGGATCAAAGAAAAGTGATAGAATGGGGGCAGGCGAGAAAGAAGATGCGACAGAGGAAGAAGGTGAGAGACATTTAAATACATTTTTTTTTAAACGAAGAGAAAAGCAGCAAGAAAGAGAATGGCGAATAAAAAGTAAGTGGGAAGAAGGCTTCGTGAGAGAAATGTATAAAGACGAAAGATATGGGAACTTTTGATTAAATTTCCCAAAAGAAGGGAAGAGTCAAAAAAGAAAATATAGAAAAAGAAACTGTGGACAGGACACTTACCAGATATTACACTTACCACTTAATGCAAAAAGAAAAAGGAATAGTTGAAAAGGGGTCAGTTATGAAAAAGGAGAAAAAAGAAAAGGAAGATCTGGAAGAAAGAGTGAATTTTGAAGGCCTTTTGAGAAGGGAGAAAAAATAGAGGAAGATAAGATGGGTCAAAATTTCAGATGGTGTTAGAGGAACGAGGTGAACAAACAAAACTGCACGAAAAATAGAATGTAGTAATGAGATAAAGTAAAAGGAAGCGGTGGAGGAATAAAAGGAAATTAGAAGTAAAGCATTTTAAAGGAGGTTTTGAGGAATGCTGAAGGAATTAGGAAAAAGAATTGAAAAATTAGGAAATTTAAATTCAAATAAAGAAACTAAAGATAAAAGACAGTAGAAAAGAATGAAAACAAGTATAATCTTTGCCCCGATTTGAAAGTAGTCTTTACCTGCAAAATCGTTTGGATGCGAAAAAATGCAACTAAATCTACTTGAAAATTACCCGCAACGAAAATTCACTCCTATTTTTTTCTGTGTAGAGAAAAAACTTTATTTAGCTAACATAGAAATGCAAAAAGCCTTTCAATGTGAGTTTTCAGAATTTTGAACGCTCATTAATTTCGCCGCTTGACCTCGAGCGTGCACTAGCGTTCATCTGATGAAAAGTCGAAATCCTTTGAAAATGAATTTTTTTCTGGTCGTTTTACATGGATTATTTGAGTGCTTAATATGGCCTGAATGTATATTCTTTAGATCAATAGATTGAAAAAATTATGCAGTCTATACGCAATACGGTATAGTTGGCATGTTCAATACTTTATTTACCCGTTGGAAGACAGCCTGGCATCAATGAATCAGACTTTTCGTTGATTCTACAAATAGCTTGCTAAGGCCGGTGCCAACGCGTTTTCTCGCGCCAAGTTGCATATATAACGCTAGGAATGATGCAGACCGAAAGCGCTCATCGGTAAGAATGAAAGAAACGACATTCAAGAGAATTATTAGAAGATTGTGTTTGACATGGCTTGTTACATATACAATTTATGAAAGAAATTGCTCTTCTAGAATGTTTTTTAGATATGCGAGAAAAATATACAGATGGAGATTGCTACAAAATTATGGATATTACTCAGAAATATCAGGTTGGCAACATTTTCAATTTGGTGAATGCTGTATTGATGCAAAAAATAAAGCGAAAAGAATGAAATAAAATGAAACAATTAATGAGTTCAAATAATATCAAGAGAATACGAAAGAATTCAAAAGAATTTAAAAGAACGAAATAGTTCAAGAGATTTTAAAATACTTCAAATGATTAGGATGCATCCAAGTGCGGTTATAAAATTTAATTCCTTTGGAGTTATGGAGGGTGGAAGACAATTTAAAAAAAGGCATTTTTCCCGTAAATTCCAAAATTCTGATCAAAATAACGGATAATTCTTTGTCGAGTTCATGGTTGAGACTTAGAGTGTCGCCTCTAAGTTTGTTTTTCAAAAATATCCAAGTTGTCTACTTCAATATATTTTTTCTTCGAATTAATCGATGTGGTTAAAAAGTAAAAAAATGACAAATTCAAAAAATTCTGCGATTAATTTAGAAAAAGCATTTTTTGAAGTAGACAGCATAAGATATTTTTCTAACTAAAATTGGAGTTATCGGTCTAAAACATAATCTCAAAAAAGAATTTGAAAACCCCGAAAAAAATGTTTATTCGTATTTTATGTTTTTAGTACGGTTTCGAGCATGGCTTGCAGTGACCTTCAACATAAATCCAGGGAATCCAAACGTAAACATTCAGGGCCGTGAGCCATTTCTGTTGGATTTGAACACATGCTACTGTTGGTCACACCTGACTGACCACCATCGATCTTTTACTCTCACGGTCTCCGCATCAACAAAATACCGAGGACTGAAACTCTAGGAACTGGGTAAACCCAGATTCCTTAAATCTACCGTTCTGTGTATATGCTGCAAATATTCTTAGACCCTTTGAATTAGAGAAATATAACTGATCTTCGATAAAATTCTGTATTGTTATATGAGTTGTGAAGAATCATTGTTAAAAAGAGATTTTTCATCTTAGAAAAAAATGTACTTATACGTGATTTTGCAATACGATTGCAAGATGTTTGCAAGATGATTTTAAGGTGATTGCAAAATGATGACAAGAATTTGAAGACGTAGAGTCTGAATTGTGCAATAATACAAGACTGCATTAAAACTAATTTTCATAAATGAAAGATTGTATGAGTTTACGAAACTATGTCGTACCTAATATAATATGAATTGCTCATGACAAAAAATGTCTTGCAAGCAACGTTAGTCGCGCTTACGTAGTCGAGCGGATACGAAGTCGTCGAAGGTCGTCGCTTACGTTTACGTAAAGTCACGAGTTGCATTTGGCATACGTTTATTACTATATGACTGGTGCAGCGATGTATTTCCTTTGCCTTTGATGCCTAAATTGAAATGGACTGAAAAAGATACAGAAATTGGGTCGCGATATAATTTGAATTTCCACTGTGCGTATTGCCTCGAACTTTTTTTCTCCTGAAATATATAGAGAAAGATTTAAATTATATTCAAAACTTGTTTTATATAAAAAAACTTATTTGTAATAGTAATTAACGTAGCGACAGGAATGATGTTTTCCTCAGACCAGATTTAATTGAAGAAATACGTATATAAGAGAAAATAAAAAAGTTGAAAATATTATGTCCCTGGAATATTATAAGTATATGTTTGGAGGAATAAATTCCTGAATCACAATGCTTTATTGCGCGTATTATCATTATAAACATACTATCTGCGAATTATTCTCACCTTACTCGTAACGTGTCCCTGACTAAATTTTTTCAAATTTTTGGTGCTATATCTTTTGACAGAAGGCTTTGGGTCTAATTGTTAAATGTAGTATTTTTCAGAATTATTGGAAGAATTACAAAATAAAGTTTTTTTGGTTCCAATTATAATTTCAGAGTTATAATCACTTTTTAAATGTTCTCGAGTTCTTGCCTCATCCGGTATCAAAACAGTTTTGCATTAATTTTATGGCTTGAAAGTTTTATTCTCAGATTTTAATTGATTAATAATAATTTATCATATTTAAAAATACTACAAGACTTCAAAATTTAATTACATTTAGAGTCTCTTTATTTGAACAAAATAACCGATTTAGAAGCTCGAAAAAGTTTGCATAACTATTCGCCTTATATTTGAATTTAAAAATGATTTAAAATAAATTCAAAGTCACATTTTACTTTTATTAGACTGTTTTTTAATATTATACTGATTTCTACACATATAGTCTTGAAAAATGAACATACAAATATGAAACTAATTGATGTTTTATTGAAATAAATCTGTATAATTATCTTCAAATGAAAAAGTGTGACAAAGATAAGAATTATCATGGCAAATAAGATCCGCAATATTTCATGAAATCGAATGACATTTCCTGAAATCTTAGAAAAATTGATTAAAATACCTTTACAACATTTAAAACGCCCTAAAATCATTTAAATCCTCGGAAATCTGATAAAATCATATGGAATATTTTTAAATATCCTAAAAGCTTATATACTCCATATCATCAAAAATTCTAGGAAATTCTTTAAAACATGATCAAAATTCTTACAATTCACACAAAAATTTTTTTTCAATTTCTTTAATTCATCGAAGTCTACTGAAAATTCCTTGAAATCGTTTAAAAACCTAAAATATTTGAAATCTTCGGAAAATTTATCAATTTATTTAAATCTATTGTAAATTCCTATGAATATTTTTAAATATCTCAAAATATTTTAAATCCTTTGAAAACCTTTAAATGTATTGAATTATATTAAAAATTCCTTGAAACCTTTCAAAACCCTACAATATTTAAAATTCTTTGAAATTCCTTCAATTCATTCAAATGTATTGAATGTATTCCTAGGAATCTCTGAAAATACCCTAATATATTTGAAATCTTAATATTTGGAAATTATTCAAAGTTTTTTATGATATTCCTTAAAATCTCTTGAAATTCTTTGAAATCCTAAGAATATGATTAAAATGCCTATGAAATATTTGGAAATGTGAAAAATTTAATGAAATATCTTTAAATCTTTTCAAATTATCTAAAATTTTATCTATTCTTTTTGAAATCCTTCCAAATCTTCTAAAATACTTAAAAATCGTAGGGAATTTAAAAAATCTTTTAAAATCCCCTGCAATATTTGAAAATCTCTTTAAATCATTGAAATCCTACCAAAGCCCTTTATTTTTATGAAATTCTTTAAAATTTATAGAAATATTGTAAAACCTTTAGAAATTTTTGATATAATGGAAATCCCACCAAAATACAGTATGCCATTTTGTGAAGCTCCTTGGAATCATTAAAAATATCATAAAACCTTTTAAATCCTATGCAATCCTTTAATATCCTTATGAAGTTTAGGAAATTCTTTGCAATCTTATTAAATTTATTTAATTTCTTATAATCCTATGAAATAATAATAAATACAAGTTTTTTTTATATTTGTTCAATGAATTGTATTATAAATAAAAAGAAAAACAATTATTACATTTCAATTTTGATATTGCAAGCCTTGAGAAGCCGATGCAATTGTTATTTTGACTATCAAAGTATCATAAATTAATTATGTCAAAAGATTGTCATTAAATACAACAAATTATAATGATAAAATAACATCGAACTTCTTTGCTCGTAAATTATTATTTCCGCACTTTGTTTAGTTCAGCTAGATAATATCATAATATTTAGAGAAGTATGCCAGGACAGAAAATTATGGCGGCAAATAGTTCATAAAAAGAGATTGCTAGAGAAGAGGATTGGGACTAAGTAGAACACCAAAACCCATCAATGAAAAATGGAGAATGTATTAAAGATTTTGAAATGCTTGTCGCTTCCCGAGGATCGTCGGGGCGCCCCTGGAGCCACAGGTAGGGGCCACAGCTGGGGCCACAGCATGCGGAATGGTGGCGATGGTGAGCTGAGAGATGGTTAGGCAGATCTCACTAATCAAACAGCTGGCCAGCAAGAACATCTGCGAGAAATGGTAAGCAGTGGAACATCAACTGTGCCCGCTGAGGATGCTTTGGCTAGCGCTAGCTATTTGCAGCCAACCACCTCGACAGAAATACCGTGGGAGAGTATCAATTGGGATACCACAATGAAAGAGGAATTGGTGCGTCTCTATTACGAAAGTACGAAGTTTCAAACGAAAATGGAAAAAGGATACAATTTAAGAACAAAATTTGCTGCAAAGTATTCTAACATATAAAAAGTCGCATTAAGAGATCCTATCGATAAAGTGAAGGACATCAGAACTAATCTACATGTTAGAGAAGACCGAGCAATGGAGATCAAACAACAGGTTGATTTGGCGTGGAAAAACGACTGAAATGAACAACATGACGAAGCCGCGTCGAACGGCTAAGCAGGAGCAATTGACTTTCTTCCTCAACCTATTGATGATCCAACACCACCATATCCTCCAGAGATGGATAGCCTTAGATAACCAGAGGCAGAAGCAGAGGTTCAGCAACCAAAAAAGCGACGAAAATGGACATACCATATGAACAGAGACGTTATGCGCCTGTATTTTTTGGCAGAGAAGTGTGCGCAAAGTGTGAGCAGAGAAAATCATAGACTCTTCTTACTTAAATACCCAGAGCTAGCCACAAAAATAAATGAGCAGAACCTGGCAGATCAAAAACGCTCAATATCTATAAACAGACTGCTTTCAGCTGTTGAAATAGCTTCTATCAAAACGGAAGTGGAACAGCAGTTTCCTATTGATGAACTCGCCTTGGAAGATGTGGAATTTTGGTCATGCTTTACTAGAGTTCATATATGTAGAACCAACACTAAGGCATTCTCTGCCAAAAATGAACATCACAAATGATCTGCGTGCACTAATAGCACATCTCGACAGCAAGGTTTTACCTACGAATTTGAACGTAGCACAAACTGCATTGGAAGTGCAAACACTTATATACTGTGGCACCCTTTAGAACGTTGGGCCGGAAAATTAGGCCTGACAATGCAGTTTTTGTCCCAACAAGAGATTGAGATCCACCATGGAAGATCAGGTTGGATGTGGATGTCAGCAAAGTAAGATGCAAATTGGGTCGATTAACTCAATATAAAAAAGGAAATAGAACCAGAAAGCTGATAAACCATATTACTAAAATCATCCACCCTCAGCCCATCGAGACATTAACACCAGTAATGTTGGATGAAATTTTAGACTCTCAACGACAATGAGTTGATGTTCTTACTGCCAGACTGCGTCGGTACAAGAAAAGTAGTGCACGAAGGCAACAAAATCAAAACTTTCAGACAGATGAAAGAAGGTTCTATCGTGAACTGAGGAAGCAAGGGCAAGCAATAGCTCTAAAATGCAACTGACAAATATCACAGCTTTAGATGTTACAGCGGTCTTCAAAAGAGCAAGTAACAGGAAAGCTCCAGGTGCGGACATAGTGCACAACTTATGGTACAAGTACCTGACGAGTGTGCATCTTGCGTTGGCAAGGTGTTTTCAGAAGATCATTAAACACCCAGATCTGATGCCAGGCCTTATGCTCCAGGGTACTACGTATGTGTTACAAAAAAAACCAGATGCTCAAAATCCATTTGACTTTCGACCGATAGCCTGTCATCCAACAACTTATAACTGTCTTACAGTTATCATTGCAGATAATGTATATTCTCATTATGACGAGAATGACATTCTTACAGAAGAACAAAAAGGATGTTGTAAAACCTCGCGAGGCTGTAAAGATCTAGTCACTATAGACGCTGTTGCCATGACTCAAGCTCGTAAGCATCAAAGGAACTTACATCTGGCATACATTGACTACAAGCAAGCGTTTTCTTCCATGCCGCATGACTATTTGCTTCAAGTCTTAAGACTTTACAAAATCTGCCCACGCATTATTGACTTTCTAAGTCATGCGATGAGACTCTTGGGGTACAAGATTCAAGTATTTTAATTATGGACAACCAAGGAGAACTAGATCAATACGTTTTGCGACGGGTATATTTCAAGGAGACTCCTTCAGCGCACTATGGTTCTGTTTAGCATTGAATCCATTGAGCAAAACACTAAACAGCATATTACATGGGTTCAGAATTCACGATAATGAGGATAGTCATCAAGTGACCCATCTTCTTTACATGGATGATCTGAAGCAGGCATCGAGGCAACGGCTGCAGGTGAATCATATAAATATCTGGGTATTCTTGAATCTAATGGTATTCAAAATACGATAGTTAAGACAAGCCTAGCGACTGCCTTCACTACGAGAGTCAGATTAATTATTATGAGTTTTCTAAACTCGACAAAAAAAATCAAGGCAATCAATACATATGCCATCCCTGTCCTCACGTACTTCTTCGGGCTCATAAAATGGTCTAACACGGACCTTCAAAAGTTAAACAGAATTGTTCGCGTAGAAATGAAAAAGCACCGAATGCACCACAGAAACTCAGCGATTGAAAGGGTAGTTCTTCCACGACATTTAGGAAATAGGGGCGTTGTAAATGTCAAAAAACTGTGTGAGTTATAAGTTATACAGTTGCGAGACTATTTTAACAGCAAACGAAATGTTGCGCTTTACAGAAGCATCTATCAAGCTGATCTTGACTACACGTCTTTAAATTTGTCCTCCGGTGGGGCTTTCAATATCAGGGCAGAAACCATGGAGAAATTAGAAATACAATGGAGGCAGAAAGCCATCCATGGCGAGCACCCCAACATGTTAGATCAAAATGAAGTGGATAGTGAGGCATCTAATATTTGGCTAGGAAAGGGTGTTCTGTATCCAGAAACGGAAGGATTCGTCATTGCGATACAGGAAAAGGTTGTCAGTACCAGGAATTATTGAAAAGACGTGTTTCATCAAGACGTGGTTGACCGGTGCCGCTTATGTGGAGATACCAACGAATCCACCGAGCACATTATTGATGGCTGTCGCGTAATGGCTCAGAGAGAATATACGCACAGACATAATTGATGTAGCCGGCATTATACATCAACAACTTTCCCTAAATCTAGGTCTCTTAAAAAAATGGATGTCCTTCTATAGATAGATTCCAATGCCCGTTTTAGAAAGCGAAGATTACATCTTATATTGAGATGTTACTCTCCAAACGGATCATTACATCCAGGCCAAACGACCTGACATCGTGATGCGAGAAAAAAAGGTGGAATAGTCTACATCATCGACATTGCTTGTCCGCTTAACCGAAATTTGCAGTCAACCTATACAACCAAGATCCACAAGTATAGCGAGTTAAGGCATGAAGTAAAGATCATATGGTGGAATGTGAATCATGCATCTATTCATCCTATTGTGATTTCGGCTACAGGCAATGTGCACGCAAGATGCACTGAAAATCTTGAACATTTAGGAGTCAGTAGGGTATTGGTAGCAGCTCAGAAGGCGGTTTTATTAAACATCTGTCGCATTGTAAGAAACTTTCATGACCATCAGGAAGCGAGCGACTAAAAACCCGTGGAGTGGCAGATGGTAGCTCTAAGAAAGCATCCAGATATAACTGTTGTCACCACTCACGCTCGTGACCGCCCTAATTGTATACCTACAACATCATCGCAGGAGGTTTCAAAACTCGTATTAAATTATTTAAATTAATTTATAACATTATAATCTCATCAGTCACTTCACTTAGTCCATGGCTATGATGTATAATCGGATTTACCCGAGTAAAAGTTTAATAATAAAATAATAATTCAAGCGAGTTAAGGCATGAAGTAAAGACCATATAGAGGAATGTGAACCAGGCATCTATTCATTCCATTGTGATTTCGGCTACAGGTAATGTGCACGAAAGATGTACTGAACATCTTGAACATTTAGGAGTCAGTAGGGTATTAGCAGCAGCTCAGAAGGGGGTATTATTAAACATCTGTCGCATTGTAAGAAACTTTCATGACCATCAGGAAGCGAGCGACTAAAAACCCGTGGAGTGGCAGATGGTAGCTCTAAGAAAGCATCCAGAGATGACTGTTGTCACCTCTCACGCTCGTGACCGCCCTAATTGTATACCTACAATATCATCGCAGGAGGTTTCAGAACTCGTATTAAATTATTTAAATTAATTTATAACATTATAATCTCATCAGTCACTTCACTTAGTCCGTGGCTATGATGTATAATCGGATTTACCCGAGTAAAAGTTTAATAATAAAATAATAATTCAAGCGAGTTAAGGCATGACGTAAAGACCACATAGAGGAATGTGAACCATGCATCTATTCATTCCATTGTGATTTCGGCTACAGGTAATATGCACGAAGGATGTACTGAACATCTTGAACATTTAGGAGTCAGTAGGGTATTAGCAGCAGCTCAGAAGGGGGTTTTATTAAATACCTGTCGCATTGTAAGAAACTTTCTTGACCATCAGGAAGCGAGCGACTAAAAATCCGTGGAGTGGCATATGGTGGCTCTGAGAAGGCATCCAGTGGTGACTGTTGGCACCTCCAATGCTCGTGGCCGCCCGTAATTGTATGCCTACAACATCATCGCAGGAGGTTTCAAAACTCGTATTAAATTATTTAAATTAATTTATAACATTATAATCTCATCAGTCACTTGACTTAGTCCGTGGCTATGATGTATAACCGGATTTACCCGAGTAAAAGTTTAATAATAAAATAATAATTCAAGCGAGTTAAGGCATGAAGTAAAGACCATATAGAGGAATGTGAACCATGCATCTATTCATCCCATTGTGATTTCGGCTACAGGTAATGTTCACGAAAGATGTACTTAACATCTTGAACACTTAGGAGTCAGTAGGGTATTAGCAGCAGCTCAGAAGGGGGTTTCATTAAACACCTGTCGCATTGTAAGAAACTTTCTTGACCATCAGGAAGCGAGCGACTAAAAATCCGTGGAGTGGCATATGGTGGCTCTGAGAAGGCATCCAGAGGTGACTGTTGCCACCTTCAACGCTCGTGGCCGCTCGTAATTGTGTACCTGCAACATCATCGCAGGAGGTTTCAAGCATCGTATTAAATTATTTGAATTGGCTTATAACATTCTGGTATCATCAGTCACTTGACTTAGTCCGTGGCTATGATGTATGACCGGGTTTACCTGAGTAAAAGTTTAATATTCAAATTTAATTTAACCAGAAAAAATAATTAATCATTTAGAAAAGGAATAGAAAATACTTTTTTCTGTTTAGAAAACTATATTGCTATTAAATAGAAAAAGACCGTACCTACAAAATCAATGAACATAGAAAATCAATGAAAACGTTGAGATCGGGCATAGCGTGGCCAAGCTTTTTAAAAAGTTTGTCAAAATTCAATTAAAAAAAATTTATTTGTCGATTAAATTTTTTATTATTGGTTTTTTCAGCTTTAGGCCTCCAATCCATGCAACAGAACGGCCGGATCTCGGAATGACCGTAATGAGGCGTTGACCAATCAGGAACGTTCTGCGGAAACAATGTCATTCTCGCGCCGAACTGAGTCGAACTCAGCCGAAGTGTTGGAAACTTTTAAGTTCGCGCCAAAAGGCGTTCCGTTCATTTCCAAAGTTGTCTAACACATAAACCGCAATGACCGTAACCGGGATTGACCGGAATACCAATCACAGAGCACTTTTGACAAGACAAAAAAAGTGCCTTTTTGTCAAAGGTGTTCCGGTTCATGCATTTGACGACTTTGGAAATAAACGGAACGCCTTTAGGCGCGAACTTAAAAGTTTCGAACACTTCGGCTGATTTCGGCTCAGTTCGGCACGAGAATGACACTTTTTCCTCGAAACTTTTCTGATTGATCAACACCTCATTCCGGCCATTCCGAAATCCGGCCGATCTGATGCATGGACTGAAGGCCTAAAGCTGAAAAAAACAATGATATAAAATTAAATCGACAAAATAGGGGGCGCTGTGGGGTCCATATAATGTCACATGCGGCAAGTTTCTCTTCGACAAATCACACCTACGGCATGTCTCATCTGCAGCATGTCACTACCTAGCAGCTTCTCTCCCGCGCGGAATTTATCACAGTGAAATTGACATTTGTTATTTATGTGGCCAGTCACAGGAGTGCCTTCCCCTAAAGTGGCGTTGGAAGAGGGGTACGGGTGTGACCTTACATTATTTCTGTGACCAGTCAAAGGAGTCCTCCCGCCACCCACGAGACGTTAGAATAGGGGTAGGGCTTGGACCTTACATCATTGCAAAAATGTCAATTTCACTATAAGAAATTCCGCTAGATAGAGATGCCACAGATGTGACATGCCGTAGGTGTGACATATCGCAAATGTGACATGCCGCAGGTGTGACATTTCGCAGATGTGAAATACCACAGGTGTGACTTGCCGCATGTCACATGATACATCTCCGGCGCTGTGGTATCTAAAAGATGGTGTCCGGAAACTATTTGAGAATTTTCACGTATTTTTTGTGGTTTTTAACCTGTTAAAAATAATAAATGATAACTTTATTTATTTAAGATATTTTGTCAACTTCTTTAAAAAACACAGTTTTAAGAAAAACACAATAAAATTTTTAGAACCAGTTCTAGTGAAAATCCCGATTATTCGTAATGTTTCCGAAAATGCAAGAATTTATGTTTTGAAAAGTAGGAAAGTTTTTGCTGATAATGGCAGCATTCAGTGCCAAAAGCACCCCCAAAAATTGCATCCCTCTAGATCATGTGGAACCCACCCTAAAACCCAAATAAGCCACTTGAAGTAAAAAAGTTCAGTAAAAAGAAACCAATAATAATATAAAGACCGATCCAAAGGAATCCCTTTGTGTACAAATCCTACATACCAAATACTATCAAAAAATGCAAGAACAAAAAAGTATGTTTATATTTAAACTATAATACCCCCTTAATTTAATAGATAGTTGAAACGTTTCTAGACTGTAATTGGTTTACCTACCTATTTATAAAAAAATATTAAACAAAAATGGTTAATTAATATGTGAAAATTCAGCTTCTGTCGGAAGTCCAATGTGTTTCCACGGAAAATGGCAGTAAGTAAATTTGTAATGGGGTTTGGTGGTAAAGTTGCTGCCTTTTTATAGAACTTGATGCTGGGAGACATTTTCCATTATTTTCCATAATTTTCTATTTTCCAATAATAAATTTTAAAAATATAACCAATTTAATGAAATGATTTCGCTAGATCGATAGATCTCTCTTCAACGAGGTTAGTGATACGAAACACTCTTATTTCGATTTTTTTCACTTACTGCATTTTCCCCTATAGAACGGTAGAAAAGAGGCGTTTAGTACGAGTTACGCAATATAATCTTCCTCTTTATATATTCTCTAACCTTCAACCTTTTTTATCTCCAAAGGATGTAGAGACGTAAATGTGGATATGAATTCAATACGAGCCTCTTTATTTATTACTTACATAAATGTAATTTAAGATTATGAAAACTGAGTGGGCTCTAAACTCTAAAGTATAGAGTATAGACTATAGAAGATAAACTTGCATCGTTGTTTTTTTATAGTGCAGTAATAGAAGGAATACCAGCTATTGTTACAACGGCTATAAAAGTCTGCACTTCAGTCATACAATCAATGCAAATGTGGAGAAATCTTTTTATGTGTGTCTACTTAATTGATTGTGAAACTCACGTTTGATTTAGTATATCTTTAGTGATGGAAAATTACTATTTTCTTTTAACTAGATACTTTTCTGGTAACGAAGTTACTTTTATCAATAAGTAACAAATTGGTCGGGCCGAAAGCCGATGCCCCTAACTTCTTTTGATTACAACTCGCTAAAAAACCTCTAAATTGTTTAATAAAAAGCATGTGAAAACTTACAGTTTTTAGAATTCGACTATATGTTTAGGGGCCATCCATATACCACGTGGACAATTTTTAACCATTTTTTGACCCCCCCATCCCCCTCTTGGACAGCCATGGAATTTTGACGTATTTTATGAAAATATAGATATTATTGGTCTTCAAAGCACAATTTAAAACATTCGAGTGTACCTCGAGTATACCTTGGCTGATTTTACTATATTTTTCACAGATTTAGGGGAACGCGTGTCCACGTGGATTCTAGCCCGAC
>NC_046663.1:96225362-96248181 GCF_010883055.1 Belonocnema kinseyi | reverse complement strand
GTCCCCCTCGTGGGCAAGCGTGGAATTTTGACATCCCCTCCCCCTAAACTGTCCACGTGGTATATGGATGGCCCCTTAGTTATATCCTAAAAAAATGTATCTGTAGTTAGAAGGAAGAATATATTTAAAAAATTAGGTTTTCGGCCTTCTATTTCAAGCCTTAACTATTACCCGTTCCTAAAGAATGGTCGGCCTCAAGAAACTTCTAAAAAAATTATCAGGTATTCTTTCAACATTCTTTAATGTAATACATTTGTCCAAATTCTGAAATATGCGATAATTAACATTTCACGGTGATTTATTTTTATTTGTAATTACTTTATCTTGAGAGCACATGAAGATATGAAGCCGTTTGATTGCATTAAAGAATGTTGAAAGAATATCTGAGAATTTGTTCAGATTTTTCCCAACGTCGACCTCTTTTTAGGAACAGGTGAAGCTCGAGGCTTGAAAAAGAAAGCCAAAAAACACTGTAGCTTTCAGGTGCTTTTTATTAAACAATTAAAAAACTGTTTGAACGAGTTGCAATCAAAAGAAGTGAAGGAACTCGGCTTTTGGCTCCGAAAAAAAATCATTACTTTTTTAGTTACTTTCGAAATGTCGTCAGAAGTCTTTTTCTATGCGAATCAATAAATTTGAATACTGTTGCAATTTTTTGGTTCATTTTCACTATTCAAATAATGGCGACTAGTTTTCGAAAAATTCTGAAAGAATAAGGAAATTCTTACACCTTCTTTTCTAAATCTGAATTAATAAAAAACTACTAATTAGTAGTAGTTTTCTATTAATTCCAATAGTGCTGGTTCGTTTGAGGTGAACAGTGAAAAATGCTAATTAAATGTGTAGGAATAACCGACTAAATGAATTAGTAACTATATGTACTGAAGAAACTAGTAATCCACGATAAATCACATTACATAAAACAATACTAACCAGCTACCTGAAGAAGGTTCTGAAATAATTTTTTTTTTAAATATATTTTACTTAACCTAACTTTTTCATAGGTCTATTAATTTTTTAATAGTTTGTACAGTTTGTGCAAAAATATATTTTTTTAATTTCTATTTAAATTTTTTACGATTAAAACAAAAGCTACGCGGTCCATCAAAAAATTATTAGAAGAAAATTTGCTGATGTTTGTTTGGGAGTACAGCTTTCTTAAAATAATTGTTTTTCGTACCTTGTCTCGTTTTTCTAAAAATTTAATTTTTTATTTTTAATGATATTTTTCACGAGTAAAACAAAAACTACACATCCGGTTAAAAAATTATTCATAAGAAATTTTATCTATTTTTCGGCTTAACAACTTTTGTATTTTTTTCGCACTTTGTGTAGTTTGTCCAAAAGTTCATTTATTTTATTTTTAATATTAATTTTCACGAATAAAACAAAAATACGTGGCCTATAAAACAATGATTATCAACAAATTTGTACTTATTTTTTCAATAGGCACTTTTTATACAAGCATATTTTTCTTATCTTGCATAATTTGACCAGAAAATGGATTTTGTTCATTAAGTTTTGTGTGGTCCAAATTTGAATTTTCGATTTTTCAAGAAAATCCAAAAAGGTCTTATGATAGTGTTGTAGGGAATTAAAAAAGCAACCATTTTCTTCTCTTGAATTTTTTTTCATAATGTGCGTAGTTTGGCTGAACGTTTTCAGTTTTTTAAAATTTTGAAAATGCTTTAACTCTGATCATTTTTTTTTAATCAAAAAAAGTTTTCAGGATAAATTGTTCGAATTCCAGAGTACTACAAATAGCTGTGTATAGAATTTTTGAATATTGAAAAAATAGCGTCAAAATTTTTTAAATTACTCAAATTTTACAATTTTCATCAAAAATAGCATTTTTTGGAAAAATATCGTGTCTACAGCTAGATTACAGATTACAGACAGACTGTAGACAAACTACAGACATATAGAGAGACATACACCTTCGTAAAAATCGTTTTTCTGACTCAGAGAGTATCAAAACGTGGAGATTTGATGAAAACCGACAAAGTCAAATTTTACATAAAACCAGTCGCTTCTCGTTAGGATGAGAATGTAAAAAAGCTACATTTTGAAACGGCCGAGATAATAAAAAACTGTTATTTACTTTTATCGTTATATGAAAATATTTATGTTAAGAAAAATATTGAAAGCGACATTGAGTGATATGTGAGTATAAAGTTTGAGACTTTTAGTCTATTTATGTTCCCTCCATGCGGGTACTACTATATGGATCGACATTACAGGGTGTGTCAGCTTAGAACTTCGATATTAGGCTTGCTCGTTTGCCTATTTTGGAGTTGATTCAACTCGCTCGTTTCATATTACATCGACTTATTTGAGCTCTCAGCACTCAACACTAAGTACATAAAACTTTCATAAATTATAAAGTATTTAAAGCGTGCTGAGTTTATCACAATTAAATTAGTTTTTCCCTCTCTTTACATTTAATCAGGTAATTAGAGCTTTCAGAATTTGATTTAACTTTGGACACAAGATGACTTGAAACCAAAAATTTTATTATGAAAAGGAGCTCTATTTCCAGAACGATGACAAGTTATCTTCAAAGTCAAATATTGTCTAAATTTAATAAAAAATCTGACCCTTCTTCGTGACAGATCATTACATAAAACTTAAAAACCCCTTCAGTGAGATCACAACTACGACCCCACCCCCTTTTTAATTCAAAATGTTGCGTTCCATTTTATTTGATAAACGCCTGAAAAAAGACAAAATTAACACCCATAATGCTGTCAAAGCAGGAAAAATAGGGCGTTTTTACACGAAAATGAGGAAATAAATTCTATTGAATAAAACTTTATTATATAGGTACCATATTGAATTTGACATGAAATGCTTCAGATTTCAAGTCGAAATATATTGCATTTTCAACAAAATTGTTGAATTTTCAACAACAAAATATTCATTTTCTACCAGAAGAGAAGAGACAGTTGACTTTGAAACCCGAAAAAGCGAATTTTCAATCAAGAATGCGAAAGTCCAACAAAATAGTTACATTTTCGAACAAAAAGATGACACATTAACAAAATAGTTAAATTTTCAAACACATATAGTTTAATTTTGAATCATATAGTTGAATTTTCAACATTCAATGATGAATTTTAAATAAAAAACTAATTATTAACAAAACTATTTTATTTAAAGCCTAATAGTTGTACTTTTAAGCGACAAGTATGAATTTTTAACAAAATATTTGCATTTTCAATTACATAGTTGAATCTTTATCTTGCAGAGATGAATTTTCAACCATATGGTCGATTTCTTAAACAAAAAATATTAAACTTTAGATAGAAACAATTGCATTTTTAACCAAGCAATTCAATTTTTAAACCAAGAAGACGAGTTTTCTAGAAGAGAGTTAAATTTTTAATCCAAGACGATGAATTTTCTACCAAAATTCGAAAATTAAAAAACAGTTAAATTTTCGAACAAAAAAAAATGAATTTTTAACCAAATGGTTGAAATTTTAACAAAATTGTTAAATTTACAACTAAAATGATGAATGTTAAAATATAAAAATGATTTTCATTCAAGTTGTTGACTTTTGAACTAAAAACGATCGATTTTCAATACAATATGGAATAGTTAAATTTGTAGTTCATATGATTGTATCAGCAATTGATTTCTTTCAGTGTAACTTCCATGTCTTACAACCGCTTACAGATATTTTTTTAAAGCTTATCCTTACTATATACAATTATTTACAACTATTTACATAAAGTCTTATATCTAGTTCCTTATAAAGTTAAATTTCACAAAGTAATTTAACTTTCAACCAAGTCGTTGAATTTTCAATCAAGAAGTTTAATTTTCTACGAAAAAAGAGGAATTTACAACAATATACATACATTTTTAACCATATAGTTGAATTTTTAACGGAAAACGATCATTTTTTAACCACAAATAGAACGAATAAATTTTCAGTTAAGAAAACCATTTTCTAAGAAAGAAAAAACGAAATTTTTAACAAAAAAGTTATATTTTATTTAAAGAAAGTTTAACCCTCGGAAAGACTTTAACAAGGATCATTCACATAATACGTGAGTCCTTCAGGGGAAGTTGGGGGCTTTCTAAGTATAATTATCCAAGTTATAAACAATGGAAAACTCATTACGAAGGTGATAAAAATGCATTTTTGACAAAGAAGCCCAACTTTTTACCAAGTAGTTCAATTTTCAACTAAAGACAATCTCTCGTCAGAAAAAATGAATGAGTACAATTTTCATTTAAGACAATTCAATTTTAACTAAAAAAAGAACGAATTTAAAAAAAAACCAGTTCAATCTTGAACCAAATATTAGAATTTCAACCAGAAGAGATAAATTTTAAACGAAAAACACAATAATCCACTACTTTTTAATTAAGAAGAATTAACTTCCAACGAAAAATAACCGAAATTTCCCTACATTTCAATGAATTAAATAATTAAAATGTATTTCATTTTCATAGATTTTTTAAAGATATTAAGAAATTCACATAACTTTTGATAACAATTTTTTTATTCTAAAAAGTATTAGGTTCCAACAAGTACTTACTTATGATACGCAAAAATGTTTACAATATTATTTCAAAAAGAAAAGAAAAAAAGTGTACAGCATGCCAAGAAAAATATTCTTTTCCAATTTTTCAGTGAGATATTTTGACAGGAGGGTTTGTTAAGCTTATGTGATAACAACAAAAGAAGCAGAAAAAGTGACAATAAGTTTATAGATCTCAGATTTCAGATATTCCTGAAAATAAAAATAAGAAAGGTTATTTTAATGAATAATAAGCATTCTAAAATATTTATTCGATTAAAATATGTGACAGTAGGATGCACAGGAAATATTTTTTCAGTCAGAATCTACGAAATATCAAAAAGACAAATTTACTTAATTTATTTGCTCTCGACATCTGATGACGCCAAATACAGAAGGCACAAAAATGTGAAAACTACTAAAATTTCACGATTTTGATTCCACTGAAGAATTTTTTTATCATGCGAATTTAAAATAGATAAAGTAGAATACACATTTATTTAAATTTGAAGTAATAAAGTTTCGCAAATATTGAGTGTATATAGATATAAATTGAATACAATTTAGAATAATTTAATTCCGAGCATTAAAAATAAATTAATATTAAAAAAAGAGAGGTTTTAACAACGACTTGTTTCTCAGGCGCATTTTTTATTGCCGAAGTGAAGAAATCCATTGACATGTCTTGGGTTCGATAACCTAAGTAATACGTTCTATTGAGATCAGCACGTTCACTTTTCGCCAGTTCCGCTTGGAATGAATTTATCTGTCGTTTTGCCAATATAAGCAGCGAACGAATAAAGAAAGAACGTTGATGTTGTCACTTTATCCCACCGCTGCCACTAATACTTCTGAGAAGTTTATCATTAATTGTTTAAACAAGTTTTTTTAACAAATACAATATTTATAGAAAATAAAATTTTGTGAAATGTTTTTAAAAAAGTTTGAACCACTACAACCCTTTTTTTACTTTTAGACTTTTTTGTACAGTTAAGCGTTTTTATGTACGATGAAAAAATTTCCTTTTTCTGGGAGGACTTTGTGTTTTAACAAAAATTTTCATATTTCTTCTCGAAATTTCTCGGTCCAATAAGGTGCTGAGATATCTACATACAAATACGTAAATTTTAGAGTAAATTTAATTGCTAATAACACTATAAAGTGAAAAGTGGTAATTGTATAAAAGTAGTGGAAAAAGAAAAAAGTCTTGTCTTGGTTTTTCATCATCAGCTACGGACTAAGTCAAGTGCCTGACGAGATGAGGATGATATGCATTAATTTAATACGATGTTTGGAATCTTTATGATGTTGTGGTCGGTACAAAATTAGAACCATGGTGTAGTTTTGAGTTCTTCTTTTACCGCTGTTATCACTACGCAGCGACTGCAAGCTTTGAAGGTGACAATAGATAGTTTTTATTTTGACAAAATAAACATTTCAAACTAAAAAAAAAGATTATAAATCGGATAAAAATGAGCGAAATTATGAGCGATGTTTCACGTGTACCTACCCGAAAACGGGGTTTTGGTCATAAAATGAGATTTTGGGGGTGTACGGGAAATTTCTCCCAAACAATTTTTCTTAGTTTTACTAGGCCTACAATTTGTGCTAGGTCCTCATACAAGTGACAGATCACTATCACACAGTGTTATATCATTTCTTTTAAACTCCTTCATAAAGTCGTAAATCCTTTTAAATTCCGATTCAGTCATTTGAAACCCCTCAAGACCTCTCAAAGTACGTATACTCTGGAGTTTGTCTTTAACCGTTGTTGTATTTACGCAGCGGCCGCAAGCATTCGAAGTGACATTAGTCACCTCTGGATGGTTTCTTAGACCCAGCATATGCCACTCCATAGGTTTTTAGTCGCTTGCTTCCTGATGGTCAAGAAAGTTTCTTGCAATGCGATAGGTGTTTAATATAACCATATTCTGAGCTGCTGCCAGTACCCTACTGACACCTAAATGTTCAAGACGTTCAGTTCTTTTTGCCTGTACATTGCCTGTAGCCAAAAATACAATGCGGTGAATAGAAGCATGCTTCACATTTCTCCATATTGTCTTTACTTCATGCCTTAACTGATGTATAATACCTGCCACATTATTATGTCTGTTCATATTCTCTCTGAACAACTACGCGACAACTATCAATAATGTGCTCCATGGATTTGTTGGTATCACCACATAATCGGCACCAATCAATCACGTCTTAATGTAACACGTATCTTCGATAATTTCTGGGACTGTTAACCCTTTCCTTAATTTCAACGACGAATCCTTCTCTTTCTGGAAACAGGACACCCCTTTTTAGTCAACTATTGGTACCCTCACTATACACTTTATATGTTGATCTAAGGTTTTGAAGTGCTCAACGTGAATGGCTTTTTCTTTCTATTGCGTTTGTAATTCCTCGATGGTTTCTGCTGGATATTCAAGGAGTCCTCTGAGGATAAACTCAAGGGCGTACAGTCGAGACCCGCTATACAGAAGGTGTTGTAAATCGCAACATCTCGATTGATGTTACAGTAGTCCAGCATCTGTCATGGTAAGATTGCCCTTTTAATCGCCGAATTACTGTGATGCATTCGGTACTTCGTCATTTCTACGAGGACGGTTCTTTTTAACCTTTTTACCCCGGTGTTCGAATATTTGATGAACCAAAGGAGTATGTGAGAACAGAGACGGCTAAGGTGTTGATTGCCCTGATTTTATTTGCTAAGTTGAAAGAACGGTTCAGAACCAATCTTAGTCTTGTAGTGAAGGCTGTCGTTAGAATTTTCTTAACTATCGTATGCTGAACACCCTTAAATTCGACAATACACAAGTATTTATATGAGTCGCTGCTGTCCCTTATTACCCTCTGGTTAAATGCACTGTGCTGAATTTATCTAGTCCGGACTTCAGCTGGATAACGTTGGAAAACTGCTCTTTGACATAGATCACTTGCTGCAATCATTGGTCGGAACTTGTGTATAGCTTCAGGTCATCCATGTATAGAAGATAGGTAATTTGATGACTATCCTTAATATCATCTCTTCTAAACCCATTAGACATGATATTTAACACTTTGCTTAATATGTTCAACGCTAAACACAACAATAGTGCACTGAAGGAGTCACCTTGAAAGTTACCCGTCGTAATGCGTATTGATATAGTTATCCTTGGTTATATAAGATCAATTTTTCAAATTTTGTAATTTTTTAAATACTTTAAACTAATAGTCATTTAGTACGCAAGGAAACGCTTGCTTGTGCAAGTTCCTTTGATGTTTGAAAGCTTGCGTCATGGCAACATGATGTATGATGACTATATCTTTACCGTCACGCGAGTGTTCACAATATCCTTTTTCATCTTCTGTAAGGATTTCTTTCTTATGTCAGTCAGAATATACCTTTCTGCAATTATAGCTGTAAGGAATTGTTGGAAAGCAGGCTATTGGTTGCAATTCGGATGGCTTTTTGAGCGTCTGGTTTTTTAGGCAACATGTACGTTGTACCTTGGAGCCTAAAGCCTAGCATCAGATCTGCGTGTTCGATGATATTTTGAAAACATCTTGCCAACGCAGGATGTACAATCAACAAGTACTTGCACAGGAAATTGCGTATCATGCCCGAATCTGGAGCTTTACAGTTACTCGCCCCTTTCAAAACCATTGAAACATCTAAAACTGTGATGTTAGTCAGCTCAATTTCAGGGTTATTGCTCATTCTTGCTTTCTCTAGTTGGAACCTCGCAATGTCTAAATAAGTTCTGTTCGATTTTCTCCAAACATCCAACAAGTAGTTAGTCATATCTTCAAATTGAGGGACTTCGGTACTTTCGAGCTGCTTATTTTGCTTTACACTCAGTTTACGCAAGAACCTTCTTTCAATTTTCTATAAGGTTCGATTTTGCTGCCTTCTTATATTGTTTTTCTTTAGTAACGCAGTCTAGCATTAAGGACATCAAGTCTCTGTCATTAGGAGTCTATAATCTCATCCAATATTGCTAGTGTCAATGTCTCGATTTACCGAGGATGCATAATTTTACTAACTTGGTTTACCAGCTTTCTGGATCTATTTCTTCTTTATTCAGAATGTGTTCCTTAAGGGTTTACATGCACTGAAAGAAATTAATTGCTGATACAGTGATATTGTGGGTTAGATCAGCAATCTGTTTGGCTGGAATAGACATATCGATGGCTGATCTAACGCGCAATATGATTGTATCAGCAATTGATTTCTTTCAGTGTGACTTCCATTTCTTACAACCGCTTACAGATATTTTTTTAAAGCTTATCCTTACTATATACAATTATTTACAACTATTTACATAAAGTCTTATATTTAGTTCCTTATCTCTATTTCCCATGATAGCGCAATTTAGGTCTTATTAGCGAACGAGTGAGCGAGCGAACGAAAGCGAGAGTGCAAGCGAGAGAAAGAGAATGAGAAAAAAACGCATCTTAGTCTACTTATACTATTACATAAACATTACTTAAAATCTTTACGCTTCTAATTTAAGCGACTTTCGTTTCCTTTTTCTTTCACTCCTTTATCCATTCTTCACCTAATCTATCCTTCCCTAGAATCTTAACCACACTCTCTTGTCAGCTTCCTTTATCTTCCATTCCTCTCCAACATCCTGCCCATAAATGCTCCCATATTTTCTCCTCCCGTTTACATATAGTACACTTTCTGTTCTCTTTTTCCCAATACATCTCCTCCCTCACCTCGTTTCCCAATCTAAATCTTGCTATTCTTGTCCACCTTCTATCTCCCCATCCCTGTTCTAAATACTTTAATACCCCTTTCATTTTTATCACCTTATACCATTTATTGTATTTCGAATCCTCAATCATCCCCCATCTTTCTATTGATAATCTTTCCCTCTGCCTTTTTCCAATTCTTCATAGTTTACTCGAGTCCCGTCTTCTATGCTTCTAGCATTAAAAAAATCCCTCCTTCCTTCTTCCCATCTCGTTAATTCTATCGTCCTCCCTCTCCTCTCTTCTACCTCCATCAAACACTTTCTCGCCAACTACCGTCCCTTTCCCTCTCTAAGCTTCGTCTCAAACTTCCATGCCCTCTTTCCCGCTCTAATACTTAAATTATCCCTTTGCGCTTCTTCTCTCACCATATATCCTATCGTCCTCCAGTCGGCCCCCAGTATCCACCTTATATACCTTTCTTGTAAACTCTCAATATCTTTCCTTTCTTTCCACCCCCATATCTCTGCTCCATAACCTAATATCGGCCATACCAGCGTATCAAATAACCACATTCTCCTTCCCCAATTTTCTTTTAACTTTCTTTTTCCTATTCCCCATATATGTTTGATTACTTCTGCTGCGTTTTTTATCCTTTGTCTTGTATGAACTCGAAGATCTCCATTCTTTTGCAAGATATATCCCAAATATTTGAAATCTTTTACTTCTTCTAACTTTATTCCCTTCCTTCTGCCCTCCATTCTTTCTTCCTTCCCCATTATTTTCTAAACCTTTGTCTTTTCTACATTTTAATTCAGCTAGGCAGTTCCGAACATATGTGGCGTGCGGCGAAGAAAGGGGGCTTACTCTGAAAAGTGACATTTTTTAGGACGAGAGGTTGAAGTCGACCCGATATACCGGACTTTTAGGAGAGAGTGAGGAAACTCAAGAAATATTCACTCTCCACTTACCACTATATTCTCACGGAAAGAGATAGGTCGTAGACGCAACTCACGGACGGGGTATAGATGACACGTGTAGATGGGTTAGTGAGTGGTGGAAGGTGTTTCACGGAATCTCGAGCTCTCGAGCCAAAGCTCGATTTCTCGGGTACCTGACAGCGCAATTATTAGCAATAATAACGTTTGGATTTTTTCCCCGATGGTTTTATTAAAAAGAACATTTCGATTTTTTAGAGTAAGCCCCCTTTCTTCGGCGCACCTCACATATATGTCGTCCATCACCCCCATTCCTTTTCTAAACCCTGTCTGATTCGGTGGCTCTATCTGCTTTTCCTTAACTTCTTTCTTTAATCTCTCCGACAAAACCGTTACATATACTTTATACAGTGTTGGCATCAGCGTCACACCCCTATAATCTTTAACCTCCTCTCCTTCGCCTTTTTTCACTATTGGTATCACTACTTCTTCCTTCAATAACTCTGGCCACCCTTTTCCTCTCCATACTCGATTACAGATTATTCATACCCTTTCCTCTAGCTCCGTCCCTCCATATTTCTATACTTCATTTGGAATCTGATCTATATCAGGTGCCTTTCCATCCTTCATTATTCCTAACACCTTGACTATTTCCTTTCTTGTCTTGTCCTCCTTCTCATCTCTTTCTCTACTATATTTTCCTCCCTTCCTAACTTTTCTCTCTACTCCTCCTAGCAAATCCAAAAAAATATTTTTTCCATTCTACCATTTCAATATTTTTCCATCTCCTCGTCCACATTTCCCTCTCCCATTTTGATATATCTGACCTTTTCTCTAAACTGTTCTTTTCCTACACTTTTTACCTTTGCTCCCTTTTTATTCATATTGCTATGACTTTTTTCTCCCTCTAATGTCACTATGAAGGGAAAGTGATCCAAATCAATATAATCACCTACCTCTAGTTTCTTAAACTTCTCTCTTACCTCATCATCCACTATTACATAATCAATTACCGTTACCCAGTCTCCTCCTGCGCGTGTATATTCTCCTTCTTTATCTCCTTCTATATTTACATTTAAGATAAACCATCACAACTGCTCTAAGATCTTTAACAAATTCTTTCCTTCACAATTCAGTACCTTATCTTTGGATTTTCTTCCTCTCTCTTTTCCCTATTCCCTTTCTCCTCTATCTCCTGTTATCACATTGAAATCTCCATCTATTATAAGCCTAATCTCTTCTTTATTTTCTTCAATTTTTTCTTTCATATCCTCTACTCTCTCCTGCATATCACCGTTCACATAAACCCTCACTACCTTTCACTTCTCTTCTCCCATCTTTACCTTTTCTACTATCAATCCTTCTTTTTGTTCTTTCCTCTCTTTCTTATTTTTCCCTGCTACACATTCGTTTCTTACTCCCATCGCTATTCCTTCCATTGCTCTGTCCTTTTTATTCTTCCTATTTGCATTTTAGACTGGCTCTTCAATCCTACTATATCCCAGTAATATATCTTCCATTCTTCCCTACTTTCGTTTCTCGTCTCTTTTTGCTTCTTACTATTTCTTGTTTTCCTATCTCCCGTTCCTTGCTCTCCTAGTTTTCCGAAACCTCATTTCTTACTATCTCTTCCCTTTCTTCATCCCAAATCTACCGTACTCCATCTATTTGTATTCCCCCGTACTTAACTCAAGTTCTCTTTCCCTTTTTTATTTCCTCTTCCGCTATTTCTCTCAATTTATACTGCATCTTCCTTTCTACCCATTTCAAATCATTCTCTACTCTCTACGGGCTTCCATATAACCTCTTATGTGCCATCACCTCCCTCTTATGTTCCCATTTCTTACGTTTCACCAGTACTATTATCTCCCCTCTTCGCTCTTCCCTTTCTACACTTTTCTCGACCGACTGCATCCTTTTTTCTAGTTTTCCCCTGACTCCCTTTTCCTATTAACGAATTTCTCTATTAATCCAAAACTCTTGGCCCTTATTCTCTTCCTTTCTACTGTTTTTTTTTGTATTTCCCCCTTTTATCCACGCGCTTTGGTTTACCGAACACTTCCTCATCTGAGTTCCCACTATCCATCGAATTGATGTAACTTGTGTAAACTCTTTCGCAACTCAACTATCCCACCTTGCTGCCTGAACTTCTTCCGTGCTTCTCTCTACCTGACCTACCCTGTCGCTGCTACTTATCTGCACCAGTTTCCCTACCCTGCTCCACATGCCAAAAAAACTAACCTCCAAGGCAACCCACAAACTGACTCAAACACTCAAAATATCGCTCATTTTTTCACTTTTATTATTTTTATCACTCTATCTCTCACTCAAAAATACTTCCCTCGTACTCTGCACATTAACTTTGCTGACATCCACATCCAACCTGATTTTGCATGCTGAATCTCGATCCCTTCCAGGATCAAATGCTGCATTTGTAGACCTAGTTCAGCGGCCCAATGTTTTAACGGCTGCCACAGCTTCACCATACACAAAAGTTTACATCGTTAACGCACTTAGTATTATGTTCAAATACATAGGTAAAACCTTGCTATTTAGATGATGTATTAGTGAATGCAGATCCTTTGTGATGTACATCTTGGGCGGAGAATGCGCTTTTGTTGCTTCTCTATGTCGGAACTCTAGTAAAGCACGAACAAAATTTCCTTTTAAGGTCCTATAGTTTTTTGAGATTTTGCTGTTTATATCAACGTTAATAACACCCGAGTGTGGTTCTATTGGATCCGGTGCTTAATGTTCATTATCCCCAGAACATATGCCTTCAGCTTTAAACAGGTATTTGTTTTATAAATCTTTTAGAGGAAGATCATTAATAGCCAGCTGCTTTTCCGCTTCCATTTTCATGGTAGCTATTCCAACTGGCAAACGCAAGCTGTTTACAGATATCGCGCGTTTTTGGCCTGCTAAATTTTGGTAATTTATTCTTGTGGCTACCTCTGGGTACGTGAGTAAGAAAAGGCGATGGTGTTCTGTATTCACACTTTGCCCACTTTTCTCTGCGAAGAAATAAAGGCACATTACATCTCTGTTAATAGGTTTGTGTCGGGAGCTTTGAAATTTATCGTATGTATGTGTATTAAACGTGTCTGAAAATATGTGAGATTGAAGTACAGAAATGTTTTGGTACTAAAATCGACAGAAATCAGTAACTTTATACAGATTAGGTCACACTAAGACTGACCGGTCGCCAGTTTGTCAGGTTGCCAGGTTATAACCCTGATAACTGAAATGAAAGATTTGGGTGGACGACAACGTCGCCCGCTTAGCAACCAGCTTGAGTACATCAGTATCGAGCAGAACGGGTATCGATCATGATCTACTTTCGCGTAGACAAACTTTGACCTCTCTACGAGGGTGGGGTGAAAAGTTTCCGGCCTGATAAGGAAAAATAACTTTTTTCGTTTGTTTTTTTTCACTTCATTTTTCAACATAATCTGCGTCAAGACTAATACATTTCTCATAACGGTGCTCTAATGCAGTGATGCCATTTTTATAGATTGATTCAAGTCCCTCAAAATACTCATTTACAGCGTCGATGACATCCTCCTTGCTCTGAAATTTTTCTACTCCGAGCCATTTTTCAAGGTTACGAAATAGATTTAAGTCGCTGGCTATCTCACTTACCTTTAATCTGCGGTCATCTAAGACCATTTTATTAATTTTTTCGATCATTTCGGGAGTTATGACCTTAACGGGTCAATGTTTACCCGTCGAATATGGTGGAGAAGAGTCTTTCAGTGTGGAATCCATTTATTCTTTAATTTAAAATGGTGTGAAGCCATTTAAATAGAAGTATTTGAAGACCGCACGCTTCTCTGATTTTTCCATTTTTGCACACACAATCGAAGTGTATTGATCAGTAGGTTCTCAAATGTATACTGATAGAGCAATCGAGTTGAAAAAAAATGAGACCTGCTGGCGTAGTCAAATGTCCGTAGTCAAATATATTGTTTCAAAAGTTATGTAATTCAAAGCATTGAGAAAAGTTTGTGCTTCGTTAGCGACGCAAGTAGAGACACGTAGAGAAATAGACATACGTATAAGAGCTCTTGTGTACTCGTGAACAGTGCAATTGATATTTGTGCTATGGACCGATCAGGTAACGAGGGGGAGCAGATGAAGACGCATGAAGGAGGCGGCATGACAACAAATCCAACTCAAAACGAAGAGAGTGGGAACCCCGTGCCTCCTTCAACTTCAGCCTCAATCGACATCCCAGAGAAAGAAAACGAGAAAGAAACACTAAGAAGAAGTGAGGGCAAACCGAAAGGATTGTTACCCGAGCGATTCACATATGGGTCTTAACAACCAAAACAGAAAACGGTACCGAAAAAGAGCGTAAGAGCTGACGTGAATGCGGAAAATGACAAGTACAAAGAATTTCGATCGTTATTCACATACGAGACAATCGCACAAATTGACACAAATGCATTTCTGGATTCAGGTTCAACTGTGACTCTACTTGAAGAGGAGACAGCCATAGAATTAGGACTGAATGGACCCAAAGAGCCTTTGAAATCGCAATGGATCATGGATGATATAGAATTCAAGGATCAAACATCCACTCAAACAGTGAAGGCTGTTACTGAGAAATGACCTCATTTGAAAAATATAGGTGTAGCCGATTTGAGTCATGCACGACCTCGAGTTTTGATTGGAATAGATCACGAATGTCTGATGAGGGTGCAAAAAACCATCGCAGGGAAGCCAGAAGCCCCAGTTGTGTCATTTACGAAACTAGGTTGGACAATTTACGGAAAAAATGACTCGGATAGAGTGGACATAGATTATGCGTTCTACTTCCATAGAAAATAGGACGTCGTGGATCCATAGGACATTTTGAAGGATTTTGGACAAGCGAATCCTTTGGAGTTTCCCCCATTTGGACAAATTTACATATAGAAATTTAATGACTACGGAAGAGGAAGCAGCTAATACAGGCCTGAGAACATGGCACCTTCGCCACTTTGTGGTGATTCACCCACACAAACCAACGAAGCCTCGTTTGGTGTTCGACGCAGCAGGGAGGAGTCATGGAGTTTTTCTGAACGAGCGGCTGTTGAAAGGTCCAGACCTTCTGAACTCTCTGGTTGGAGTGCTGCTTACATTTCGACAAGGTTTAATAGCAATTTGCGGAGATTTGAAAGAAATGTTTCCCGAGAATTCGAGATGAAGATCAGAACAGTGAATGTTATTTACAGCGATATGAGAAAACAGGTTAATTGATTGTATTGGGAATGCAGTCAATCATTTTTGGAGCCATCTGTTCTCTTTATATCGCCCACGAGATAAGAAGCAGAAACACTAAAGGATTTCAAGAAGCCTACCCGGATGCATGCAGAGCAATTACAGAGAGACACTACATGGATGATTACTTGGACAGCGTAAACACAGCAGAAGAAGCGATCCAGAAAGTTTGCAACGAAGTTCGCAACTCGATGTCCAATTCTACAGAATTATTATAAACGTTGCCACAAGATGCTCTTGCACCATCGGGAAGTGGATTGAATTTCAACGAAGAAATTTTAAAAAGAATCTCGGTGTGATTTGTGCACCCGACAGTGATTGCTTCACGTTCAAAACAGATTTTCCCAAAGTGAATGAAAGTTTGGCAAATGGTGAAAGAATTCCAACGAAAAAGAAGTACTGCGACTACACTGAACAAAAATGGTTAGTTGCGACAAGAAACTCCTTATTAGTAGAGTTGGCATTAGATACAGCAACTACTTCGATGGAAACAGTAACTAACCAGTTTTGTATGGCAAGAAGTCGCCGTTAGTCCTCCTATGAAGGCTATATTAGTGAGGATATTAATTGTAGTCACAACAAATAAATTAGTTACATTTACCAGCATACTTATTTATTTGCCATATTGAAGAGCATCGTATAGATCCTTATGGTGTCCTCTACGTCCTACGCTTAGGGAACATTTTCAAGGAGTCCTGTTTTGAAATAATCGTGAAATCGACAATTTGAATATTCCACACCTTGAACTTCAAGTAGCAGTGATGACTTGCCGATTATCACTGTTTGTAAGTAGTCAGCACACCTTTTGTATTGACAAAAAGGTACTTTGGACTGACTCCAGAACGGTGCTTTGCTGGCTGAAATCAGACACGAAAGTGTCAGACTGGCGATGGGTTCCAGCGAAGAAGAATGTGGCGGATGATGCCACTCGAGGTACTTCACACCAGGAAGGATTTGAAGACTTCGGTGGTTTAAAGGACCGGAGTTCTTAACCCTACCTGAAGCAGAATGGCCTAAAAAGAAGGTCAACGAGGTATAGTCACCGGATCCAACAACTTTTGAGATCAAAAAAGAGTTTTGTGGCACCTTCATCGCCACGCAAGAAGCTCTAATAGACGCGACGAGATTTTCGTCATGGCTTCGATTAGTCCGTACGCAAACCTGGGTCAGACGTATTTGCCGAATTTAGAGAAGAATGAAGAGATCTGGGAGTTGACACCAGAAGACTTTCAAAGAGCAGAACTCTACATTTTGAACCAAGCACAAAAGAAATCATACACCGACGCATGAATAAAATTGAAGCATGGCCAACCTATTTCAAGGTCTTCGAAAATCCAACAACACAGTCCAAAAATGAAGAACGGACTTATTAAGATGGACCGACGGGTGACCGCTGATATGGTTACGTTGGGTGAAAAAATTATATTGGATGGTAAACAGCCAGTAACCCAACTTTTAGTGATATATTACCATCGGCAGGCAGGAAACCATGGAAGAGAAAGGGTAGTCAACGATCTACGACAAAAATAATACATAACCCGGATCAGGACAGTCGTTAAGAAAGCATGGTGCAGGTGTCTTCTCTGTCAACACTGAAGGTCGATGCCTGCAGTGCCGAGGATGGCACCGGTACCAGCTCCGCGGATCCAAAATCGTGTTTCACCCTCCACTGACACAGGAGTCGATTATTTTTGGCAAATTTACACCTGTTTTACTGTACGAGTAGTACATTTGGAAATAGCGGTCTCATTGACCACGGATTCAGTGATCATCGCTCTCCGTCGGATGATGGTTAGAAGAGGACATCCCTGATGAATTTACTAGGACAACGGAGTAAATTTAAGAGGAGCATCTGAAGAATTAAAGGGTCATGAAAGAGCTCGATAAAAATTAGATCCACGGTGTGCCTGAACATGGGTTTAATGACAAAAAATTTCACCACAGATATTTGAACGGGAATCGATTACTACATTAAAATGAAGGATGTGTGCCGAATTTAAACAATTTTCGCCGGGCCGTTTCAAAAAATAGTGCGCTAAAAATTTAAAAATATCAAATTTTTAAATTGAAATAATTTACTACAAACATCATATTTATTGTATTCATTTAACTATATTAGTATCGTTTCATAATCATATAATTCATTTTTCTATGTCTATTAGGTATTTTCACTTCAACAATCAGCTAATTTCACTTTGTTAAAAGCTGAGGGGAAAACAGTCGATCAAATGCATGGAACCAAACTTTATTTCTGTAATATCTTTGTAATTAATAATCATTATTATAATTTTATTATTTCATTAAATACTAATTACAAAATAAAAACTATTTTTCGAATAGACTTATACACAAAATATTAGCTTTTACAAAGATATTAGCAAAATAGGGCAAAAATGAACTGAATCCCGTGCATTTGATCCCTTGTTTTCCCCTCAGCAATTAACGAAGTGAAGTTAGCTGTTGGTTCATGTGAAAATACCTAATTATTCAATTTCAAACGTGACAAGATTTGTATTCTCTAACTGCTTTTAATAAATTTTCAGGATACTCAGCATTTGTATAAGCTACTTTATATTTGGCTCAAGTTATTTTAAAATTGGCATGAACAGATTCTATGCCCTGCTCACTAAAAAATCCCAGGGCTTTGCCTGTTCTGAACTTTTGGTGTACTAGATATCTCCAAGTTACAGTAGCTTTCTTGAAATGGAGAAATATTATTTTCAAAGTTTGCTTTTAAATCTTGAGAAAAACAAAAATCTACAACTGCTCGAATGTCTTGAAAACACTTTACGTATTTAAGGCATTTGATACAATTAAAACTACGTAAAATGTCTATTTTATTTAACAGTATTTTACAAGAGAAAGAATGTTTTCATGCTGATTTCAAAACAACTTGGGTTAAATATAAAGTAGCTTATACAAATTCAAAGTATCCTGAGAATTTATTGAAAGCAGTTTGAGAATATAACTCTCGTCAAGTTTGAAATAGAATAATAGAATAAAAAAATGAACATTATTTGTTTCTATAAATTTTTATAAATAATTAAATATAATTGTGTTATATTGATGAATATATTTTGTACAAGGTATATATAATAATAATCACTGTACAATACTCATAACTGTTAAATTTAATAAAAAAACTTGTTTGAAAATAAATGCGCATATAATTAAATTATGTCGTAATTATTTTATAATCATTCAGTTTTTTAAAAGATTTATTTAGAAAGATTAGTAATAATTCAACATTAGGTGCGTTTTAATATAATTCTATGATTATGAAACGATACTAATATAATTAAATGAATACAATCAATGTAATTTTTGTAGTAAGTTGTTTAAATTTAATATTTTTAAATTTCAAACGCACTTTTTTTTAAACGGGCCAGCGGAAATTGTTGAAATTCGACACAGATCCTTCATTTTAATTTACTAATCGATTCCCGCTCAAATATCTGTGCTGAAATTTGTTGTCATTAAACCCATATTCAGACGCACCGTGGATCTCATAAAAATTTCAAATATAATGGAATTTTATTCCTCCAGCTAATTCGCACATGAGTGGATGCTGGGAACGCCTGGTGAAATCTGTCAAAACAGCTTTAGAATCAAACTTGCGAGACAAGCACTACGTGAAGAAGTGCTCCAGACTTTGTTCACTAAAGCGGAATATTCGGTAAATAACCGATCATGGTGTAGTTTGGAGCTCGTCCCTTACCGCTGCCATACTTAAACAGCGGCCACGAGCATTGGAGATGACAACAGGGACCTCTGGATTTGTAATTCTAATTCCTCTATAGTGTCTGTCCTGATATGTAAGGCCTCATCTGAGGACAAATTCAAGGGCTTGTAGTCACGATCTGATTTACAGCTTGTGCTGTAAAGCCCAACATCTCGTTCGCTGTTAAAATAGTTTCACAACTGTGACTTGTGACTTACAAAGTTTTTTGACATCTAAAACACCCCTAACACCTATATGTCGCGGTAGAACTACCCTTTTAATCCCTGAATTAATGTAGTGCATTCGGTGCTTCGTCATTTCTAGGTGGACGGTTCTATTAAACTTTTCAAGGTCGGTGTTAGACCACTTGATGAGCCCCTAGGAGTACGTGAGGACAGGCATGGCATAGGTGTTGATTTCCCTGATATTGTTTGCCGAGTTGTGAAAAATCTTCATAATCAATCTGAGCCTCGTAGCGAAGGCAGTCGTTAGGCTTGTCTTAACTATCGTATGCTCAATACCCTTAGATTCAAGAATACCCAAATATTTATGTGACTAGCCCGCAGCCATTGCCTCGATGTCACTTTCGAACTCGTTCTCTAATTCTGTGTTCCCTAATTCCCCACTGGTTAATTGCAATGTTCTGCATTTATCTAGTCTGAGGTCCATGTGGATATCATTGGAAAACTGCTTTGTAACATCGGCCATTTGCTGCAGTTTCTGGACTGACTTGCGTACAGCTTTAGGTCCTTTATGTACAGAAGATGAGGGGGAACTCTGTAAGGTTTTAAGACTTCAAGCAAATAGTCATGCGGCACGGAAGGAAACGCTTGCTTGTAGTTACTGTATGCCTTGTTCCAGTTCCCATAATGCTTACGAGCTTGCGTAATGGCAACAGCGTCTATAGTGATTAGATCTTTACTGCATTGCGAGTTTTTACAACATCCGTTTTGTTTTTCTGTAAGTATATCATTCTCATCACAATGAGAATATACTTTATCTGCTATGAAAGGTGTAAGACATTTATAAATTGTTGGAAGACAGGCCATCAGTCGAAATTCAGATGGATTTTGAGCGCCTGGTTTTTTAGGTAATATATACCTAGTTTCCTGGAGCATAAAGTCTAGCATCAGATCTGGGTGTTCAATGATCTTCTGAAAACACCTTGACAACGCATGATGCACACTCGTCAGGTACTTGTACCTAAAGTTGTGCACCGTGTCCGGACCTAGAGCTTTTCAATCACTGGCCTTTTCAAGACCGCTGAAACATTTAAAGCTGTGATGTTTATCAGCTGCATTTCAGGGCTTTTGCTTGCCATTGACGTCTCTAGTTTGAACCAGGTAGTGTCCAAATTGCATCTATTTATTTTTTTTCCCAAACACGCGACCAGTAGTTAGTCATATCTTCCAATTGAGAGACTTCCGTATCTTGCTGGTTATATTGTTTTACGCTTAGCTCACTATAGAACCTTCTTTCATCTGTCTGAACAGTTCGATTCTGTTGCCTTCGTGCACTACTATTTTGTACCGATGCCTTCTGGCAGTAGGAACATTAAGTCTCTGCCGTTGGGAGTGTATAATTTCATCCAATATTGATGGTGTCAAGCTCTCAATGTGCCGACGGTGGATGATTTTAGTATGATGGTTTATCAGCTTTCTTATTCTATTTATTTTTAAATTCTAATTTATGAGAGTGTAATGTAATCGTCCAAATTTTCGATCTCTGGTCTTTAACGGATCTTTACGTTTCGGCACTCACAGAATCCGAAAATCATAACATTTTGTTGGTGTCCGTCTGCATGTGCGTAATCGTCAAGACCGTAGGTACTTTGAGAACCTTCTTTAATGTCAAATTAAAAAAAAATGTTCAGCTTCACTTTATTATTGTAGTTTATGAGGGGTTTGAATTAAAGTATTTGATATAATTATATATATCTCGCGAAGCGCGAGAACCAACAGTCGCGCGCCTCAGGCGCACTCAAACTAGCGAGCACCTTACTTTGCTGACATCCATATCTAATCTGATCTTCCATGGCGGATCTCGATCCCTTGCTGGGACAAAGCATTTGTGCGCCTAATTCTGTGCTCCATTGTTCTAACGGTTATAAAATGTACAGACTAATTAGGGAAAGTTTATCCTACGATGGAATAAAAGCTGCAGCCTGCTACGGCATCCTTAGCAGCAGTAGAAAAACAGCAAAGTATGAATGAATTCGAGATATAAATTGGGACACCAGATTTAGAACAACACAGAAAAAACAAAACTTAGAATTTTTTGTAGGTAAGACTTGCAAACGGATAAAAATTAAATATATTTCGGCGAAAGTTTCACTGAGGTTGGGAGAATAATTCAGATCTCGTCTACTGCGACACGATAAAGTGAACAAATTTCGGTAACTCTTATACAATCAGCAACAGAAAATACGAAAAAATGTGTTCTTACTGATATAACTCCTCTGAAATAAATTAGACTATTGTAGAGCAATTAGAACTTATTTAATACCATTTAGCAAAAAGCGCAAAAAGCAACTGACATATGGGAATCCCCAGTTCTCTCCAATTTAATGAAGTTAAACGATGATAGATAGCGCTAGCATTGCAATTCTCGCTACATCGTGAATAAAAATGGAACGGTTATAAGGTGACAGATTATCCAGGCACGGTTGAAAATTGTAAATTATCTTCGACCCTTGTAAAGTTTATCCGGCTAGGTTAATTTTTGTAGCTGTGAATCTTTCGCCCGGAATCGATGTAAACTTTATGTTTCATTTTTTTTTGTGTTCATTTTCCACGTCTTCCAAGGGGAATTCATTAATCGGAAGGTTCTGTTTTAATTCCCTTTTGATAGAAGCTATTTCAACAGCCGAAGGCAATCTGTTTACAGATATTGAGAGTTTTTGATCTACCAGATTCTGCTTATTTATTCTAGTGGCTAGCTCTGGGTATTTAAGTAAGAATAATGTATGATGTGCTCTCCTCACTCTTTTCCCACATTTTTCTGCCAAAAAGTAAAGGCGCATTACATTTCTGTTCATATGGTATGTCCAGTCCAATCGTCTTTTTGGTTGATGAACCTCTGCTTCTGCCTCTGGTTGTATAAGGCCATCCACCTCTGGAAGATGTGGTAGTATTGATCATCAAAAGTTTGAGAAAGAACATCAATTGCCCTTGCTTGACCGTGAGATGCGGCTTACTCTAACTGATATTCATTGTCGTCTTTTTTCCACGCCAAATCAACCTGTTGTTTAAACTCCCTTGCTCGGTCCTCTGTAATGTGTAGATTAGTCCTGATGTCCTTCACCTTAGCGATAAGATCTCTTAGTGGTATTTCTGTTGTGGGAATTATTATTATTATTAATTATTATTTCAAACTTTCACTCAAGTGAACCCGGCTTTACACATTTCCACCATTCTTGTCTCGGTCTGTCTCTGGGTACGGTACGCTCGTTGTTGTGATCAATTTAAAATTGATGCGAATTGACCTCACTCGCGGTATTTTTAAATGAGTAAAACCTCGAACAAGAATTTGTATGATTAATACATATATTTCAAACAATATAAATCAATATGTATACATACAAGTAAGCTATAAAATGGACTGTATAATTACAAAGTTCTACAAAGTGAAGTGTAAGTGGAATTTTGAAAGGAGACGAGTTTAGTACAACGATGAAA
>NC_046663.1:96219008-96225262 GCF_010883055.1 Belonocnema kinseyi | reverse complement strand
CATACAAGTAAGCTATAAAATGGACTGTATAATTACAAAGTTCTACAAAGTGAAGTGTAAGTGGAATTTTGAAAGGAGACGAGTTTAGTACAACGATGAAAATATTAATGCCAGACTCTCGATGACGAAGCAAAGAGAAGGGTGTGAAAAATTGGGAAATGTGGTAAACTGGGAGGATTGATGACGTTGACGGTCTTGATTGGTCGAGGAAGTGCAAGGTAGGAGGCGTAGGCGTGGGATGAAAATCATGGAAATCAAGCAGAGGGAGATGGGGATGAGGCCCTTGTATTGGATCTTTACAAAACCTTGGTATTCGCTTAACAGCTGCGAGTACATCATAAATTTCTTAAGATTAAATTTGCTGGCAAGTAGAAGGGCTATACAATTTGACTACGAGATGTTCGAAGATTTTAAAGGTTATGGCTAAATTGCCCTTGCAAGGCCATTCTTACATCTGTTAATAAATAGAAAGACGAGAAATAGTAAATTGACAAAGGTACAAGGTAATGCTAGAAAGTTTCGAAAAACGTGCCTAAATTTGAGAAGAGAAGATTAAACTGCGAAATATGACTTTACTAGCGAAGATGAATTTGAAAAGTGTATAAACTTAAAGGAAACCATATAAAACAAAATAAGTTTAGGTGTTGTGACTCAGCATGCCGGCCCCTTTGAACGAATACGTTCAACAACAAAATATATTTATAGATATCTGAAATAATAATAAAAAACTATATCAATGGGCCGAGATTTAAAAATATTAAATTATAGACATATCACGAAGCTAGTAAATCTAAATTGATTCGAAGGCTGAAGTATTGTAAGGATTTTCCCCCTGCTTCGTGATATTACGAAGATAGTTCGATAGGAAGAGGACAGAGTTTCTTAATACAACGCTTGTACTCTCCCATCTCGGTCTTCACGGTAGTAACCCTGATGATGCCATCTGTACCAGGATGAGTAGCGACGATTCTCCCGAGTTTCCACTGTAGGGGCGGGAGGTTGTCTTCCTTGATGACAACCATAGTTCCCAGTTTGATGAGCTGGCTAGAGCTAGAGTTCCATTTGCTGCGAACTGTTAGTTGTTGCAGATACTACTTCTGCTATCTGTTCCAAAAATGATGGCGCAACCTTTGAGCGTGCTGCCATGCTGACAAGCGATTAGACGTAAAATCCTTGAAGTCCAGCTGAGGAAAGCTAATCAGTGGACCACCAATTAGGAAATGACCAGGAGTCAAGGGTTGCAGGTCATTGGGATCGGAAGACATAGGAGACAGTGGGCGAGCATTCAAGATCGCCTCAATTTCTACGATACAGGTTTCTAGTTGCTCGAAATTCAATAATGCGTCACCTATTGTCCGAGAGAGATTGTGTTTAAATGATTTTGCTGCTGCCTCCCAGAGACCGCCAAAGTGCGGCGATCTGGGAGGGATAGACTTCCAAGTAATTTTTTGATGATTTAAAAATTCCTTCACCCCTTTATTATGCTCTTACGATTGAAAAAGTTCGTAGAGTTTAACGAGTTCCCGATTAGCCCCAACAAAATTCGTTGCGTTGTCTGAGTGGATATTCTGCGATATTCCTCTTCTAGTAAAAAATCTTTTCAAAGACGCAATAAAGGCTTCTGTGGTCAGATCGCTGACCAGTTCTAAGTGCACTGCTTTGGTGCTTAAACAAGTAAAAAGAGCAACATAAACTTTGAGTTTGTTGCGATTTCGAAATCTTTTTTCCTTAATGTAGAATGGACCACAATAGTCAACACCGACATTAAGAAATGGAGGACAACGAGATACGCGTTCTTGTGGCAAATCACCCATGACGTAATCAATCTCCCGTGTTCTTGCGCGAAAGTATCGAACACATTTATGGATAATTTGTCACGTAATGTTACGACCATTCAAGCGCCAAAAAATATCTTGAACGGAGTACAAGGTCGCCTGGGTTCCTGCGTGATTTACTCTTGCATGTTCTTCGCGGGTTAAGAGTTGCGTGACATGGTGATTAGGAGGTAATAAAATTGGGTGTTTTCTTTCTTCGGAGAGATCTGAGTGGCTTAATCTACCACCCACTCTGAGAATCCTCTGTTTATCTACGAATGGTTTTAAAGGAATTAATCGACTTTTAATACTAAGGTGATCTCCATTCGTTAAGGAGTGTATTTCGTTCGAAAATGTGGCAAGTTGTGTCGCGATAATTACTGCTGGAGTGGCAGCTTCAAGTTCGAGTACCGTAATGGGACCACTGATTTTGTTTGTAGGGTTCATTGCGTTGTGAGAAAATCGCAGGATATATGCGAAAACTAGTTTTAACTTTTTAAAGGAACTACATCTTTCATTCAATTTGTGATTATTTTCCGTTTCTCTAGTAGAAATAGGATGAGCGATAACAGTGCATTTCTCTGGAATTTCCGATAAATAAATTTTATCTTGAGGCCATTCACAGGAGGTAGCGAGTTTTTTTTATTTCCGCGACTCGATTTGCAGCGAAAGTTTTTAAAAGATGAGGTTCTGTGTTTACCCAACTTAAAGTTATGGTGGAATCTGACCACAAGTAGGTTTGATTGATTTGGACTTCCAGAGCTTGTTTCACCGCGGCGTATAAGCGATCGAGTAAAAGGGCCGCGCTTAATTCGAGACGTGGCAATGTCACGGGATTCACAGGAGCGACTCTGGATTTAGAGCAAACGAGCGAAATATGATGTATACCTTGAGAATCCATGGAACGCAAGTAAATGCAGGCTCCGTACGCTTTTTCGCTTGCATCGCTGAAGCCGTGTATTTCAATTTCAGAGGTGTCAGGTGCGATAATTAATCGATTAAAATTAACTTCACCTAGGAGCGGCAATTGCTTTTTAAATTGCGTCCACATAGTGAGCACTTCCATTGGAATCGGACTGTCCCAACCGACCCCAGCCTTCCAAAGTACTTGAATCAAAATTTTTGCTTTCACGATAACTGGACCGAGTAATCCTAACGGGTCGAATAGTTTAGCAACTTGCGATAAAATTGAACGTTTGGTTACTACATTTGAGAATTCCGAAAGGTTTATCTGGTAGAAAATCGAATCTGGAAGGGAATTCAAATGAATCCCTAGTGTTTTAATGGTTGCATTTGGATCGAGCGACATATGTGTACTAGTGGAATTGTCTGAATTTTCAGGCACTAATAAAGAGTCATTGGAGGCCCATTTTCTAAGAGGGAAACCGCCCTTCTGCAAGAGTGCAGTTATGTCATCGCGAAGGAATTTGGCTTCGGCGTGCGTTTTCACACCGATCAATAGGTCATCGACGTGAAAGTCCTTTTTCAGCACGTTTGATGCGATAGGATGTTTAGCCCCTTCATCCTCAGCTAATTGACTTAGGGCCCGAATGGCGAGAAAAGGAGCGCAAGAAGTACCGTATGTGACGGTGTCTAAAGAAAATTCTTTCAAGCTATCATTTGGATCTTCTCGAAATAATATCTTTTGATACACTGCATCGTCTGGATGCACTAACACCTGCCGGTACATTTTCTTAATGTCCGCGGTAAGAGCATAGGCATGAGATCGAAATCGAGTCAACAATGTGAAAAGATCAGCCTCAATTGTAGGTCCGACCATTAAAGAATCATTTAACTAAACGCTCGATGACGTTTTTTCCGAGCCATCGAACACCACGCGAATTTTCGTGGTTGTGCTGTCCTCTTTTATCACAGCATGATGCGGAAGATAAAATCCGGGGATGGCGAGATTTTAGTTTTTTATCGACGACATGTGGTTTAGATCATTATATTCATTTAGGAACGTACAATAATTCTCCTTCTTCCATTTCCCAAAATTTTATTAAATTCGCATCTGAGGGAGTCGAGTGCGTAATAATATGATACTGCTAATTGTTTTTCAAGGAAGTGTTGCTTATCTCTCCTGCTACAATTCAACCTAGATGCGTTTTTTGTAACACGGCATCTGGATGGTTTATTAACGAAATTTTCCCTGCACATAACAATTTGTAAAATAATTTTACGCCCATAAGAGCATCTATTTCAGATGTCTTATAGAATTCAGGATCAGCGAGTGTTATATTCTTTGGTATTTTGAAACTAAATCGATTAATTAGAGATTGATGGCATGCTTTTAGTGATTTTTTTGAGGACGAACAATTCAATCCTTTTAGAGTACTGATTAAATCGCGACTTTAGAGTCGCCGAAACCGAATGCTTTATTTCTGTGGAAATATTATCCACACCCGAAACTGAGACTTCAACTGATTTTTTGGGTAATTTCAAAAAAAAAGCTGTTGCTTCAGTGATGAAGTTAGCTTGTAAGCCAGAATCTAAAAAGACACGACACGTTTTGGAGTTTCCTTGATCATTTATTAAATCGACTATGGCAGTGCCTAGCAAGCCCTCGGACGAAATATGAGCATGCAGATTAACGAGCGATGGATTCTGATCGACAGATGCAGTTTCGACACGCTCACTAAACGATCGTTTCTCGAAATGTAACAGTGTGTGATGCATTTTGCCACAATTACGACAAGAACTGCCCTTGCAGTCAGTAACACGATGATTAGAACGCAAACGTAGATTGGATGTTCACCCTGACAATGTGGACAAGGGGGAATTGCAGTTGAAGCTACGAATGCTTGCTGGGAGTGGTGGCTAAATTGCGACCGAGACAATTTTTTATCCGAAACGTTTAGGGGTTTGCCCTGAATTTGACCTGACTTTGGGTCTTCTAATTGCGCGCGGCGTTGAAGGAAGTATATCAATTCCTTATAGGTGGGGCTTTCTGACTCACAGCTGGAATCTTCCCATTTTTCGCGAATAAACGAACTAAGTTTTTGTTTAATAATTTCGACTAAGAGGGTATCCCATTTGTCGATAGGTTCTTTCAACGCCTCAAGAGCTCTAACGTGTTTTTGAATTTGATCTACAAGGAAACGCACTGGAAAATCTTTAGACAAGTATGGTAAATTCAATAAAGCTTTTACGTGAGTTTGGCGAATTATTGTTCTATTGTCATAGCGCTCTTTGAGTAATTCCCAGGCGACTATGTAGTTTTCCGATGAAAGTTCTAGAGACGCGATAATTTCCCCGGTTTCGTCTTTCAGAGAGCCTTTGAGGTGATATAAGGTTTCGATGTTGGGCAAGTCATCATTGTTGTCAACAAGCGATTTAAATAAATCATGAAATCCCAACCAAGCCTCATAGGATCCACTGAAAGTCGGTAAATTTACACGCGGCAAGTTTTTTTTTGTATTTCGGACGGAATCAGTAAGAATCTTGCGTCCGGTATTTCGCGAAGACGACGGGTGGTGTTGATTTGCATTATATTCATTTATATACGCTTTTGCTTTCCCGAACGCTATATAGAATTTTTCCTCGTAATCAGTATGGGATTCCTCATGGGTGGGATCATTAACAAGCACTTCTAATTCAGTGTATAGAATATTAAATTCTTCAAATTCCCTATCGAGGTCATTTGTTCTTTTTTCGAGAGTAGGGAAATCGCGATCAGCGGAATATCCTTCGATAAATTTCGCGAAATTTGTTATTTTTCGTTTGCAATTAGCGATTTTAGTTTTCAGTTCGTCAGCCTTTGTATCCATTGCGAATATTTGCACGACTTATTGGCGAGAGCAACAAGAAAGAAATACCATAACAGGGAATTGAAGAAAATAAGAAAGGAAAATTGGTGGTACAAAAATCTCGCTTGCCCTTTCGATGTACTATGGGGCAGTGGGTGCCGTTGAGTCTCGATGAATTTCAGTTAGCTCAATCTTGCCACAATGTAGACTATAATTGTGGTAGCGGCTTCGACGGTCAAGATTGGAGTAAACTTGATCAGCTTACGTCGAGGGTCTATACTTCATGTTCAATTTGCAAGATGCACGATAATTTAATTTAGTTGTGTGATAGACATTGCATACAAACGACACGGTTCTGTTTCACACACAATGAGGACAAAGTTCACAATTCACTTTAACATTGAGATAGTTATTGCACACGGACGATACGATTCAGCTGCAAAGTTCGATTTACCTTCGTGGTACAATAACGACAGAGTTCACAATTCACTTTTACATTAGTGATGTGATTACGACAAACCAAAATGTTGTGATCAATTTAAAATTGTTGCGAATTGACCGCACTCGCGGTATTTTTAAATGTGAAAAGCCACGAACAAGAACTTGTATGATTAATACATATATTTCAAACAATATAAATCAATATGTACACATACAAGTAAGCTATAAAATGGACTGTATAATTACAAAG
>NC_046663.1:96197923-96218908 GCF_010883055.1 Belonocnema kinseyi | reverse complement strand
AATGCTAGAAAGTTTCGAAAAACGTGCCTAAATTCGAGAAGAGAAGATTAAACTGCGAAATATGACTTTACTAGCGAAGATGAATTTGAAAAGTATATAAACTTAAAGGAAACCATATAAAACAAAATAAGTTAAGGTGTTGTGACTCAATATTCGTTTTCCTTTCATTCTCTCAACATGCCCAAAAATCCAACAAATCTCTTTTACTCTTATCAAGTCGGATTTTCTCTACAACACATTCTTTGAGAATGCTCTGATTACTGACATTGTCCACTAGCGTTTTACCGGATTTATTGCACAGGCACTGTCTACCAACCCCGTTGGCCTTATCCAGGCCTGGTCCAGGTATCGCTACCGTACAGCACCATAGGTGCAAGGACATAATTATATATTGCCATTTCAGCTTTATTTGCTTTATTTTTACTTCTGGTAATGGTTCTTACCCTGCGAATAATCTTCTTAACATCCTGTATATGCCTGGCTATCTCTTCATCAATCTATTTGTCAGTAGTAAATAAACTATCAAGATACATCTTGCATAATATCTAACCAGTCACTCAATTTTCCATTACATCCTTACACTCGCTTTCCTACCAGTATATATTGCTTTTATTGCTTGTAGGAGCCGTCTATTGCCTCCGTACTTTTTCAAGACTTCCCAGAGCTTATTTCTATCCACCTTACAAAACGCTTTTTCCAATTCAACAAATGCACAAAAAACTTTTATTTACCCTCAAAATTTTTTTTGTAATGTGTCTCAAACTAAATATCTGATCCTCGCAATATCTTCCTCTGACAAATTCACATTGGACCTCCCAGATCTTTTTCATCTGTTATTTTATTTACCCTATGAATAACTTTTTTCGAATATATTTTGTCTATGGTTCTTATTAAGCTGATATCTCTGTAATTATTGTAGTTACTTTTTATCTCCTTTTCCGTTGTATATTGGGACGATAATCGTCTTTTCACAGTCATCTAGAACTTCCTACATCTTTATACATAAATTTATTAACTAGCACAGACTGTGAGGTATATACAGTCGACGCTATTTACCCTGCCGCGGATGGGACCGTAGGGGAGTAATTTTCCTGGAAACGATGTGCCCCCACTCTCGAGGCTGATCTTGATGCGTGGTGCTTGATGCGAATTGTTTCGCTCGCTACGTACGTTGCCGCTGTCGTGGTGGGGGAAGAGCTCAACTCTGAGTTAGGGGAAACGGCAAGGTAAGTAACGACGACAGTATCCGTCACCGATTTTAGGTATTTCAGCCTTAATATCATCGCCATTCTTTAAGTTCTTAATTATATCCCTATCTCAGAGACACAAATTCTTCAAACTGGGCTTTCCAAAATGCACTTTTAGAAATATCTGGTTGAGATTTTAACAACATGTGATTGAAGTTTTATATAATTACGGTTGTTGAAATTTCAACTACTTATGAATGAAAAATCAGCCATTCATCACCTGAAATTTTCTTGGGTGTATTGCCTTTCATCAAACAAAGTTTCAATACATTTTAAAGCTATTTTATTGTTGCATTATTCATTGGTTAAAATATGCGCCCAACTACTAACTTGATGCGAGAAGTGTATTTTGCGAGTAAAAATCATGTCCAAAATAATTAGCCAAGTCATTGTAGTCATTTTATAACGTCAGTCTCACCCAACATCGTTCAATGGAGATGAAGTTTAAGGACAGAACTAGAATCGAAAGAAGAATTGTTGGTTTGTGTTTCATAGTTTGCCTAGTTTTAGCTGAAACCAAGAAATTTTATCTATGAGAAATTTAATTTGGAAACAAATTGAAATAGGTTCAAATATTTAACCTAGTGTTTAACTGAGCACAAAAAATGTGACTTATGGAAAATCGAATTTGGAATCAGATTTAAATTTTATTTTAAAACCTGTATTATTAAAAAAGAGAAAATGTCGCTAATTTTCAGTTTTTCGCCTTTTAATACATTCTCAAATGTTCTGTCAATTTTTATTATATATCATATTTGATTACTTGTAGCTAATCATTAATTAAATAAGGTAATCATTTATTAATGACCATACTGACTATTACAGGTTTATTGAACTACTATAAATCGAATTTTGGGCTTAAAATGTAAAATATATCTAAAAATAATTGAGGACTCAAAACTTCCTGCAAATGACTTTGGAGCTCTATCCAGTCAATTTATCCTGAAATTTTCAGACGAATCGGTCGAGTATTTCAGGCTAGAGGTCTTGTTTATTATTTAATATTTCATATTGCATATGCTTCCAATAAATATAGAATCGATAAGTTAACCATTCATTTAAATCCTTTGAGATTCCCTGAAATCTTTTTTAAACTTTGAAATCGCTTGAAAACTTAAAAATCCCATTAAAATCCTTTATAAATCTTAAATTTCTTTTAAATCTTTCAAATCGCGCGACTTCTTTTGGAATACAGTGAAACTCTTCTGTAGCGCCAATTTTGGGGCTGACTGTGGGTGGGAACTAACTTATTATAGCCAGCTCCGCTTTTTTGTGTTCACGCCTGAGTGCTCGCTTGAGTGACAACCGCCAACCGTACGCACCCTGCGCAGCTCCTGTTATGCCTACCTGCGGCGCAGCGTCAAATCTCGGAAGGGCTATAGAAGGGTAGGCTATTAAAGTGTTATACTGTATTTCTATAAATCTCTTGAAATCTCAGAAAAACCCTCAAATCTCAAATCCCTCAAAAGTGGAAATCTTTCAAAATCTCGTTTATAGTGAAAATAATTGATATATTAACTAAAAAATATAAAATAATCTTAGGGGCTTCAGTTGAATATTCCTAATATGAAAATATTCTTACGAGAGGGGGGGGAGGTATAAATAGGGAAAATGGTTCTCATTAATACTTGAATGGCCCCTTACGTAAGAGAGCGTGGGGTGTCATACAAAACTTACAAATCCTTACAAATAGGGGGGAGGGGTCTAAAATTAAACAAATCACCCTTACGTGACTAATGGATGTTGCTTAATCAGGGCTGCTTTTTCGGCCTTTTTAATGGACACGATAGACAAGTATTTAGATTAAGTAATAAGCAGTTCCGCTTTTGCGAGTAGCACATGGACGTTGATAGTATATAGTGATAGTTAAGTAGTTGTAGTCAATAGTGTGATAGTTGACGATAATGCAATGTGTGGGTGAGGCCCAAGGTTCCCTTAGTTAGCTTGGCCTCCGACCGATCCGCTAACTAATAACTACAACTACGCGAGGCGCATACGATGATTCCAAACGCCAGATAAACTCGTATCGAGGTCCTAATGAGAGAAAAATATACCCTTTTCAATTTACATCCATACACTATGCATGTTGAATACCTTACTTATTCAATATTCATCTCTCTCTGTACAAGCCCAAAGGTGGTCTCGACAGCGATTTAGTTACTAGAGTTGTTCTAGCTATTAGGGGAATGTGGAACAATGTAGGATGTGGGGCAACATGTTACCAGGCAGGGGCAAAGCGAGAAACTTGAGAATAAAGGATACGGTTCTTAACATGTTAATTAGAAGAAGAATTACGCGTCTAATTAGCTACTTTATGTTTTGGAATCGATATAAGGGAGCGTCCATTAATTACGTAAGGCTTTTTTGGAGGGGGAGGGATTAAAAGAATTGATTACGTGAGTTTTCCCTTCCTAATTATTTTTTAAAATGTATTATATTTTTGAATTGTTTACACATTCCTAGTAAAATTCTATGAATCATATAATCATTATTTTATTAAAATAAATAACAACAAGTATTTAACTTATTTATTTTATTGATAATAGACTTAATAAAAATAACTGAAATTAATTAAGAATGATAGATCTTCTGAAAATATTGATTAAAAATTATGCTATGCGTAATATAAAATCATACTGGTTAAATTTTTTTTTAATAGAGGACATTTTCCTCTCCCCTCATTTTATGAGATTCCCGCAGAAAAATTCCCTCTAAGTTTGAACCGATTCGGTTAATATTAAGGCATCGCAAAATTTTTTTACGGTAAAATAAGACTCACGTTTCTGAATTTAAATTTAGCTTGCAGGAGATTATAATAATTTGTTGGGAAGTCTCCAACAAAACCTCTTATGGAGACTTAAGAATGCCCCAAAAAACAGAAATGGAACATTTTGCGCAAAATTGACGCATATGAACTTTATTTTCCCCTTTTGCCATGTATTTTTTTTCATCTAACATTTTAATGTTTAACCATAAGCAAACACGTAACAAAATTTTTAAAAAAGATCAAATTTTTCTTATTTCATTTAGATAAAAATGGATATTAAATCTTTAATAAATTGTTTGTTAATGCTTTAAACAGCAAAATTTGCTCTTAAAATGACTAATTACCGCATTAATTATACTAGAGTTTAATTACTAGAGTTTTCTACCACTCATTAAGAAAAAGTTACAAGTGAATAATCAATTATTCTTCAAACAATATTGGAAAATTCTTGAAGCAAAGATCAATTTTCTTATAAATGACTAATTATCCTATTACACGAAAAAAGTGCATTCATCCTTCCTGAATTATTTCTATAGTCGGGGATAAGAGCGAACCTTGAAAAAAAGTTATAAATTTTGTATAATTTTCAGGATTTAATGTGAAACAAATGTGGAATAACTCTACAAGACTTCTGTAAACTACATATTGAACACCGATTTAAAAATGCCAATCAAATATATGGAGAAATTGAAGGAAAAACGTTGAAAACTTTCGTGGAAATCACATTTGAAGTATTGAGAGTTTGCGACCACGTAATTATAAGGTCTAAATACCTTCATTCTGCCAAATTTATAGAAAAAGTATTGAAAACATGATAAAAAATCTCACAAAAATTTGACTCGAGGTATCGAGTGTTTGTGAATTACTTCAATATAAGATCTATAGACCTCAGTTTTATAAAATGTAGCTGCATTATTAATAATAATATTGAATCGGATTGAAGAAGGAGTACGAGTAAGTATCTGAAAAATTATATTGTATTCATATATGTGTAATTTAAATATAAATAATATAAAGCTAATTACACAGAGTAATGGCTACAAAATAAAGCGCCACAGTGTACTTGTTCAATTTAATGAAAATGGTACAGATTTCGATTCGGTTCAAACATATTTGGTCAGATGATTCATTTAAATTTTTCGTTAAAAAGCTTCACGACTGCTTGTTTATAAAACACCTTCAAGCGTACAAAGTATTCAGGCGGCCCGAATCCATTTCAAATTAGACAGGGAGTTGAAATCACAGAATCTCTCGAGGGCGAAATATGTTGTTTTTTATAGTAAATGAGGAGATACGTCTTTTTCTGATTTCCACCAAATTTTTTTCTAAAATGTTATGCGTATTTGAATTTTGTGCATTGTTTTTCAAAAAACCAGAATTTTTTCTTTAGACCTCTATAACTTTCGGTCTGACTAAGATATTCAGTATTTTCTCTTTGATTCTAACTTTGTTGATCGTCTTCTTTCAAAATCAGTCGGAAAATTGAAAAAGGGTTCAAAATTAATAAAATAGCAGCGGTTTTTCTGAAAAAATTAAAAACCGATTTTCTCAACAAACCCATCTTTAAATGTTTTGTCAATTCTTTTCTTTAACTTGTACTTTGATAATGAAGGTATCTTGTAAGTTTCATGCTTGTTAAATAACTTGTAGCCAGGAGAATTCTTTTTTGTTACAATATAATTTACTTATTTTTCTTGGAAAGAATGATAGATACGAAAAAATGTTAAGATAAAAGTTTGCACCTCTGCAAAATTTCTATGAAAGACATCTCTTGTTCTTTTGCGATATTTTGCATAGTTCACGAAAAAAATGTAAAAACTACATTTTTAGACGAAAAAAATTCTCCTGGCCTAAAAATTGGTTTAGCCCACAGTGAACTGCAGTGCCGAAAGATCTTTCTCTTGTCTGAAAATAATAAAGAATTATTTTCGTTCAATAATCACAGAAGATCCGCTCAACAATTTGGCACTGCTATAAATTGAAGCGGATACACTTCTTTCCTTGGATTTCGAAGATTTAATCACAGAGTTTGTTCACCAAAAAACAAAACGAAATTGCTGTTGAAAACTCGCATGTTTTGATATCATATCAGCTTTCTTGTTCAATGAATCGCATTTGCTTACAATTCTAAAAATATATTACGAGTTTGAATGATTATTATGAATTTTCAAGAGATTTCAAAGACTTTAAAGTACTTTTTATGAGTTTAAGAGAATTACAAAAGATTTCCAAATATTTAAAAGAGTTCAAGGTATTTTTAATGAATTTAAGAGATTTTAAGTAATTTTGAAGAATTTTTCAGGAATTTCGGTAGAATTTAAATGAGTTTTAAGATTTTAAAATATAAATAATGTTCTTGAATTCTTTAAAATCTGTTAAATCTCTTGAAATATTCGGAAATTTGTAGAAATCCTTCAAAATCTATTAAATTTCATAAAATGTATATTAATTTTTTTAAACCTTTTAAAATATCTTGAAATATTTTTGAATTTAGTTTAAATCTTGTTAATCACATAAAATAACCAATAATAATTTTTAATATTTCTAAAATCTAAAATTTTAGTACATATATTATTATAAGCGCAGCAATATTTTTTATAGCATGGGTCACAAAAATTTACAGATAAATTTGCACAACTGTAGTTTATATTTCAGATTTTTTTCTACTTCCAGCTAGGTTAGCCGAGAGGCTTTAGGCGTTAGGAATTAGGAATGCGAAACTTGTAGGGTTTGAACCCGCGGCGAATAAAAATGTACATAGCGTGCAATTATAAACAGTTTAGTGAAACAGTTTAGTTTCACAGTTTAGTTTATTTAGTGAAACTGTTTAGTAAACAAATTTCAGAGTATAATAGTAACAATGTAATAATACAAACGATTCATTTTTTGCGGGGAAAAATCGGTTATCATTTTATAGAACTGTTCTCTACAGTTTCAAGACTTCTTCGATAAAGACTGTATTTTAGCTATAGAATTTTAGATTTTAAAGAAGTATTTTACTTTTTTTGTAACCTGCCTTTTAATCGAGATTACGTCACCTCGGCCTTTAAATTTTATAGAACTTTGTAACACATTTCGTTGAATAGTTCAACGCAATGTAAGGCAAAGACAATTTTAACTTTTGCTAAACTACCCATCGTATCCTCTACTATAACTATAGGATTAGTTCTATAAAATTTAAGGGACATTTTTTTCCGTGTAAACGTAAAAAATTCCTTTTTGTCCCACCCTCCTTGAAAACGCGTCATAGTATGCACGTGAAGCAGGCGTAATGTGGCCGCTTCCAGCCCACGTAAAGTTCGCACATGCGTTCTCCGCTGCTGGGCCGACATGAAACTTTACGCCTGCTACATAAAACTTTACGCCCGCTGCATGAAATTTTACGCTCGGTAGATAAAATTATATTTATCTTTAAAAAATTACATCGCTCCAAATGCTTGTTTTCAAGGAGGGTAAGACAAAAATTACTATTCAGTGAGTTAGTAGGAAAAAATTATTTGGGCAATTAAAAATTGTTTAAAAAATTTAATATTTGTTTAAAAATTCTCAAAAATATTTCATTTATCGGAAAAAAATAATGTAAGCAAAAAAAGGGAAAACAGAGCTTAGATGTGTCAGCTTTGGGGAAAAAAATCAATTTCAGTTTTTTGGAGTATTATTGGAGCTAGATAAGAGGTGTGTGAAAATTTTAAGTGAGTTTCAAAGCTCAGTTAAAATATAGGAACTTAAATCTCAATTTTTCCGGAAATAAAAATTCTCCCATGTTAATCTTATGGAATTTTCCTTGTCCTTGCGGTCTGATTACTCGCCAATTTCGTTCAAACATGGAGAAAATTTTTTTCCGGGAACCTGACAATTGGGAAGTGGCATGCTCTTTATGCGAAAGTTAATTTTTTAGACCACCCTAATATACAGTTGAATCTTGCGACACTCAGAGAATTTTATGTTATGGAAGGGCTGACTAGTACCAGAGCTGAACCGGACTGCACTGTCAAGACGACAAGAAAAAAAAACATTATTTTTACAGTGTTAATTTATTATTTCGCATACTTTTGGACACAAACAATTTTTCGAAAATAGTGAAAAAATGGGCTAATTGATACTTACACACAAAAACGCCTATATAAGAACAGTTTCTAGGACTGCCTCGCACTGGCCTTCAGACTATATCCGTCTGTGGAAACGTAAACAGTATAATGTTAACTGGTGGCGACCCATTGTTGTCACTGCCATACTTCTTGGAAGGATTAAATTAGTCGATCCTATATAGGCGTTTTTATGTACTTATAAATTTTTATGTTATGGAAGGTTGACGAGTATCAGGTCTAGGCCGGACTAGACTTTCAAGATGAGGAAAAAAAAACAAATATTTTAATAGTGTTGATTTCTTATTTTGTTAACTTTAAAAAATCTGACAATTTTTCGAAAATGTTGAACAAAATTTGGCTGATTAACATTCAGAAATTTTTATGATATGGAAAGTTGAACAGCGCCAGATCCGGTCCAGGTCCAACATCAGACTTCTAGACGATTTTTCCACTAGGAAGTCCGTACCGAAAAGAAGGAAGAAATGAAAGACTTCAGAACTCTTTATTCGGTTATTGATTTCTTTATTATTGACATTTAACAATAATTGTTTCGTCCGTGATAACTAGTTTATAAATTTAAGGCATTTTAAACATTAGATAATAATATGTTGTAAAACTATTCCTTGAAATATCGTTTCATATAAATAATAATCGATCAATTTCTCATTTTTTTTTCATTCTGAAGAATACTTACTATATCCGTGGATCTCTGCATAGTTCCAGATCGATATATGCCACCAAAATGCTTAATAAGGTCGCAAGTACAATTTTCAGTACAGATTCTTTCGAATGAAAAGGGATACAATTCCATAGTCCTGACCTTTTGGGAGCTACACTTAGATATATGCAAAATTGAATACTCACAACTTTTCATCTGGCGTTATTAACGTTGCTTTATCTAGAAAATATTTATATTGGAACCTGAAATTAAGAACCTCGGACTTGCGATATTCCTAAGATTAATGTTCTCGGCATTTTTGCGAAGAGGGGACCGCGAGACCGAAAGAAAGACGGTGCTCATTCATTCATGCCTGACAAAGAGGATTAGGACAGTACTCTAAAGTCTAAACGGGTCGGTTGCGCCACATGTGTCCAAATCCAACAGGAATGGTTCATGTGGCCCTGAATGTTTACGTTTGGTTTCGCTGGACTTAGGGCCAAGGCCACTGTAAGCTATGTCCGTAACAGTTCTTAATACCAAGTTCCAGTGCATTTTGAAAAAAAAGACTGAACACGAGTAATTTTCCCTGACAAATGGGTAAACTAGCTGTGAGTTAGATCTCGGGTGTTTCCACTTTCTATTTAGAATTTTATGGTGCTCATTGGATAAGCACTTGGCTTCCTCATTTTGATTAATTAGCAAATATGTGTGCTTCCTCAGAGATGAAGTCAAAATAGCAAAATATCAAAAAGTTAATAAAAACGACTCAAATTAAGGAGTATTTTCTATTCTTAAATGGACTTTGAATTATGCTAAGGAAAAAAGTCCGCATTCAATTATTTATCTTACTTAGAACATTATATTAGCCATTTTTAAATTGAGGAAAGTTTAATAAAATGAATTAGTACAATTTTCGAAGTTGTTACCAGTAAAAAGCTTGCTCTACGAGAAAGCAAGAATTAACTTTAGGCGGTCATTGGGGTTAAATAAGCGTTTTTTTAGAATTACTAAAAATTAAGTCTACTTTGAGCATAATACAAAAAATTTACGTAGTACAGTTGCAAACTTCTAAATTTGATTTATCTGCTACTTTTGAAACAAAAATCCGGTTACCTTGAAGGTTCATAACTCGTTACCTACTGAAGACAGAAGGTCGTTCTTTTTTTAATTTTCTCAGATTTTTGTCTAGTTTAATCTTACTTTCGGACATTTTGCTCTAAAATGTGATAGGAGGCTTCAATCTACTACAAACAAATATAGAAAAAAACAAACTCGCTCTACTTACTTAAAACCGTAAAAATGCCTTTTCTTTTGTACGAGATGCCTGGAAGAATAATTGAATCTGAATTGAAGAAAAATGTACATGATAAATGAGATTTATTTCGGTGATGAGTGGTGCAAATTGTAAATAAGGAAGGTAATAAAGCGGGAGACGTCGTGGAAAATAGGTTGACACTATTAGGACAAGTCGGAGAACTAGGACGAGGTCAGATTTCGTCGGTTCCAGGGGATGAAAGCCCCAAGTGTGTGTTTGTGTGCTACTGCTGTATAGATAGACTATAGTGCATGCAGTATACACTATACAATCACAGAATATGCTCTGCACGTAAATGTTGTAGAAACTCCCTGACTTTATTTGCAGCAGCTGTATATAAAACTCACAGTGTTCGCAGTTTAATTGCCTTCTTGTAACCCAGAAAAAGATTTACTTTCATTCCTATGCGAGCCACTGTTATTTGGTCTTTCCACTTTTATGGCCTTCTAACCAGAAAAAATGTGCTCACAATATCTACCCATAGAAAATTACGTCTCTTGCTCAATTTCTAGAAAATGGGCTCAATCAAATAAGTAACAATTGTTCAAAAATTCCAAAATTTGAAAGAAACGTTTTGACAGTACATCTGAACGTATCTAAATTTTCGGGACGTGCAAATTAAAAGGTTCTATAAAGGTGGGGTGCTAGTGTCCCTAATAAAATTTCTATGGGATTCTGAAGCTTCGGGAGTTCGCAATCCGAGTTAGAACCTTCCAAAATGCATCTTCCGAGATAGGACCTGGTCATTTGGACACGTCGATTTCCAAATTGTCACTCCCTAAACAAATTTTATATCCCTCCTCCTTTTTACATACATTCTTTTCGTAGTAAGTTACATACAATTTCGGAAAATTCTTATATTATCCCAAAACAACCCAAAGTTCGACCCCCAAGCTTAAATCGATTCTAAGTATTGAAAGTAAATAAAGAAATCTAAAACAAGGATCACAGTCTGTCCGCTTTTTTAACAATTCCCATTTTTCCCCCATAAATTTGAAAAATTACCTAGAACACCTAAAATCTAGAATTTTGGCCTATAATTTTCTCCTTTCCCTTCTTTTTATACAAGGTTTCGATTAATTTTTTAATAATGATAAACAAAAATTTAAGACATTAGAACAGAAGACTCTTTAAAAGAGATTCTTTTGGATAATGTAATTAAATATGTCCTAAACGATTTATTTGATACCGATTGAATCGAGAAACTAAACTCGAAAGATAAATAAATTCTGTAGTTGCAAATCAAACATCTCTAATTAGCAAAATGCTCTTAAAATGAGGTAGAATTACAAGCAAGTAGTTGAAGTTTCTATGAGTATAGTTGAAGTTTCAACCAAATATTACACTTTTTTACCAAAAAAGATTAATACTCAACCAAAAATATTATAATAAGAGAGCGAAAAGAGGGGAAATAAGAATGCGAATCCTACGATAAATAAATAGAAATTTTAATTCATTTTTAATACTTTTAAAATATGTAATAAAATACGTAAAATTTCGAATCAGAGAAGAGTATGTTAGTCATGTCACTGTAAAAAAAATTTTGTAAATCGAAAATAATATACAAAAAAGTAGCCCCCATGTATCGTACCGTACTTTTTCGCCCCCCCCCCCCCCCAGCTTGTTAAAACTTCAATTAGTTTTCGATTTTTTAAATTAATTAATATTCTATTTATAAATCAAAGTGTTTATAGGCTCACCGAAAATATTTGTGCTCGCTTTCTGAATTTCGGTGAAACTAGCCAAGTAGCCACCCTTTTCCAGCTCCTCTGAGCTCATCGAAAATATTTGTTCTACGCTCATCGAATTTTGGTGAAAATAGACACGGTCTTTATAAATACTGCTTAAGTTTGGCCCAAAAGTTGAGTGTTTCTTTCAACGATATGATCGCTTTTACCCTAATAAAATGTTTTTTAATATTTAGAGGGCAAAATATCTAAAAAAAAATAAGGGTTTTGGCCTCCTTTTTCAAGCGTAAACTTTCAACTGTTCCCGGAAAGCCGTTGATGTTAGCAAAAATCTGCAAAAATTCGCAGATATTCTTTCAACATTCTTTAATGCAGTACATTTCTCAAAATTGGAAAATATTCAATAAATTACTTTTTATGGAGAGTTCTTTACAAATACTTTATCTCGAGAATAAATAAAGATAGGAAGCCGTTTAATATCTTTGAATGTGCAGTGTTGTGAGATAGTATGCTGACAAAGATACATATATAAACATGTAATACCTACTATCTTGTTGAGATATTAAGCTTAAATATATTTGTATGTTAAACTGAAACATCTAAGACGTTACTCGTACAAGAAAAGGCGACGGACCTCTGTCGGCCGCTTGATGATTGCTAAGATTTTGCTTACAAATATTAATAATTATGCTGTAACAACGCACTGCATTGGATACCTTAAATATCCACAGAAATTTCCAGTGCCGGATTTAGGTACATGCCGCCCAGAGGCAAACAGAAATTTACCGCTCTTATGCTAACAGAATTTAACTACTGTCGTGTAACGCGTTCATTTACATCACATTGCGTAAATTTACATTTACGTAAATTATCCGCGGTAAAATTAAAATTCACCAGATGAATTATGTAATGTTTGGAATTACTAAATAAATTACATCATTCTGTCGCGCTCAAGTTTTGCCGCCCTAGGCTTTAGCCTATGTAGCCTTTATGGGAAAACCGCTACTGCATATATGGCTATACTATAGTTAAACATAAAATATTTTAACCTGAAACCTCTAGAATCTGGTTGTTAAGGGTAAACATCCATTTTTCTCCTTGCATTTTTAATCATTTTTACGAATTCTTTACTTTGAGCTCAGACTTTGGCTGCAACCATGGACAAATGAATTATAAAAGTATTTTCTTAAGACATTGCGGACATTCTGCGTAAAACTTCAATATTTTTACTCTCTTTCCAATATCTTCTTGAAGATAAAAAAAAAAATTCGATTTTAGGGTTATTGTTATTATAACGTATTCTTTCAACGGGTCCACGTTAAAAAATTAAGATCTTTACAAAAACTGGCCTCGACAATTCTCTCCGGCATTTTATTACCTTCTTAAAAAAATCAATTAATATTTGTACTTTAAATCTTATTTTGAACCAAAAAATGTACTTTTTTCCCACTGTGCGCTGTGATCTCTGCTAAAATTAACTTGACACTAGAATAAAGTGTGTTATCCAAAGTAGACCCGTTCTACATGAAACCCTTATGCTCTAGCGCCAGAGTATTGATTGCGCAAGACGAGGCCACCGCAGGATGAAACTGGGTCGAAACCTCTCTTCTGAGCGCGAATTGGTGGTATGAGGGATAGAAAGAGCGACAGCAGAGGGGATCAAGGGGTAGAAATCCGTCGACGGTATAAAGGGTGGGGGAATGGGTAAGGAAAGAGAGGGAGAGGGTTTACTTCATGGGTCAAAGGGAGGAATCGTGCAGTGAGGGGTTGCAGGCCGTCCCACCCTACTGACTCGCCTCGCGTTCGCGTTCGCGTTTCGCGGAGTTTCTAGAGTTTGTAGCGTAGAGGGATCCTTGACATAAATAGTCAGTAGTGGAGCACATCGTGGTGCTGGTAACCATGGCAACGATATCGATCGCATGCCAGCCCTCTTCTGTGAAGCAGGCCAACATTATCATCCTCGTGTAGTCGTCCCCTTTCACCCCTCTGACTCGCTTTCTTCATTTCTTCCTTCCTTCCTGCCAGTTTAGGCCTCTTCCGGAGATAGGACCTTTCAACCTCTATTGGAATCCAATTTTCATCTTGCGTAAGGCTTTAGATATTATCTTCGAGTATGGCAGGAAATTAGAAAAACTCTTTTCATTATATTGCTATATTAGATATCTAATTACCTCATTGTTGAACGTATCCAATAATAAAAGCTATTTTTTAATAACTTTTTTGGTTTTTAGTGATCACAATTAAAATGAAATTTCTTGTAATAGGAATGCCTTTTTTAGAGACCGAGAAATTTCTGTGATAAAAAAGTAAACTGACTACAAGTAGGATTATTTCTATTCCAAGGAATTTCATTTTACTTTCTATTTTTTGTAACTTTGTAATTTTAATTTAATTTTGTAAGGAAAACATGCAAATTGTCAGGAAAACTTTTGAATCCTTCGAAGTCTATATGCAAAATATACTTTGAATTTTAATCAAATTTCGTAAATTCCAATTAAATCCTCTGAATAAAAATGAAAACCTTTGAATGATGTGTACATATTTTGAATTCAAGTAAAAATTTTAATTATCTGAATTATGAAGAAATCATTTGAATCATATAAAGAAATCCCCTATATATTCTAATGGAATTCTTGGAATCAAAATGAAATCCTTGAATGAAAATGGAAACTTTTAAATCAAAATGAAAAGGTTTGAATTGTAAGGCAATACATCCTCTGAAATCCAATAACGTCCTTGGAATAAAAATGAAAACCTTTGAGTTATAAATAAATTCTCTAATTTTCATTAAAATCCTTTAAACTCTAAATCAAAATAAAAGGCTTTTTTTATCAAGCAATCTTCCAAATTACAATGAACTCCTTCGGTTTGTAAGGAAATCCTCTGAATTCCAATGAAATTCGTCAAATTACATAAGAAACTTATCCAAAATCAAATCTTTTAAATAAAAAAAGCCATTGAATCAAAAAATTTTCCAAATAATAAAGATTAGAAAATATTCTGAATTACAATTAATTCTTTCGAATTATGAGAAATTTATCCAAATCAAACGCAAAATTTGAATATAAGAAAGAAAATCTTATGAATGACAATTAAATTCTTTGAATTTGATGAAAATTCTCTGAATATCGAATGATATTTTTCCAATTATAAAGAAATCCTTAAATTATAATTTAAAAGAAACCCTTTGTATTAAGATCCAATTATAAAGAAATTCTCTACATTCTAATGTAATATTTTGACTCAAAATCAAATCGTTTAAATTATAAGACAATCCCACGAATTTCATAAAAATCCTCTGGGTATCTTATAAAGTTCTTCGATTTATAGAGAAATCCTTGTATAATTAAAATGTAACCCTTTGAATTAATATAAATCTTTTAAATTGCAATGCAATCCTATCAACTCCGCAATAAAATCCTTGGAAGCATATGGAAATCTCCTAAATTTTAATGAAATCTTTTAAATCAAAATGAAATTCTCTCGATTCCAGCAATGAATTTCCTCCAATTATTAAGAAATCCATTTTATTCAAATAAAAACTCCTTTAATATAAAATGAAATCCTTTGAATCAATATAAAATCCTTATAATTGCAAGGCATTCCTCTGAATTTCAATGAAATTATTCAAATCAAAATAAAAGCCTTTGAATCAAATAATCCTCCAAATCACAATAAAATCCTTCGGTTAGTAAGGAAATTCTCTGAATTCTATAATAAAATCCTTCGAATTATAAGAAACTTCGTCAAAATCAAATTAAAATTCAATGACATTTCTCGAATTATAAAAATATCCTTTTAATTCAAATCCTTTGAATATAAATTAAATCCTTCGAAGTAATCAATCCTTCAAATTACAATTAAATCCTTCGGTTCGTAAGGAAATCCTCGGATTTGTGATGAATTTATATGATGAAAATTCTCTGGATTCAAATAAAATTCCTTGATCTATAAAAATACATATCATCCTTTGAATGAAAATGAAAGCTTTTGAATGAAATGAAAATTATTTGAATCAAATTAAAAGCATTTGAAGTAAGCAATCCCCCAAATTCAAATGCAACCGTTCAATTCGTAAGGAAATCTACTGAATTCTAGTATAATCCTTCGAATGATAAAAAACTTCTCCAATGTCAAATTAAAATCTTCGATATAGCATGAAGAAATTCTTTTAATTTAAATCAAACCCTTTTTAGATCAAAATTAAATGATTTGAAATAAAATTCTTATAGAGTTGCACGGCAATCCTCTGATTTTCAATAAAATACTTTAAATTAAAATAAAACCTTTTGAATTAAATTTGCTAATCCTTTAAATTACAATTAAATCCTTCGATTTGTAAGAAAAGCCTCTGAATTGTCATAAAATCCTTTGAATGATCTTTTAAATCAAAATGAAACTCCTTAAACTATAAAGACATTCTCTAAACTACAATGCACGTAATATCATGTGAATTAAAATAAAATCCTTGAAACGAATGGAAGCCTATGAAACAAAATGTAACCCTTTGAATCGAAATAAAATTCTTAGAGTTGCAAGACAAGATCCCGTGCAGAAATTTTGGTGTGGCGCCGGTCGGGCCCCGATCGGGAAAAATTTGGGCCCGATAGGGTAATCTTTCTAGCGCCAGACCGTAAATGAAACGCCGTACCCGGCGGGGCCCAGATGTGGTCATCCAAAATGTGTATCCGATCTGGCCCAGATATGGCCCCTTTTATTTTTTATTTCTATAATTGGTAAAATTTCAAAAGTTTTTATATTAATATTTTTTCAACTTTGCGATTTGACAAAATTTAAATTTGTCAATATTCTTCATTATTTATCATTATACATTATATCTCATTTTCAATATACTACATTACATTTTCTGCTTGTATTGCTTAAATTTATCGATAAGAGTTTGCATTTTGAAGAAAACTGTTATGCTTTGACAAAAAATGTTCAAATTCAGAGATATTACACACACACAAATGAATTTTAATGATAATTATTTTTTAATCTTCTTGATATTCTTTTGGAATTATTTTTGTTTGACTAATGCATATGGGGCACGTAGAGTGAGATTTAAAAAGTGAGGTTATGTTCGAGAAAATATAAAAAGAATTTAATTTATAATGTTACTAATCCGGAAATTCATACATTTAGTATAAGGTAATCTCCATTTTCAGAATATCAACAACAAAATATAAAATTCTAAAAAGCTGGAAAACATTTTTTTATTCACATATAAGAATAGATAAAGATATAAAAAATCTCACCAACAATTCTGTGATTCCAAACTCGCAATCTACTATTTGCTTTGGCATTTTAAGTTATATAAAAGAAAAACAATATCACGAAGATAACAGAAAACTTGAAATAATCTTGTCTAACCTAACCCGACCCAACGTGGTTCTGACGCGAGCCATATCACCTGCCCCATTGGGGCCATATGTGGAAAATCCGATCGGGCCCACATCGGACCTCGGGAATAAGTTGGGCAATCTCTGCACGGGATCTTCTGATTTTCAATCAAATCCTTTAAATAAAAATAAAACCCTAATAGAGGGAAATTCCTTGAATTATAAAGAAATTCTCTAAATTCCAAAGAATATTCTTTGAATAATACGGAAATCCTTTAAATTTCAATTAAATCTTCGAATTAAATGAAGTCTTTAAACAAAAATGAAATATTGAAATCTTTTAAATACAAATAAAATCCTTTAAATTATAAGTAGGTGTAAACTATCCTATGAATTCACGCAATGAAATTCAGTGCATTCGACAGTTAAATAACCGGGAAATTATAAGAAATTAAAATAAAAGTAGCCTTTAAAATTGTTTGTTAATTCTGTCAAAAATATTTTTTCATTGAAACTCATCCATTCAAAGAGATTTGATTGTTCAAAATACACTATAGTTGCATTTTGTATAATAATTAATTTAATTCATAGTGCACTCGATTTTGTACCATCATTTTGCGAACCGCTACTATAGTAGTCTACTACAGTTATTTTTATATTAAAAGTGGTTATATTTTTGACCTGAAAACCAATCTATGTTTGGACTGTCATGGTGTAATTGTATAATTTATGGTTAAGAGAAATATTTTTGAAGCAGGCATTTTGAACTAAATTGATGTTAAGTGTTTTTTTTTCTACTGGTCAAAAATAAATATTTTATCAATATTGATTTTTTAAATTGTGAAAAAATGCTCTCTAGCTCCGCTGCACAGTTCGATTCAGAATTACTTTTCGTGGCTGTCGGAATCATAACCTTACTTCATTATGATTTTAAGCTTCAGAGACCATGAGTTACCGATAAATTCACGAAAATTTTTGGTTACTCGAAATTTCCGGTAATTTAGCAATTTTCTATAAATTTCCGTAAATATTGGAAACTTTTGGATTTCTTCCCAAAAGCTTTGGCTATCTTTAATGCCTGAAAATTGTCGGTAATTTAAATAAATAAGGATGAAAACATATATATTACCATAAATTTACAAGAAATTTGTTTTTATTGCTTCTAAAAATCAAAAATTTCCTACATTTTATACAAAAATATCGTGTACAACAGGTGCTGTAAGCAGACAGTTGCAACTTTTGGGAAGTGTATGGTGCTTGGCCATCAGCTCATCTTCGGGTCGTTCTGGTACGTCCTCGGCTCGTTTAGAGCTTGCCTTCGGCTCGCCTAAAACTCCCCTTCGATTCGCTTCTGGCTCATACAGCCAACTTCATACTAGTGTGGAACTGCCTGCCTTTCGCACTTGCAGCACAATATACTATTATTCAAACAAAAAATTGTTTAACAACATTTATTTAAATCAAACAATTGATATCTTCAATAAGGGTCAAACAAATGTATGATTGATCCAAACAAATATTTTTCTGAATGTATGTATAATACTTACATAACATTTACATTACAATACGTAAAACATATTGGTTTAAAAGAAAACGGTTTCATCATTTTATTTATATACATGTAAAATAAAGTGTTATGTAGAAAAAAATATCCATTTATCAGAACAGAAATTTGCACCATGCTACAGAAATTTAACAGTTGTGTATCATTAAAATATGACTGTAACCTTATTACTGCTTTTATCTGTGAGGTATTATAAAAAGAATTTCTGCTGAATTAAATAATTTATAATTAATAGCTGAAAATATATTTATGCTAGGCGCAAAAAATCAAATTGTGTGATATATTGCATTGTGATTGTGGAACATTAGATTGCATATTTTGAGTTTAATAAAATCTATAGCTATTAGCTATCCTAGAGAATAATTACAAAAGAAGAAAACGAAATAAGAATAAAAGAAGGTATACCGTATTTTGATGTAACAATAACGTAACAGTCTAACCTAATATTGACTTAAAGTCATTTAAAGGCATTTTAAGCGATTTCTAAGAACAAAATAATATCCGCATATAATAAACGCCATTTTTTCTGTACCTTCCCTATGATTGGTCAACGGATATTTCTGCGAATTTCCCAAATCGCCATATTAAACTCCCAGTCTCCCACAAAGGGAGGGTCTTTCCGAAGGTTCGACCGAATAGTCAATAGTGGGTTGTCCTTGGTCCTCTGGTTTGGATGTTTGGACCCAATGGTTTTCTCGCTTTCCAGGTACATCACTCCTCTTATTTTTCTTACTGAGAAATTGAGAGAGAGAGAGAGTAGCCTAAAGCTAAACTGAAGGCCTCGACCTAAACCTATAAGGCCGGATGTGAGCAGACATATTATACATACAAACATGCATTATATGCATGCATATAGGCGTTGCACCAGCCTACCTAAGATTTATTATTCTTCCGCGACTATAATGATAAAAACACCCGACCACTGTCTCATACTCTTTTTTCGACCAGAAATCGATAATCGTTTAAGGACCATCTTTTTCGAAACCTACATCATACATAGGGATGGAAGAAATATATGCAGTCACAAAATTGGGCACGGATATTTTTCGAAAATTTATTACCACCATCATATCTGTCACTGATGATTTGAGGTCGCTGAGAGTTATTTAATGTTTTCTAATAAATTTTCTCTTACTTAAATTTAAAAAATAACTTTTTGCTACCTTTTTACTAAAATTTTATAAGAATCCTATAGCTTTTAAATTTGATTCAGTGACTTGACTGACTTTGACTATCTCAATCAGTGAAAATTCGCTAAGAAATCAGTAATCGTTTACTTAAACTCCAGACAAGTTTCACTGATTGTTTAGAAAAAAAGGTGCCAAAATTTCAATGACACTAACTGAAAGATCAGTAACTTTTTCTACTGTCTTTTCCAGTGAAGTTTCACTGTGCTTCCCACTAAATATAGGTACAGAGGGACCAATTGTCGAAAATAGTGAAAACAGTCAAATATATACACACTATTTTTAGGATTATAGGGAACAGACTGTGTGGACTAGAGCCTGGAGATGTCGTAATATTTATGTGGTTCACTGTAACTGGAACAAGAATTTTGGGAGTTGCGGGTGGAGGGGGGGGGATGATATCCCCTCTCATGCTCACTAGGTTTATCCTACTCCCGGGAAAATAATTTCGGCGGGTGGAGGTCAAACCACCCTCTCCGACTGTGGCCCTGGCCGAAAAGAGCAGGATCGATTTTTTAAAAAAGGGAAAAATAGTATTTTCTTCAAGGTCTTTTTATTTTTTGCTGCTTTTTATTTTAGTTTTTTTTGTGGTTTAATAATAAGAAAGTAACAGTTACATAATTTTTTTCGTCTTTAAGACAGATGTGCGTATATTTTGGAGTGGTCTTTAAAAAAATTAATTGGATTGTAATAGATTAGATAAAAAAATTATTTTGGTTTATAAAAATAAGTTATGTATACTATATGGGTGACCAAAAGAAGGCTTTATTTTTGCTATAAAATTGGTCCCCTACAAAGTGATCATTTTGCAGTTAAAAAGACCTCTGAAGTTTTCAGAATTTAAAAAGAAAGATTGAGGGATCTAACCAGATTAAAAAATGTTTAATGGGCCTGTCCACTAGACCCCTACGTATATTAAAAAAAATAGAATCGTTTCGCAGTTTTATAGATAAAATCATTTTTAGTATAGTTAATTTGAAGCTAAACTCACAGTAAATTGTAAATTTTTGTCGTTTCGCAGTTTTATAGATAAAATCATTTTTAGTATAGTTAATTTGAAGCTAAACTCACAGTAAATTGTAAATTTTTGTTTACACTACATGTCCTACGTTATTGTACATTATAC
>NC_046663.1:96137608-96197823 GCF_010883055.1 Belonocnema kinseyi | reverse complement strand
ACAATGATTTCTTAATTCAAATATTTCCAACAAGCTACGTTTGGACGACGTTGTCACACCCACAGAGGCAGCGGTAGCTGCAGATTTTTTGATAAAAATAGAAACAACTTAAGATTGAAAATTTTGATATTTTGATTCATGGGAATGTCATGCATTGGAAAAAGAACCTTCTTATTTAATGAACGGATTAAATAAGAATATCAACATCGTTTTAAATCTTCTTATCGAAAAAATGGGTGGTGGAGTCACCATTCAAGCATTTGTCACGTATTTTGTTGGTTGTCGCTGCCCCAAGGAAGGAGCCTCAACTATTTAATAAATTGAATATAGTTTGGACTTCAATGAGTTAAAATTTTCATAATTACATGATGGCATATGTTCATTCTATCAGATTATAAATTTTAAATGCTATATGTATTTCAAATAATGTTTCAAACGATATACATTTTTTCGTTTGCAACTTCAATTTTTAAGATTTGTGTTCATAGCACCATTTTTGTAATAAAAATGATTGATTTTATGCATAAAAGAATTTAAATGGTTAGGCAATGACGATATTATTTGCAAAGATGCCTTTTCCCCCATGATTGCCATCGTTCCGATCTACCCTAATTATAATTAATTTTCGATTTAAAAAAATAATAATTGTCTTTTTCATTTTTTGGCTATGAAAGTTTATTTTTCAAGTTTTTGAGTTTACTTATTGTTAAACAAATTCTACTGAAACTCCTTCTCACGGAGTTACGTATTTTTTGATATGCTTCTCAGCAGTTTCCAGGCTGATTAAAAAATGTGAATTTTTTTCTCCTTCCGGAAAATATTTTTAATTCAAGAAAATTTTTAATCAATAAAGGGTTATTGTTCTTCCAATGGAAGATTATATAATATTTCCCTGGAAAAAAACTTAAATATCAACTTGCTATTTTTAAATGATATATTATAGTACTATTCAGAAGAATGTGAAGATGGTCAGGTCAGAATATTTGGAATATTATTTACGGTCTTTTTCGAAGATTCTTCTTATAATTTGATTATGATAATTATATTCGGAATGAATAGCCAGGATTCTCCAATCTTTCTTGGCAACGACAATATTAAATTTTCTAGTCGGTTTCCAACATTAGATGTTGTCAATTGAGCCGGTAGCCCTTGTGTGCCGTAATATCATCGATACGCGATGATTGATAACGTCCTTGCCTGCCATATCACTAAAAATGCCCTCGGTGTGTGCGTCTGCTGAAATTTTCCATTGTGAATTTACACAGAACCGGCTGTGGGAGGCTCCAAGTATAAGCGTGAGAAGGCTTGGTGGATATCCTTGAAAAGCCTTTGCAACACTTCCACCAGACGTCGTTTGTCGGCCAAGCTTCTCTATCGAATGCGATGCGTAATAATAACCCAGATAACATTTTGCTAGCGAGAAGACTGCAAATTCCAAAGATCCAAAGAAACTATATTGCACACCAAGTCGCTACGACTTAAAGCGAGTTCTCGTTTCTAGTTGCTGCATCGAGTTCATTTCTCTGCAACTCCAAGTCTCCCATACACAAAAAAAAACTGATGGACCTCACAGTGGGGCGGAGACAGAATTTTTTTTTTTAAGGGCTTGTGATACTTAGAAAATTTTCGATTTTACCAGTTTTAGGTTCCCCGGCTTTTATTCTAGAATAATAAATATTTTGTCTTAAAAATTTGGGAAATGATAGCGAACATGCTAACGGACGTCTCCACACACTTTTTTGTGGGTTAATTCAAAAAAGTTTTAATTTAGCAAAATGTGATTAATTTGCATAGCGCTTAGAAAATAGTATACATTTTTTCAGTGTTAGATTCCCCCGGCTTTTTTCCTAGGATAAGAAATATTTTGCCTTCAAAATCTGGGAAATGATAGCCAAGATGCTAAAGGACGTCCCCACACACTTTTGTTGTATTTTTTATCCAAACTTCCAAACTACACAATATTTTTGGCCGAAAACTTTGGACTTACAAATAAACATAGTAACTAATCTCCCGGAACTAACCTTGTTTGCAGGCAATCCAAAAAGTTAATTTCATAAATAAGTTCCAGATTATCGGAAAGGCAGAGATGAAAAACGACGTAACCTCAAAATAATGCATATGCATAATATTTTTATTTAGCACAATACATTTTTTTTGTTATTATCCCTCAAAAAAGAGTCCGGGGACGTCCGTTATGATATTTTATAGCATCTCCGAATTCAGTTTTTAAAAATTTTCATTTTTGTGGAAAAAAGCCGTGGGAACTGTGAGTATCACATGCCCTTAATCTGCTTTTAATAGGACACTGTAAAAAGTTGTGGTATCCCATCAGGAAAACCCATAATTGTTGTCTTCAAATGTTTCGGTCTTCACCCCGGAAAGACCACCCTACAAATTATAATGAAATGAACCTTTTAGTAGATAATCATTATATTGAAATTGTAATGTATGTTAAATAATTAATTTAATTTAATCAATAGTTATGACACTATATGTGTTAATAAGTTAAAATTATAAAAATTATTTTATATTTGTTCTTTTAATCAAAGATTATCTATTGTAGGTTCATTATCTACTGATGGGTGGTCTCTCCTATGAAAACATCAGGGCTGTAATAGACAGAGCATGAAAAAGTTGGAAAATGTGACTAATTTAACCCTAGACGGATCCTATACATTTTTTTGCCCTCACCGGATCCTGTGGGTGACAAATGTCCCCCATTTGGATTCCTTGTGCACAATCTTTTCCTTTCATCGCAATCAGATGTTAATATACACTATTCTCTTCGTTTTTTAATGTTGAAGAGATTGGTGTATATAACATCCCCTTTAAATGATTTTAAATGTTGAAAAACATGTTTGAACAAATAAAAATCGTGAATAATCGTGTTTTTGACATTTTTTTTTTAAAAAACCATGTCATTTTTTTCTAATTAACTATAATTTCGAAATTTCAAACGCCATTTTGAAGGGGAAAAATTTCAATTTAAGGTGATGTAGGTTATAATTAGGTTTCTTCCAAAAAGTATAATTGTTTGGACATTCGAAGTTAGAAAATTGAAAAAAATGAGAAATATCAGAAGTGCGGGCAGAATGCTTATTATTATAAATAATTTGAATGTATAATTGGTCAATATTTTTGTTTTTGGATGAATAATAAGATGGTTTCATTTAAATAAGGATAAAAAAATTAAGAAAAAGTTTTTTTTCAATGAAAAAGCGGTTAGTAAGTTTAAAAGATAGGAAAAATTCGTCGGAATTAAACAAATGAGCCTTTTCTACAAAACTCTTTTTTTATTTTCAAATTCATTCTCGAAATAAAATTGAATTAAAAACATTAAAATAAACTGAATATTGCATTAAATAAGCTCCATCAACTTCGACGCAAAGGTTGCACAAGAACGCTCTATGTTCGTCACACACAGGTTGGTTGCAACTTCAATATTATTTATTAATTATTTATTAATTGATTTATTATTGAAATTTATAAGCACTGTATGAATAAAATTAAAGAAAACAGCTTTTAATTGATTTATATAACATTTTTAGTCATTTTTACATATAATTTTCACTTAAATTACAAAAAATCAATTTGAAACATTAAAATACAATGATATCCTGTAAATATACGTCAAATGCGTTCATTTACATGAAAAAATGAAATTGTCTTAACGTGATGAAACTCGAACGTAACGGATCCTCTGGGGGACAAATGTGCCCCAAGCGTTCATCATTTGCTTTTTACTTGACAGGCAGCGAACGACCGGCAACATCAACCACATCACCGCACTCTAGGATAGTCGAACTGAATTATGGTTAGGGTCTGCACAAAAAATCAGAGATATTTGCTCAGGGGAATTAAATGAATTTCGGGTGGGGCACATTTGTCCCCCGCAGGATCCGTGTAGGGTTACGCGAAAAAGTGACTAAAAGTTACGCTTCACACAAAAAAGGCCTGCAATACCATTAGAAACACTTATCTACTAAAAAAATTTCGATTCCATTACACATTTAATTTTTCTGGTTCAATCAAAAAAATGTCTGGTTAAATACGCCCTTACTATTTTTTCTGATTAAAGTAATCAGAATTCCGATTGTTCTAATCAGAATCATTTGTAACGAAAATGGGGTTACGTGCATAATAAAATTATTAAAACTTGAAATACACATTGTGGCAAAAGGAAAAAAAAAATAATTTTGTTCAACCTTTAACAAAAAAATATTTCTTGACATTATTATCGTTGGATGAAACAAGCAAGTTTTCTTATTTTTTTGGATGTCACAGCTGTGACATCGCGATATTACAATTTGATTTTCTCGAAACAAGATAAGTCCGTTTCGAATAAAACCTCTTTTATCATTATTTACCATCTTTATACTTCATAAAAATAAAGATTTCTTTTATTTTTGCAAAAAAATTAATAATTTGATTCTCAATTGCTATCCAAGCCGATTTTGAAAACATTTCAAAATTGATTCTTAACATTCTTAGTCAATTTTCTTGAAATTGGTTAACTTTTACTTTAAATCTGAGAAGAATGTTTTAATCTTTTCTTCTGACTCAAAATTAAATTTGTCATCACAATCCGAAAAACCTGAAAATGTAAATGAAAAATAATAACTCTGTAACATAAATTGAATTTAAAAAAATTCATTTGCAAGAAACCAGTTGTATTCACAACTAAATAATTGAACTTTAAAAAAAAGGCACCAAGATTTTAAAAAAGTCAAATTTTGAAACCAAAAAGACAAATTTTTTTTAAGACAATTCAATTAATAACCAGAAAAGGTGAATTTTCAACAAACAGGATAACTTTGAACCAAATAATTAAATTTTAAAAAAATCATTTTAATTAAAACAGTTTAATTTACAACTAAATGGTTGGAACTTCAAACAAAGACACAATTTTTCAACAAAATAGTTTAATTGTTTAAGAAATAGTTTAATTTTCAAACCAAAAAGACGACTTTTTAATAAGACAGTTGAATTTTTAACAAAAATGTTTATTTTCAACCAGGAAAGATCAATTCCCAACCAAAAAGAATGACTTTTTAACAAAATAGTTCATTTTTAACTAAAAGAATTAACTTTAAACCAAACATATTTGGTAAAATAAAGTAGTTATATTGGCTTTTCTCACACCATAAATATTTTGCGAAATTTCGTTTCTTTAAGATCGTTTTGCTATATGGTGCTGTTGTAATTAAAACGAACAATTATTTTATAAACTTTAAGCATTTTTTATTAAAAAGTAAACAAAATTCCCATGACACCATTATTAAAAATTATATACCACAAGTTATTCACATTGTCCTTAATTGTTAAATAATTAAAAAAATGAAAACGTTCCAATCTGAATAATTTTTTATTGAAATTCCGCAAATTAGATAGTTTCAAATTAATGAATAATTTTGGATTGCATTCGCTACAGGAAAGATTCAAAACTCAATCATTTTTGTATTCTCCAAAATTAAATAATGAAAAAATTGTCCACTGGAGAAGCAACATTAAAAAATTTTTTTTGATATATAATTGATGCTTTTAATTTAAAATTCGTAAAAATTATTTGAAAATAAAGTATTTAAAGCGCTTTTAATTATAAATCGTTTAGTTAAACAAGACTTAATTTAAAAGTACTTGAGGTAAACCTCCCTGCAGTGTATGTTCAATTAAAATCACTAATGAGATTAAAATTAATTTCATTTAATCAATAGTCAAGCCATGATACGTTTTAATAAATTGAAATTTTAAATTAATTATTTTACGTTTATTTATGCTGTAAATTCATAATTATACACTGTGGATATGTTTTCGCTCAATTTGATAGCTTTTGCATAGAAAATATACGAGCTTGAGAGATTTCAAATTTAAAGTTACAAAATTTTAAGTCGATAGAATTTAACCTACCATATATATGTATAGGTATACATCGGTCAGCAGTTTGTCATTCAGCAATTTGTACCGATCGTTGCACCTGCAGGTATCAGATGCTCCTGAATAGGCAATGATACATTAAAGGCGTTTAATTTCCGGTTCAGAGTAATTCGGTTAAAAGCACAAGTTTTTGTCATTTAATTATTTCACTTGATTCAATTAAATTATCTTAATCAGACTTGAACCTCAATTAAAAAAAAAAAACACTAAAACTATATATGGAATTAGTTTGTCTTATGTTTAATATTCATATATAATACAAAAATTATTTATCTTAAAATTTAGAGATTTTTATCCACATGATAATTCCGTTTTAATGCCAACCAGTAAACATTTTATAAAATTAAAAGTATAATTAAATCATTATGATTATTATTTAACTTTTAAATCTAAAGTACTTAATTATTATACCATTAAGCCATTTCCCTTTAATTTCAGTTAATTAATTATAAGTATTATTTAATATACATGGATGAATCTTTGGAACTTTTGACCCTATTCCTCATTTTTAAAATAAAATCATTTAGTTATATTGAGGTAATTGAAGTAATCTATGAGCATTTTGTGTATCCTGAATTACAATCAGTTTAATCATTAATAACGTATTCATTTTGTATCTTAGACTTACAACTTACATAACTTTGAAACGATAAATTTTAAGAAATAATAACCAGTCACAAAACAACGCTTACCCAACAAAAACTAATATTGCAGATAGGCAAATGACGATGTCAATCTGGAAAAATTCTCTCTCAGAGTGGAATAAATATTCAAAGATCATTTCTAACGGCAAGAGAAAGTTGTACGTTTCCGGTTAAAAAGGTACATAGTTCTGAAATATATGTCAAGACCGTAATGATTAATATTTTACCAAATATCTTGTTTTCGTCAGATTGCTGCTCATATTTTTTAATGCGAAAGAACGTTCAATTTCAAATTTATCGCAACATTATCAAAAAAAAAATCTCCAGAGTTTAAACTTCACTCTTGAGTATTTTATAGTTATTTGTATTAACAGAATACTTCTTGAAATATTTCTCACTAAATAATTTTCTCAAAATGCATCTTATTTTAGTTCAAATAATTCGTTATTGAAAATTGAGCGCATTAACTTCAAAAAACTTAATTTAAACAATTCCCTGATCTTCATATTCAAGGACTAGAATTGTAATATTCTAACATTTTTAACATATAATATTTTATAACGGAATAAAGCCATTCTATAATAAAATTTAAATTGTTCAAATTAATTAAATTTAGAATTAATAAAAAGCAAAATAGTTCAATTTTTATCCAAATGCTGGAAGTTTCTACCTAAAAAGATGAATTTTCAACTAAATAGTCGAAGTTTTAACTTGAAAAGCAGAATTTTCAACAAAAACATGAATGATCAAAAAAATATATTTATATAATACGCGATATTTCATGACGAAAAAAATGTATTTTCAACAAAATGGTTCAATTTTCAAACAAAAGAGTTGAATTTTCTGTGAAATAATTAAATTTTAATCCCGAAAGATTCATTTTCTACCAAAATTAAGAAATTTTGAACAAAATATACAAATTTTCTAACAAATAGTTGAAGTTTCAATTAAAAATTATAATTTTACAACAAAAAATTTAAAAGTTAAATTTTCAGTAAAAAATTAATTTTCAATTCTAAATTTGCAACTAGAGGAATTTTCAAATTAAACGAATCTGAGAAAAAAAAATTATTCTTAAAAAAGTAGCAATCATTTTTACCAGAAGACAAATTTTCAACTAAAAAGCCAAATTTTGTACAAAACTGTTGAATTTTTAGCTCACAAATATTAATTTTCTGACAAAAAGACGAATCTTTAACGAATAAAGATTCTTTCTGACCAGAAAGAAAAAAAGTTAATTCAAATTTTGAAACTTTCAAACAAACAAAATACATTTTCTGTAAAAACTTAATTAACCAAAAGAAGAAATTATTTTCAATACAATAATTATATTTTCAACCATAGATAAACCTTCAAACAAAACAATTTTTTTTTAGCAAAGTGGTTGAACTTCCACCGAAGTAGTTGAATTTTTAATTTAAATAAAACAATTTTTAGCTAAAAATAGAAGTTAGATTTTCAGTTAAAAAATTCGTTACAAAAAAAGTTCAAAAAGTAGTTAAACTTTCAACGAATCGAATCAATTTCAACTAGCATTGTGAATCTTAAACTGGAATGGTGAAATGTTCAGTTACAAAAATTAATTTTTTTATTTATTTTTTTTATTTTATTTATTTAACAACAGCTTACACAATACATGTATAATACCTAATGTTAGCTGCGATATTTGTTTAGGTCAAACGACCTGTACATTTATAACCAAAAATGATTCAATTTCTACTAAAACAGAACAATTTTGAAACCGACAAGATAGAAAAATATAGTACAAGTTCCACCAAAAAAGATATCAGTTTAATTTTCAAATACAAAATTTGCATTTCCAACAAAACTTAATTTTCAACAAAAAAGGATGACTTTCAAAAAAAGGCTGATTTGGCATCCAAATAATACTAATTTTAACTGTGTAAAAATACAATCTTTAGGAGGAAAACGATTGAAAAAAAAAGAAATAAAATCAATAATATAATAAAAATAATTTCAAATTCAAATTCGAATTGAAAATTTTAAAATGAGCCTTGTCAGTGTTATTTAGACTCTAAATAACTGTCAATAATAATGATAATAATAATAATAATAATAGTAATAATTCCCTTATATTTGGAGGATTTTTCTACACTCCCTGCCTTTTTCTGGCCAATAAAATTTCCTGATTTCCCCTGACCTACAACCACCGCGATTTAATATACCCTAATTTAATCTTGAATACAGGCATTCAGTCTCTAGAATTCTAGAAATGGATAGAATCGCATGGAATGGAAGGTTCTCTTGACCCAAATCTCTGAATCTATTCTTCCTATTCTTTGTTTAATATTTATAGATAAAATGAGAAACAATTCCACCAATCATGCGGCCCTGAAAAAAAACTCTACAGTGTGTACTGAGACACACATGCACATGCGTGGAAACGCCCATGCTCGCACGACTTGTATGCTCATTACTCAGCAGCTGGGAGCGAGAGTGAGTGAGTACTCACGTTGACTTTTAATCGATCATGAGTCAAGCCATGAACACTAATCATGTTAAAAACGCACATTTTCTAAAGTCCAACATTCAAATTAAATGTTTTAAAAATCTGGTACACAACCTGGCTATAAAAGTTGAATAGGAAATTATATTCTTACAAATTAGATTTAAAATTCAAACTTAAAAACTCAGATAAAAGGAAAATTACTTGTTTATATTTATCCATTTGTCTACAATCTTTTTTGTGGATAGTAAAGTTGATATATTAATTATTAATTATTCGTTAGAAAACCCTTGTGAAAACAATTACAATAAATACCAAATTCATAAAAAAAAACTAATTTATCCTTAATTTTAACATTTTAGCTTTACGTAAAATTAAATTTTTTATTTTACTTTTGTTCGAAATTTGTTAATGCAAAAAATTAATTTTCAAAACAAATTTATAAATTAAATTTGAAACATGGTTTCTACCACCTATTAATATTTAATGGTTTAATCCAAACGTCATGATCATTGAAATAAAACATTCAAACTCTCAAAGGTGAAAATATTTTCATTTGAAGTAGCAAAAACTGAATTGTACATTAAAATACTTAAAGGAACTGTTGAAAATGTTACTTTTAAAATTGAAGCTAGAAACATCCCAGTGGGCACAAAATTTGTCGACGCCTTTACGACATCCTATGTCCATGTCGTCAAGGTGTCTTTACGATATCGCAGACACCGAAACGACATGGACATAGAATGTCGTAAAGATGTCGTAAAGACGTCGCCAAATTTTGTTCCCACTGGAATGTTAATTCAAACGCTCGATATAATTTAAACATATAAAATGGAAGCTTTTAAAAACTTTTAAATTAAATGCCGTTAAATAGCAATATTTACGATTAAAATTAAAAAAGAAAAAACGCTGAACAGTTTAAAGATTTTTTATTACAAAATATAAATGCACCTTGTCATTTTGAGTGCTCTAAATTGAAAAATAAATCAATATATTTATAAACGTTCAAAATTATATCATTTGAAGCAACTTTAAGTTAGAAACATTAAAGGATTTAAATATTTGTTTTAAATTGCACAATTTTCAGATTATAAATTAAATTATTTTATTTATAAGTCGCTACAAATGAACAATTGTTTAATTATAATTTATTCGTCCAAAATAAAATAATAGTTTTAAATTGTTTAGTTTTAAATATTTTATTCAGAATTACTTATTTAAAATTAAGTCAATTCTCAATATTTCAAAAGTGTTCTTTCTTAATTAAAAAATTTCAAAATAAATGCGTTCAAATAGAATATTCTAGACTAAACCAATATTTGAATAGGATTTGAAATTGGATGGATGCGTCTTCTAAAATTATGTTTTAATTTCGAATACTCGAACTACAGTTCAAACTGAAAGATTTCATAACTGAAAAAATTAACAATTGAACCCAAAATTAAAAACTAGAAACCGAATTGATTTTAAATTGTATTAGATCATGTGAGATAAAATTAGTGATACTTCAAGTGATTGGATAGATTTTCCTTCTGAAAATTTGTAAGATTCCAGGTCTAAATATAAATTCACTGTCTGTTCCCGGGGTTTCCTAGTGCAGCGGCCATTCTAAGTATGCCTTAAATGATAATTTAATATTATACAAGTTGCATCAAGTGTGAAAAGGGAACCCAATTTGGAAAAAGTGGTTCTGTGTCTAACTTGAAATTGAATATCCACCAAATTCAATTAAATCTGGACAAGCAGGTTTCTCAAATATAGGGAACAAAGGGTACTTTTTGCGGGGTTACAGGGTCATAGTTAAATTCAAACCAATTCAAATGAATTATAAAAAATTCCATTATTTCCCTAAAATTGACATGAATATAGAAAAAACTCGATGAAATTCATTCAAATTCAAGGTGAATTAAAAAAAATTACGGAACTGAAAACAATTTAAAAATATGAAGAAATTTCATTGAATTCAGTAACTTTGAAATAAGTTTATAAAAATGCAAGGGAATTCAAAATAATTTGTTGAAATGCTTAAGAATTCAAGATGAGGTTAAAATAATTTAGGATCAATTAGATAAAAAATTTTTTAAATTAAAAAAAATTAATGGATTAAATAGAATTGCGAGAATCTAGAAGAATTCAAGTATATTACAAAATTCTAGAGAATTCCAAAGAATTAAAATGAATTTAGAGTGAATTCAAAAAATTCAAATCTACAAAAAAATCTTTCAAGCCCTATTAATTTCTAACCAAACAAGTGACTAATGACTACTTAAACTTAAAAGAATTCAGGATAAATTAATAAGAATTCAGAGTTAATTCCAAATAAATTGCAAAAAATAATTAAAAATAGCTTCAAATCTTTGAAACCCTGCAAAATACCTAACTTGTCTAAAAAAAATTTGTTGAAATCCATTAAAACCCTTTAAAATTAACTTTTTTTTTAAATTGAATAAAATAATTTAAAAATCCTAAAATATTTGAAATGTCTCTAAAATTATTGAAATAAATAAACAAATTTCTGGGAATCTTTAAATTTCCTAAAATATTTCGAATACTTTGATCTTTTGAAATTTACTGAAACTTTTTAAAGCCCTTAAAAATGTCTGGAAATCTTTTACAATGCCCTCAAATATTAAAAATTCTTTGAAATACCATTAAATTACTGAATTCGATTAAAATTTTCTTTGCATTCTCTTAAAATAACGTAAAATATTTAATATCCTTTAAAATCTTTGGAAATTTTTTAAAGCTCATAAAAATACCAAGAAATTTGAAAAAAAAAATAATAATAAATATTTCAAACGCTTTGATCAGTCTATCAATTAATCTTCAGGATAAATTAAATAAAAACTTTAAAAAAATGCTAATAATCCATTTAATGAAGTAGAATTGAGTAAATTTATAAAAATTCAGGGTGAATTCTGAATCGCTTCAAATCTTTAAAATCCTATCCACAAAATACTTTAAAATCATTGAAATCCTCTGAAATATGATAAAATAACGTGAAATCGTTTAAGATTTCCTAAAATATTTTAGATTAGAAGCTCTTGAAAATGCCTTATAAGTTTTTAAAATCTTTAAATTATTGAAATTTATTAAAAATTTCTCGGAATTTTTCAAAGTACCCTGAAGTATTTTAAAAGAATTTAAGATAATTCATAAACAGGTGTAGACGTAAATTGAATAGTGACCCATGAATTAAGTTATTGAGTGAAAAGTGACTAATGTGATATTTACACTTAAAAAAAAAAGATTTCAGAAAAGGGTGACTAGAAGTCATTGTGTGGCAGCAGCCCCGATTATTTTTTGCAGTCACTTTTCACATAAATTCTCGGATTTTCTGTTTTTCTTTTCCAAATTCGTGACACTTGGAAGCTTTGATCTTTTTATAACATTTTTTCAAGTTCCAAAATCTTGAAAATAGGGTACTTCAGGGACCAGTCTCTGTGAGGCCTGCTAATGAAAATTTGTAATTAAAATCACATGAGTATCTAGAATGTTAGCTCGAGTTAAATGAAGCATCGCTATTGCTCGGTTGAATGTGCGCCTTACGGCTGCATCCAATTGAAATGAATTAATACGCTGCTTGCCATCAAGCCTGCTGACCTATTCTCTGAAGTGAACTGAAATGACGGTTGATAGCTCGCACGAAAATGGCGTAACGGACAACTGGAATCAGAACCTCTTCCCACATTCGTCCACGTAGTATTGTATGCACGTCTTGCAAAGCCTTTTTCACTTATTGCGTAATGCACGTTTATGTAATTTTTCATCGGCACCTTCACAATCTACGAGCATCTAACAACCAGTTATTCCTATTTTTTTGTTCTCTCTTCCAAACTCGTGATTGTCATCAATTGAGACTTGGAGAAAAAAAAGAAAAATGTAGTTGAATTGTACAAGTTTAAATAACTAAAGTTTATATAAAGAAGCCTGACTAAAAGAAAAAGTTGTGTTTAGGATGGTTTTGTGCATTGGATCGGTAACGTCGTTTTTCTTGCGAAACTTAGTCATATACTATCTTTATTTTCTAAATTTACATCGCATATTATCCATTCTGGTTGAATGCCTTTTATATATGCAATATGCAGCATGTATGTATATATATAATTCCGCACACATTAGACCTTAACATACTTCTCACACTACTCAGATGATAAGATTAATGATGATTGCATTCAATTATTTACAAGTGTGTATTGACGAAATTCGATACTATACAATAATAACTAGTACCATCCGTCGGCGAGAAGTGTCCGTCCGCGCACTTACGGTAAGATCTGTCCGTCACTTCTTGTCGTCTTCGAAATTCCTTCTGGTTCCAACAAAATATCACCCTTCGTGGTAACATTGAGCAAACGAAGGTCGCACTGTTTATCGCTTAAAATTTCCTAGATCTCACCGCAATCAAAACATCAACGACAGGATATTTTCTGGCCAGGTTACTCAGCCTCGGGACAGATAAGAAAATATACTACACCAGTCAGTTTCTTTTTCGCCAATGCAATGAAGAAGTGAGCGAAATTTTCTCCACTGGGAGAAGTCGTTGCGATAAGAATGAACAGAATAAATAGTGCCAAAACAGCAAAGGAGAGCGCTCGTACGCTCGCTCGCTTTCATTCATTTGTACAGTCATGTCACGCTAATCCAACAACGTCAATAGACTCACAGGCAGACTCGTATCATGTTTATAAATTAGAGTTCACTGACTAACGACTATTCTAAGCTCGTCAATCAATCTATTGTAGAAAAGAGAAGTCGCTCGTGGTTCAGGTTATTCGAGACTCAAAGGGTAATAATAAACGATGGAAAATCGTAAATGCATAACTGCGCGAGGACAGAAATCTAGAGGGAGAAAAGGGGAAGCTGTGCTAGGTTCGACGACTGATCGAGATCAACGCGTCGATGGTAAATTATAGATTATAGAAGCACCTTTGGTGATGATGAGAATTTAAGTAGACATTATTTGCTTCAGATTCTCTCCATTTTCTAAAGCGGCAACGTGGTCGGGTTTCTCTCCACGGCTAAATCGCTCCCACATTTTCTTGTACAGCATTTCCATTCCCAAGGCGTACATCTTGCAGTTGAAGAGAGGACTATTCGATCGTGCTTCCCAGACCTTGGCGCGAATTCCCTTCAAGCTAAAAAATAAAAACATTTTCCCTAATTAGTTGAGTTTTAATGTTTTTAAAATCGTAGCAAAAAAATATATGACTCCAGACGAAAGAGAACTTGAAATCTTGTTAAACTTTATGTACATTCTTAGGTAAACTCCAACTGGACGTTTTAATCAAAAGAAAAAAATTCCCGGTCATTTGCAGATTTTTCCCAGCTCTCAAACGCTTCTTACGGACAATGAAATTAAAACTTTTAATATTGACGTTTAAACACTTTTTCATTCAATATTCTTTCTTGAAATATTAATAATCCACAATTATAAAATGAAAGCTATTAACACTTTTCAATTGCCTCGTTATCATTTGCAATGCTTTAAATTGAAGATTTTTGGCTAGAAAAATTAAAACTTGAATTTTTTTTATTAACACTATTTAAATTGAAAAGTAAATTATTTTAATTGTAAGTAGTTTCAAATTAATCATTTTTCAATTGTTATGTATACATAACAATTTCTTTACTCGCTTGTTTTTTACAAGCGCTTGCTTGAATTTCTTCACGTTGACATTCAGAGCACTGGGCATTAAAAAAATTTCCTTTAAATCTTCTTTAAATATTCTGTTAAAAGTAATTTTTCAAAATGAAAAATCATTTTCAATTTTCCTAGGAATCTTACAAAAAAATTGTATACTTTTGAGGGCTTTCACAATTTTTAAAAAGTTCCTGCATTTTTTGTTCGAAAACTGCAAAAATCTACATTTTATTTAAAATGATTTCAGTTTTAAATCAAATTTGAATAAATTCAAAACATAATATAAAAATTTCACTTAAAAATTTTAAAAAAATTAAATAGAATAATCAAACTTATGATGTTCAAAGTTTAAATTTAGCTCTTTAAAATTTTAATAATTCGAGGCTTTTTGTTTAAAAAAATCAGTTTCAATTTTTTTAGTTTTTAACATTTGATTTATAATTGCTTGTTTTAAATGAACAGTCAAATACTGCTATTAATTAAACAATTGCTTTTTTCTTAATTAAAACAGTTCAAATTGAATGGTTTAAAACTTGAATGGAATGGATCAACTAAAGACGCTTTCTATGTGAAATTTCTAAATTTCAAACGCTTTTAATTTTTGATTGTCTAAGCTCTCAAAACTGTACTTAAAAATCTTTTAATAAAAAATGGAAGTTTAAAAATAAATAAAGCTTATAAATAAATTTCTGAACCTTCCAGACTTTGAATTATTCCAATTTGAACTCCTAATATTATGATATTTAAGCTTTCAGCATTAAACACGTATTTCATCTGAAATTTTTCATATCATCGCACGCCCGATACGTTCAACTTGCTCTTTTTAAAACTTAAGTTAAAAATGTGAAAATAATAGCATCAAATTTTGATTTTTCTTTTACATTTGTAAAGGTTGAAGAGTTTTAGGATTAAATTAGTCAATTTTACATGTTTCGAATTTATAAAGTCTTTTGATATAAAATTGTAAAGTAGATTAGGGCATAGAAAATACAATAATAGTTTTTTTTTTAATTTGTATTCAAATATATAAATTGTTTGTCAAATTCAATTCAAATAAGATCAACTGTTAGTCAAGTGAAGTATTTTTTAAAGTTTTAGGCAAAAAATGTATATTATCAATTATTTTAGAAACTGATTTGTAAGATTCTAAAAAAACTCCCGTTTTAAATAAAAAGTTATTTGAAAAAAAAAAACTGAAAAATTTCTAGTATAGAAAGTTAAAAGTGAAACGAATTAGAAACTCATTTAAAACTGAAAAAATTTTTAGTTATTAGGAACTGTGATCCGTTCAATATTTCAATTATTTTAGGAAACTTTGAATTGTCAAAAAATTTTAAAAAAGTTCATTGTTAAGAACCATTTTCAAAATTTAACCCTTTCCAATTTCAATTGCGAAATTAAAACTTATGACAGGGAAAAATTGAAAATTAAGCATTCAACATTTTAATCTATTTTGTTTGAAAACAGCACAATTTTTTTCCTTTTTTGAAAGTTTCAAATCCTGTAATTTTTAACACTTCATTTAGAATTCTTAGACACTCTTTGAATTTTTCCATCAAACATTTTACAATTGTTAGTGAAACCAAGCAATTAAGAATATTCTAATATAAAATTAACAAATTTAAATTTGACTATCCAGGCTTTCAATATGAAATATTGCAATTTTGAAAGACCTAATAGTGAAGTTGTCCTAACATTTTTAATATTTAAATATGAAAAATGGCAAAAAAAGTCCAGAAACAAAATATTATTCGTGAGAAGCAAGCGGAAGAGTAAGCTCTTAAATATGGACAAATTGTATGAATGAATTTGACTATTATTCATTATATATAATTCAGATTGGATATAGAAATTTGCTACTCACAATTCTCGATCGTTTCCAAGTCGAACAGCGATATCCTGATACTCTTGCCTCGTACGAGCAACCAACTCGGGACATCCCAGAGTATTCAATTGACTTGCAGCCACTCGTGAAGCCAAAGTTTCTCCTGGCAGTGTGACAACCGGTGTGCCGGTCCACAAAACATCCATGCTTGTCGTGTGCCCATTGCACAGAGGCGTATCCAAGCAAACATCGGCCAACTGTCCTCGACGAACATGTTCTTCCTTGGCAGCAACATTGGAGAACAAAATTCTGCCCGGTGAAAGACCCAATTGTTGAGCTGTCGCCTGCAAGTTTGGCTCGCCAACAGCCGGGAAACGCAAGAGCCACAACACTGCATTTGGCACGTGTTTCAAAATCTAGAGGAATAAATTCATACATTATTGACTTCAAACAATTAAGTGCCGGGCTCGAATCGATCAGAAGCCTTCAAAAAAGTCACAATAGCCGCTTAAATTGCAAAGTCGCATGGTATTTTGAAAAAAGTGGCATCAAATGTTTTAAAGATAATGAAAAAAGCAGCATATGGAGCACATAAATCTCAGTGACTTGAAAATATTCTTTGTAAAATCCAAATAAACTTTAAAGTTAAAACAATTTTTTAGCTTTCAGAATTCTGAATGTAGGTTTAAAATATTTCGTTCTAAAGTGTTAAGCTTGTCACCTTGGATTACCTTAAAATGAGAGAAGTTTATTATTTACACTAACATTTTCATCTTTAAAACGAAGTTTGAAGAAAAGAGTCAATTTTCAAGTTAAAAAGTCGAATGGTTTAGAAAAAATTTTATTTTTAAACACGAAAGAATAATTGTTGAGTTTAAACAAAAATAATTTTTAACCAGAAAGTTGAATTTAAAATCAAATAAATCTAATTTTCAAGCAAAAGAAGCGTATTTTTATTAAAGTAATCGAATTTTTAGCCAAATAGTTGTATTTTTAACCTATACAGATGAATTTTAAACCAAATAGTTGAATTTAAAACAAATAATTTGATACCAACTAGTAGCATTTACAATCAAATAGTTGAACTTTCTTTAAAGAGACGAATTTTGAACAAAATAGTTACATTTTTAACCAATAGTTCAATTTCCAAGAAAAACGACGACTTTTTAATAAAACATATGGATTTTAAACCAAATAGTTCAATTTCAAAAATATATATGCTTTAACCAAACATTTACCTTTAAAACCAAATAATTGGACTTGAAGTCAAAAAAGACGAATTTTCAATAAAAAATATGATTTTTTAACCTAATAGTTCAATTTTCATGCAGAAAAAAATTTATTTTCAATAAAGATGAATGTTCAACCAAAAAATATGACCTTTGTACTATAAAAGAGGAATTTTCCATATAAAAAGAAGAATGTTCTATCCAAAAATGCAAATTTTCAACAAAATAGTTGTATTTTCTCGTTGGGTTCTATTAATTCAGCAATTGAATTTTAAATTAAACGATTTTAACTTTTTCACTTAAAAATGTCCGCATGTAGTATTTTTTAAAAAAAATTTCACGACTGCTCATCTAGATTACCTAAAATTTGAATTGGTCAGTTAATTAAAATTTTACGAAAGGAATTTTCAATAATGTTCACACATGCCAACTGATTTCATTTCAGAACTGCCAAACTATTATGGCTGCCAATTCCAAGTGGAATTGTAAAATCTTGCATGAATCAGTTCAAAATTCTATTTTAAAGGCTATTAATTTAAAAATGCATAATATTGATTAATTCGGAATCAAGTATTAACAATTAAAAAAAAATTAATATAAAAGTACCTCTAAATTAAAAAGATTAGATTTATAACGTTTTCAATTATAAGTAACCTACTATTAAACCTTTCAATATTGCTAGAGGGCCGTGAAGGGTTCAATTCAAAAATTTCAATTTTTAAACGAAAAAGCGATATTAATTTGAAAATGCTTACCTAATTCATAAAGATGGATTATTAAATTATTAAAATTGACTCTTTAAACTTGACTACAAAAGCTTTTAATAACTCAACTGTCCGATTTTTAATATTCCAGTTGGAAATTATGCCATTCTTAATGTGTCCAATTCAAAGTTCAACTACTAACAATTTCCAATTAAAAAACTGTCTAATTTATCAAATAAATTTGCTTTAATTTGTAATATTTCATAAACATTAGAAATTTAAAATTGTTAAATTTTATGACTTTTAACCCGGAACAGATGTGGAAAAAGTAGAAACAAAAGGGGAAAATAAACTAAAAACTATGAAAAAAAGAGTTTTTTAAAGTGCAAAAAGTGACCAAATCTGAAAAATGCGAAAAAGCCTCACTTTAAAAATAGAGTTAAAAGTTGAAAAGTGTTTCACTGTGAAGCTTGCCTAATTTAAAACCATTATTTATAAATCAACTTACATAAGCCCACATTTGAAGAGTAAGTGGATCGATTTTGTAGAGCTGATTAAAGTTACAATAAACAACCGCATCTTCAGGCAATCCATACTGCTGTCTCGTCGTAATAACAATGTTCTGTGGAACTTCCTCGCCCGTTGCCGTTTTATTGTTTACTTGCGTTGTAGCCATGCCATTTTGAACAACCACTCCATTCACCGACATCTGGCACTGACCAGAAGCGATCATTGTCTCGATGGGAGTCGTCGTTGGCAGCTCAGCCACCTTCAGAGACACTTCTACGGGATTATTTTTCCCGTCGGGCTTAATTACTTCACGAATTTCCTTGATGAGAGTATTTTCCATCATTGGCGACAAATCCGTTGCGTTGATAACTGCCACGTTATCGGCAACTTTTCCCTTTAATCCTAATTTATCGGCCAGTATCAAACGCTCTTTCAAATGGGGGAACATTTGTCTGAAAATTGTAAAAGAGTTCATCGATTAGTTTCTTTTCAACAAATCGAGATATTTTATTGTGATGTTACGTTAGGGAGAAGGGGGTCCTTCATTCTGTTACATAATTTTTGCAAATTCGCAAGAACTTTCTCCTGAAGATTATCTTTTTAATTATAAATTTTATTATTTGATTGAAAATTTAACGATTTTCTTAAAATAACACCCTTTTTGGTAGCAAATTAAATTGCTTTTTTGTTTAAATTAGTCTTATTGGGTTAAAAATTCAACTCTCTTCGTAGAAAATTCACCTTTTGTTTGAAATTCATATTTTGTTGCTGATAAGTCAATTGAAATCTTTTTTTGGAAAAAAACGATTTTTTCTGAAAATTTGTCTTTTTGATTTGAAAGTTCATATTTTGTTAAAAAGTCATACTTTTTTGTTAAAAATTTGACTCATTAGCAGCAAATTAACTTATTGTTTACGATTCTTATTTGGCGCTGGAAAGTGAACAGGAATCTTCTTTGGATGAAAACTGAACTATTTTTTTGCTTCCTTATAGAGGAAGTTTTGTAATTGTCACATTTTTGAACATTTTGAAATTCATTTAATCAAACGTTTCACAATTTAAAAATGTCTTAATACAATATTCTTAGCAATTATCCGGATATGTGTGTGTGTGTGACACTTTTGTGTGAAGATGATAACTTCAAAACGGCTACAGAGAATTTCTCCAAGTATTTATTGCATTTTTTAGCACTTAATAATATTCTAAAAATCAGTGTTTTATTGTAAAACTTTTTTCTGTAACATAATTCAAAGTTGATGCACGAATAAAAAAAGATTCCTTGGTTCGAGGCGAATCGATTGACCCATAATATTAACATACTTCATTAAAGAGATGAAGTTATGCTCATTCATAATGTTTGAAAAATTTCCTTTGAACAGAAAAACTATTTTCATCTACATACATCAAATTTTATGTATGAATAAAAAATACGTTTTGATTGTGAATTTCAAAATCAAATAATTCTGACAGTAACTGCTGGGAATTGTAATAATATTCTTTTTTAATTTTTTAAATTAAAAGCATAATCTTAACTTGAATGAACTTAACATAAAACTGGGAAAGGGATAGGGTTCTACAGAATTTCCCCGTGTCCTTTTCCAGCTCGAAAAATTACCTTTTTAAATACGAAACTTGATTTGTCTGAGTTGTCATTGTAATTAAAAAAAACTGTTGTATGCATTTGCTAACAGGAAGAAAAGTGCTCGTGAAATAAACACAGTAAACATATAAATACAAATTAAGTGGTAACACTCAAGAACAGCATTAACATGCAACTCTTCCGTTGCAAATTCAACTCTTTGTTTTAAGTTTTTTTTTTAATTCACCTGATTTGCAGAAATTACATCTTCCTTAGATAAAAATGCAATTGATCAGTTGAAAATTAAACTATTTTGGCAAAAAGTCATACTGTTTGGTTAAAGTTTCTACTGTTTTGTTGAATATTAACATTTTGATGTTATAAAATGAATGCTTTTATTAAAAAATTAATCTTCTTTACTACAAATTTAATCTTTTATGGATAAAAATGCAACTGTTTGGTAGAAAATCCAACAATTTCGTTACAAAGGCATCCTTTTTTGTTAAAAATTCATCTTTTTTTATTGGAAATTAAATATTTATCGCAGAAACTAATTTCCTGTTTAAAAATTCATATTTTCATCGTGACAAGTCAATCTAAATTTTTTTTAATGGGAAATTCAACTATTTTTGGAAAAGTTTATCTTTTTGATTTAAAAATTCATGTTTTAGTAGAAATTTCTTTTTCTTTTATGAAAATGCAACTTTTTGGTTGAAAATTCTTCTTCTTTGTTTATTATTATATTTTTAGTTTAAAATTCATCTTTTTGATTAAAAGATTAACTATTTTGTTGAAAATTAATATTTTTTAATTGAAAATTCAACTACTAGAGTAAAAGTTAAACTACATGAATTTATTTATTTTGTATTAAAGTCATTGGTTGAAAATATAACTGTTTACTGGAAACGCTTTTTATTTTGTTTTAAATTAATTTCTAAACTGAAAATGTAACTTTTCTATTTTTTAAGATTCATCTTTTTTGGTTGAAAATTTTATTTTTTTGGCAAAAAAAAAATACTTTTCTTGACTTGAAATTTCCTCTGCGTTGAGCAAGAATGTATCTATCAGTTTCGTCGAAAATTAATTTTTTTCTGAAGTCATATTTTTGTTTGAAAATTCAATTTTTGTAGATAAAATTGCTTTTTTTCTTTATCTTCAAGTTTCAACAATTTAGATAGACTTATTTCTTAATTAACCTTCAAGCGGGTGCGTGGGCGGTGTCTACCGAACTTTCATCAGTCTGGAGTAGTATGTTTATGGTGAGATACTGAGCTGTAAAATAAGTGATAAGCAAAGACCCGCCCGCATGAAGGTTAAGTGAAAAATTTTTATTTGTTGAAAATTTCGTCTTTTTAGTTTTAAAAATAGTTTTTTTTTTAAAACACATTTTAGTCCTTTTTATCTAAATATAAAAAGTTACAGTTTTTCGTTGGGAATTTATCTTTTAAAGTTGAAAATTCGAATATTATGTTAAAAATGTAATTACTTTGTTGGAAATTCAAGTATTTTGTTAAAGTTATCTTTCATAGCTAGAAAATACATTTTTTTGTTTAAAATAAACGAATAATTTGAAATTTTTTAAATTTTTATCTGAAAATCTGTTTTATTCCACTTATAAAAGATTATATGTTAGCAGTATTGCAAGATTAAAATGTAGGTATTTGAATATTAATCATCAAGGGAAATGAAAAATTAGTCAAGGAAATCATGAAATGAACCCTGACAGGACGAAAAGAAGCCATCCGGTAGCTCAATTCTACTTGCAATAACTAGTAAAATATTTCTGGAAACTAGAAATTACGTACAATAAGAAGGGTGGGCGGGGTCTTTAATCTTTTGAAACGTTCGAAATATATTGAAATCTTTTGGAATCTTTCATATCTTTGTGAAATAAATTAAATCGAACTCTCCTGAACTATTTAAATTTGTTGAACTCTGCGAGAGATGTGGAATTTGTAAACCTCAAAATATTTGGAAGCGTTTAAAATCCGGTATAAACTCAAAATGTTAAACGTATTTATAATAACTAAAAATATAATCCTGGTAACTAATGCCGGTAAATTCCTCGTTTCCAGGCCAAGCGGCCACCCTGATCCTCTATTATTTATTTTGAATTAAAGTTAGTTTGAATTTAAAGTTTAAAATTTAACTCACGTATGATCTCCAATGAAATATGTGTGCGGCATGTAGGCGAGTTTCTCGCTATATTGGCTTGCAAGTTCCAAGGGCGAAGTAACTTCGTCCGTGATCAAGTAATCCATGAAACTGGCACCAGAAGTTCCCGGATATCCGAGCCACATTACTTGAATAGGCGCCGGTCTTAAAGCAAAGATCTCGTTTCGGGCGCCTTTTGTGTAGCCATTCATGTTCACCAAAATATGAATGCCATCTGCATTGATTCGATCGGCGGCTTTTCCGTTACAGGGGATTTGCGAGAGATCGATAAAGTGCTCAGATTCCCTGGCGATTTTAGCTCGGAATGTTGTGCCATCATCGGTGCTCAATGCATAGCAGAAAATCTCGACATTTTGCTTGTCGTGGAGACCAGGAATCGATTGCATAAGATGACTCGTTGGGTGGTTTCCGAAATCGGATGAAACGTAACCAATCTTCAGGCGAGCTCCTATTTCACGTGGATATTTGTAGGGTGGTTTGTGAAGAACATGAATCTGCAAAAGTGATTTTTTAAATTAAATAATTAAAAATAGAGTATGTTGGAATATTAAACGAAATCTTTTATTATTCCATTTTTATTTTAAAATCTGAGGTGGGTCTTGTAGTGAAATGCCGCGGAACTGACGACCATGAAACTCTGAATTCGAAGGAAAATGCAGCTTGATTTTTACTCTTTTTTTTTAACCAATAGCTTTGGGTTCGAAAAGTTTTAATTAAATGTCTTGAGCAAGACTGAGAATAATATGATGTTTAACCATGCTTGCAAATCTTTATTGATTTTAATATATAAGACTTTAACATACAAAGCTGAAAAATGTTTGCATATTAAAAATTTCCCAATTACGTATTAAAAGTTCAAATTTCCATGGCTTTAAATTAAATGCACCCTCAACCCGATTGAAAATTAAGAATGCTTAAAAAATCCCAATTAAGAAATTACAAATTCAAAAAATTTCAGAATTTAAAAACCAAATTGTAAAAGCTTTAAAACCTTTTTTTTTACACATTGGATATAGTTATGAGATGATCAGGGTTGGGATTTTTTTCAATCTCATAAATTCCAGACCAGTAGAGATCCGTCATCAATTGTTAAAAATTCAATTATCAATTTTATCCTATTTTCAGCAGTTAAAAATTCCACTTCCTTACATTTTTTAAGTGTCTTCACTTTTAAAAAGTTGAATATTTATCTGTTAAAAATTAAATTTCTAATTGTTAAAAATGGAAGAAAATAAAAAATTGAATTTAATAAATAAAGCATTTTTATATGTTCAAGATCTTTCTCATAATCAAGAATATTTCCTTTTTTTAATAGCAACATGAATAATTAAATCGAGGTAATTTTTCTTCAGAATTTTTTTTTTTTTTTAAGTAAATAGTTTAGTTTGAAATCATTAAAGTTAAAATTTTACGATTTAAACTGGAGATTACTTTTCGCTCAAAACTTTTCCACGTAATTAAAATATTATAATGTTGCTACTCTTTGATTTAGATACAAAAACTCTTTCATTCATTGAATTTGTTTTAATTTTATTGATAAATAAATCTGAAATTAAAAAAAAAGAAACGAAAATTATTTAGAAATATTTATCGACCTCAAAATAAAGCTTCGTAGTTTTAATCAAATTAAAGTTTTAAAATGTCCTATGAAAATTTTTTTGCATGGAAATACATTATGAAATTTGAATTTTATTTGCGGTACATGGAGTCTTCCCAACAATAATAAAATTTAAAGAATTGTATACCTGGCGACGAAAAAAATTAATAAGTTTCAAAAAGATGAAAAAATGCATAATATTTTTAATCCGTGCAATTTTTGAAATTGTTGTTTAATCTTAAAATCTGATGCAAACTCCAATTCGAGTGGTCAACCCCTTGATTATTACTGTATTTTTAAGCTAACTTTAATAACTGAAAAATCAGCTTTGTTGTCTGTAACTCCAGTCAGAAAGATGCAAAAAAATTAATAACTGTTAACGAGACATTTTAAGTTGAAAAATTTGTATCTTTAAAAGTTAACAACGAGCTCAAAAATGCTTTATTTCTGTTGTAGAATTTCGGACACATTTACAAATGAAATTAAGCAATCTGAGAGAATGAGAAAAAATGTATCTTCATATTTGAACGTTTTAAAAATAAAAAACTATTTTTTTTCTTAACTGAAACGACCTAGTGGGAACCTTAAGTCTTTTTTTTTCAAACAAAGTAAGAAGTAGGAAATCATTTCTTCACCGAAAGGAAGAAAATTGAGCGATAGCGGTCAAAAACTCCGAAAATGTTGATTTCTAATCGGTACCTTGCGCGGGAAGCATTCAAGGATTCAAATATCTTAATATTCCTCAATTTAATCTGATTAATGCTCCTTGCTGAGAACTGAACGCAATTTGGGTTCAGATAAAATTTATTTTTCTGCATCACACTCTTCTAAAAAAAAAAGTTTATATGTCCGAATGCTTACTTTTAACCCTTAAATGACACTGGGGGTCCATTGGACCCCAGATCATTTTTGAACGAATATAAAAATTCGTAAATTCCACGAATTTTTCATTGTTATTCAAAGTGTTAAAAATAAAATTTAAGTTACTATACCGATTGATTCTTTAGAAGAGATGTTAAAGAATGCCCAAAAAAACTTCTTAACAAAAGTATCAAAAATTAAACTTTTTACAACAGTTTAAAAACGTTGGGGTCCACAAGACCCCCAACTGTCAGCTACGTTATTTTTTGAAGGTGTGTCATTTAAGGGTTAACTCACCTTTTCAATGCACAAATTGGCGTGTCTCGCAGCGATCGCCTTCCTAAAGTCATGCGACAATGGATACAGCATCGAGTGATGTGGATGAACACTCGGCAACCTGTTCTTTTCTAGTTGTTCAGCGACAATTGAGACAAGCTTCTTCATCCTGGATTCGTAATCGGTCCAGTCGCAGACAATCTGCAGACAATGAGCCAGATTGCAATAGGCATCTGGAAAATCAGGCTTTAATTTCAAAGCCGTTCTGTATGATTGGATTGCTTCTGGGATATTTCCAGAGTCCTTGTGAATAGAGGCAAGATTAGAATGAGCGTCAGCGAAAGCGGGATTAATCTGAATAGCTCTAGTGTAGCACTGAAGTGCTCCCTGGATGTCTTGCATCTCCTTAAGGGTATTTCCCATATTCGAGTACGCATCAGCAAAAGTTGGCTGAATGCGAATTGCCTCTTTGTAATGCATCAGGGCTTCGTTGAGTTTTCCTTGTTGTTGCAAAACAGAGGCTAAATTGCTGTGGGCCGCGGCAAATTCTGGGAATACTTCCAGGGCTTTTAAGTACAGACGTGTGGCTTCTTCTATGTAACCCTGCTCGCGTTTTATGTTGGCCTGCGAAAAAAGAATTTACATCAGTTAATTCTTCGAAAGAAAGTCAAAGTACAATTACAGGGTGTTGCTACAGAAGATTACAAAATCCCTCGACTTCATCAGGTTAACTTTTTTTTAATCCAGTCAATTCTGTTTAACTTCAAACATTCTACTGGTCGCAAACATATTTAGCGACTATTTCTTGTACAATTATTAATCAATGCAAACCGTGGTCAAGAATATTTTTACGACAATCTACCATGTGTATGAAAACGATTTTGTAATAATGCGGCATAGAAAACTACAAATTTGTATGAAAACTGAAAATAGTTTTTAATAAAAATTATGAAAATCTACATCAAATTGCAAAGGTAATTTTGTGTCGTTTTTTGTAGAAAATTCCAAATTTCATACAAAGATTTATGAATAAACCTTTGTTTAATATTTTAAGGAAATATGCGTCTGCAAAAACTAAATGAAGTTTTTCATATTTGTCACAAATTTCTGCGAAAAATAAGGAAAATGTGCAGCTTGTAAAGATATATTTGTATGTGTTTTATAGCTTTTCTCGTCAAATTATAATTTTCTATACACAATAATGAAGAAATACTACTTTATGAAACAAAAATAGAACAATCTATGATTTCAAAATAAAGATACAGTTTTTCATCACTTTCAATAGCTGTTTAGTTATCATGCAATTCTAAATTCCCGGGGGTTTCTCCATTTTTTCCCGGTCACATTTTTTCTCCTGGTCAATTCAAAGATGTATTTTTCTAATTTGTCCCGAACCAACGTATAGAAATGGGAATTTAATAATAATATACACATACAAAATTTCTATTGTAACTTATACGTGCCAAACTTATCCACGATCACAGACTGAAAGGATAAATATTATCCCAAACTACATTCATGAACAACTTTCAATATCGTTGAGATAATTGAAAAAGTGAATCTCTACAAAATCGTATGTTTAAAGTTGCAACAGAAATGTTTGAAAAATCTAAATGTTTTTCCTGCTGAGAGAAAAATTTGGATAAAACAAATGAAATAAGTAATCAAGAGGTTTCTATCAAATTTATTTCAAATATATATTGATTTCATTATTATTATTTTATTCCCAGATTTTTCTTCGAATTTGTCCAACTTTTTTGTATCAACTTTGTAAAAAATTGTTTATATTAGATTTTATTTAAATAAAAAAAAGACACACTGCAATTCGCACTATTTTTGCAATATCGCCTTACAAAAATTACAAGATGCCTTCCTTCTAGCTCCTTTCATAAAGAAGTAAATTTTTCTACAGAAGAAAAAATTCCTAATCCTAAATAAAATTACCGGGATTTTCCGACGTACAACGCTAGTTTTGCGTAAAAAATTTAATTTTAATTCTATATTCCGACATTTCTCCTATCAATATTTGCAAACTTTTAGACGATACAAGTCTCAAAACACATAATTTCGGGGTTTAAAAACCTTTTCATGTATTGTGAGTATTAAATACAATTAAGACATGATACCCAAAATTACATCGGAATCCTTCGTAAGAAAAATTAATCCCTTTAAGGATCTACATTACGTACAATCTATCTCAAAAGGTGCCTATCTTTAAAATGATTTATAAAATCGACAAAGAAAGATCCATTATTAATTTCTGTAAATCTTGATGGAGGTTTCTAAGCACACTTCAAAAAAAAAAATAATTCAGGTTAAAATTGTTTATTTAACAGTAGTTATTTAAAGGTTTAGTTTTTCCTTTCTCTTCAGGGAAAAGTTACAATTTTTACTTAATCCTAATGATCAAGGTCCCATTTTATTATTTGGAGGATTCTCTACAAGTCTGTTTAGGTGGTGTTAATTAAAATTTAAACTATGATTGTTTACAACAATAATAACTGTACGATTTCTTAATTATTGTTTTTAATAAAATCAACCCAAATAGGAATTTCTTCGAAGAATAAAATGAAACCTTGATCATCAGGGTTAAATAAAAATTGTAACTTTTCCCTAAAGAGGAAGGAACCTTAGGTTTAGAAACCTAGAAACCTAATCCTTTAAATAACTACTGTTAAATAAACAATTTTAACCTGAATTCTTTTTTTTTTTTAAGTGTGCTTAGAAGCCTCCGCCAAGATTTACAGAAATTAATAATAGATCTTTTTTGCTTATTTTATAAATCATTTTAAAGATAGTCAACTTTTGAGATTGATTGTACCAAAAAATGAAAATGGGTTTTCTGTATAATTACACTGTGATACAATAATTTGTTATGAGCAAGTCATACATGATTTTCTGTGGAATTGTTGACATTGAATCTGAATCCGGCCTACAATTGAGTTCATGTAGCATTACGAATTTTTCTTCTTCAAAAAACTCTGTTCAGCATTTTGAAGTACAAGTCATACCCTTTAATATCCATTTGAGTTGGTTCAAATATATATTTTTTCTTCGAGATATTTAATTAACAAATTTTTACGTTACAAGAATTTCTGAATCGGTACTATTTTATTCATCAAAATTACGTTAAATCACGTCTTCACGGAACGTCCATTTCGGACTTAATGGCTTAAGAAATCCACGTAACTTAAAAATTTCAAAACTAAATATCTCGTAGAAAACAAAAAGATATTTCTGCCAACTCAAATGGATTTGAAAGGGTAAGAGTTGCAGTTCAAAACGCTGAATAGTTTCCAGAGGAAAAAATCCGGATGCTATATAACCTCAAATATAGACCAAAATCCCGATGTTTACACTGTTACGTGATTATATCTCAAACACCTGACATGTTAGACAAATTCTGAGGTCGGATTCGGATCAGCATCAAAAAATCGTACGGAAAATCATATATCACTTGTTCATAAGACAAAAAAACATTGTTTTTTGTACCACATTGTGAATTACAAACAGTTCTCACTAATATTCTAACAACATTTAAAAACATCTGGAATTATAATTATAGTTGGATATCAGTCAAGAAATCAATTCGTTCCAATTAAAAAATATTAATTACGCCATAGAACACTAAAAAAATTATTCACATTTTGAAGTTGGAACAAATTTAAAAAAAAATCATAGACATTTTTTCAAAATTCCATTACTTTTTCTCGTTTTACAGAACTTTTAAAATTCGGTGACTTTTCCATATCTGGAAACAACCCTGTACATTTAGAATTTTTATTTTTATTTACCAGATTGTTAAGAGAATCTGCGTGTGTGGGACAGAGGCGCAAAGCAGTATTGTAACATTCTTCTGCCTCGGCCACCTGACCCTTTTCCTTGAGCGCGTTCGCCAAATTACAATAGGCATCAGGGAAGTTGGGCTGGAGTTCAATCGCTCTGCGATATGTGTCGATCGCAAGGTCGATGAGGCTGAAATTAAAACAGATTTGACTTTAAAACTTGAATATACACCAAAAAATGGAAAGAGAAGAATAAGGTAGGAGCTTCTGATTAAAAAAAAATGCTGAGTTTGTCCACTGTTTTTATATTCATACGGAGGAACATGCGGCAAGTAAAATCCAAGCTTCTTTAATATTATTATACCATTAAACCGTTTCGGGGTAGGCGTGACTGACTCGGTAAAGAGTGGAGTAATGTGAGAAAAATTATTTTTAAAAAAGTTTATTTTTGAATCAAGAAAGCTGAACTTTCAACAAAATAGTTCAATTTTAAACCAAAAAAATAACAAAAGTTACTTTTTTAACAAAAGAATTAATTTCTACTTAAAAAATTAATTTAAAAAAAAAATAAATAAAAATTACGAATTTACAACCACTTAAAATAGTCCGGCTACTGGAAAATGTATTCAAAGGCTATGCCGATTATTTTTTTATGAAATTTGAAATGAAATACAAAGTTTGGCCAGCATATCAATTAATAAATTGGATATTGAATTTTTATGCAGATAAATATACATAAAAGATTTTTTAAATAATAATAAAATGTAAATTTAAATGTTGATTTGACTCTATCCGAATAAGTCATTTTTCACGCTCAGCAGTTGGCAGCATAGCCACATATATTAAATTGAAATGCGTAGCCACTAATCACCGCCGTACCAGCCGTACTGTGATAGGGGGGCCCTCGAGGCCTGGGGGCTCCCAAATAAGAATTAGCGACTGAAGTTTCTGTTTATTTTTATTAAAAAAAAACCCTCCCCCCGCCTAAGAAATATTGATACAGATCCCCTCAGGGCTAGCTACGCCACTGCCTGGAAACAAGTGTTTTAAAGTGAAAATGAACCATTTTTGCAGCCCGCGTAAGGCCTTTGCATAAGATCGCCCCTGAAAAAGGCATCACGTGAAAGAGGACATATTTCTCCCAAAAAAAAACCTAATTTGAATCATTTTTCATCGGCCTGATCCAATAGCCGGAGTACAAATTCAATCAGAAAATACAAACTTTTAACAAATTGAATCTTCAACCAAATATAAGAATTTTGTACAAAGTAGTTGAATTTTGAACAAAAAAAAGGAAAATTTTCCACGAGGAAGATTAATGTTCTACCAAAAAAGATAAATTTAAAAAAGAACATAAATTTCGTACTAAATAGTTAATTTTTTTAATGAATAGATTAATTTATAGCCAAATAGTTTAATTTACGATTATACTGTACAAAACAGGTTTCACTTTAGAATCAAAACTCAATTGGCACTAGTGAACGAAATCGCTAATACTCTTCACGTATTGATCTCATTTTATTGATTACACAATTAATCAAAACACAATTACTCAGAAATATCGTAGGACATTTGCAAACTTCTCAAACCCAAAAGGATTTTGTTTAGGAATACTCAAATAGCGAAAATCATGAGGAAATAAACGAATTACAAAAAAAGATACTTCTGAAGAATTTACAAGGTTGCCTTGTAGGCTGAGCGGTTTATCTCAAGCCTCGGATTTTTGGATAGCATTTTCGATTGATAAAACCATAAACTTCCGTCAAGGAATGCTGGTTGACAAACTCGTTTTTTTTTAGGACCCAAAAAAGTGTGCAAAAAGACCGATTTGGTCCGTTCATTTTTTCGAAAGTTATCGTGTTTACGGACGGACAGAGCAGACAGACTTTGAAAAACTTTATAATTTTATTTTGAAATCTTCAAAAAGCTACGTTTTATTTTAAATATTTTTAAAAGCTTTTCAAAATTTAAATTATTTTTTAAAAACTTCTAGGTGTTTTTTTTTTTCGATTTTTTTCCTGAAATTTGAAAAAGTTTTGAGAAATAAAAAAAAAATGGCCGGAATGTCTTCCAGATTCTGTTTTACAATTTTGGAAATATCAACTAATACAACTTTAACTGAGAAATCAGTTTTTTGTTTGAAAATTCAACTATTGATTTGAATATTTTTTGGTGAGATTTTGATTCGAAATATGAAAATTCCAAGAATCTTTTATATGATAGGGTGCTCATGGTGGTTTTAGATTCGAAGTATGGCGACCTGACTTCCAATAATTTAATCTCAGTTTTGTTTAGACACTACCTGATTACGAATAGTTGGCGGGTCGATAGAAGCAAAGAAGAAAGAGAAGTGGAGAAAAAGATTAAATACAATATTGAAAGATTATATCCTGAATTAACATCAACTTTAAACCAAGTAGTCGATTTGGTAATAAAAAAAATTCTAATTTTAAATAAATCAAAACCAGTTGAATTCGGTCAAAAAACGAATGTTTAAGAAAGTAATTGAATCCGTAATAAAAACAGATTGATTTTCAAGAAAATATTATATAATAAGGATAATATAATGATAATAATATCCAAGTTTAATTGTAGTTACTTCACAAATTAATGAACTGAAATCTCACCACCGATTTGGCGGGAAATCAACTCACTGAATATTTTAAAAATCAACATGATACACGCAAAGCACAAAGTCACAGATTGCTTCCAACTTCCGTTTAAATCTAACCCGTATTTGATTGTTCGTGTCGATTAATACGATAAAAACTTTAAAATCATATTCAATTGAATTTATAAAAGTAAAGAGCTTCGTGGAAATTTTTTAGTTAATTATAATGGCGAGCTGGTATTGGAAAACTACTTCTTGTTCACTCGAATTAAAACTAGTATAGGTTATGTTTGAAAAATTTGCTGTTTGCTCAATGAGAAAATCTGAATCTTATATTTTTCAATTTAACCTTATTTTTCAAAAGGAAACGCAATATAGGTAGTATTATGGAATTCTGACTAAATCAGTAATCTTTTTAACTCGTTTTCGTATTTTATAAAAGCGTCTTCACATCTGTTTTTCAGATAGTACTATGATCCAAACCTACCGCATGTTACTTCCGCAGTTGTTGCACTGAAAAATTGCATTAAAAGAAAGTATGCCCGCCGCGCGGTCCCATGCTCATTGCGCGCGGCGCTTCACGCCAAGTTTGAGCGCGCGGGTACGCTCTCGCGCTCGTTTTCGTACGTTTAATGCGTGGACTAACTAACTTTTTGTCCAATGTCGTAAATACTATAACTTAAATCGAAAACTGTGAGTTAAACTTCTCAGATATTACAGCCATAAATTGTAACTGAAATTTTTTAGATTTGTTTTTAAAGAAGGTTCTCAAAGCACCTACGGCTTTGACGATTACCTTCTCATTACGAAACTAGCGCTTCGCGCTCAAGAATTTGTGTCCAATTGAAAAACTTCGGCAAAATAATTTGTATATGCTGTTCTATTATACTAAAAACAACGGTTTAAACTGATGGATCTCTTAGAAACCAAAATTGCATAATTTTTGAAAATAATCTAACTTTTGGAAGTTTGGTCTAATTAGGACTTTTCATGATAATAGTTTCGAAACACATATATTTTATATCTAGAAGAAACTTCAACTGATATTTCTTAATCCATTACAAAAAATTTTTATCTCTTTTTTATAAAATTAAAAAAATTTTAAAAGCATATAAATTTTTGAGTTTTATCAAATTTAAAAATGTCATTAGGATAATTCGCAATCTTTTGACGTGTATCAGAAAATTTGACAAAAATGTGAAGCTCATAAAAATTTTGAAAAAGCTCGAACTTTTTGAATTTCTGCCTAATCGAAAAATTTAACTGGCACAGTTTCTAAATATATTTGATATCTAGTATCGAATTTAAACGACATTTCCTAATATTTTAGAAAAATATTTTTTTCTATTTTTCTGAACATTTTCAAAAGTATATAACTTTTCTAATTTTTATCGAAATTGAACATTTTATTTGTATAATTTGCAAGTCTTCTAACTTATCTATAAGAAACTTCGAGAACAATTTCTAAAATTTGAAGAAAAAACATTTTATTTTGAAAATGCTTTAAATTTCGTAATTTTTGTCGAAAATATCTGCTTAACGAACTTAACCTTCATTTTGGAAACCTTAAGAAGTGTATCAAAGACTGACTCGATTGGACAAATCCTTCAAAAGTTAGCGTAATTACGACATTCAGGTAAAAATACATACATACATGCATACATACATTCACACATACATACAGACAGCCACTGATAAAATGTTATGATTTTCAGATTCTGTGAGTGCCGATACGTAAAGATCCGTTAAAAACCAGATATCGAAAATTTGGACGATTACATTACACTCCCATGAATGAAAATATAAAATAGTTACTACGTGCAGGATGTTCGGCAGAGACCTACAATCAAATTCCCTCACATTTTCCGTACAATTCCGTCAGGCTTTTTTAAAATTCCCGTTCACATTTGATTTAACAACTTAATTCATAGATAAATTATTTTCACGACAATTTATTGTGTTCCTAAAAAATAGAGTTAATAAAGTAAACAAAGTAGGTACTTTTATATTTTTTAATCAAACCCAAGAGTTCAACTTTTGTTCTCCGTCTTTTGTTAGAAAAGTAAATAAACACAAATTTTGAAATATTTTTGAATACGTGATACTGATCGACAAAATAAGATTCCTGTTTAACAGATCACCAATTTTTTTCATATAATTGATGACTTTCGCCAGAAAAAACTTCGCTACAAAAAGATTTGATGTTTTTGGAAAATAAATACTGTGGAATGAAGTACATTTGTAAAATACTGTGTTTAAACAAAAATTATAACTTTCTCAAATACTAAGTTACTTCAACTTCATACCTTTTTCTCGAGTATTATATTTAAAAAACTAAAACTGAAATATGGAGCACTGGCTTCCATTGCGCTTTTTATGCCTTGCCCTTGTAAATTTCGTTTAGAAGGAGATTCTTTTAATTTTCGAAATTTTTGACATTTATTCTATAGGTGCAAAAATGGCATTAACAATTATTCTTGTGAAGTGTTTTAGTTAGCAAGGAGGATAACAATTTCAAAATGCAAAATTCCTGCTGAATACGAGATTTCTTTTTTTCTAAAGAAAAAATTACTTTCTTGGATTTGACTAGATTAATATTGATTTTAAAAAGTCTTGAAAAATTATTACCTGAAACTTCCCGGCACCATAAGAACCATTTTTTTTAATTTTCAAAAAATGCCAGTGAATTTCCTTCACTAAAAGAAAAAATGGGAAAAGTACAGTTTCGAAAAATTTACATTTAACTTTTAAGTCTCACATTAATAAGTAAGTTCGAAACATTGTTTAAGATTAGCTAAAAAAAATGATCATTTAAAACAAAAATATCCAAAATAACTTTGTACACTGAGCTAGATAAATATTTTTTTTTAACCACACATTTCGCTTTTAAAAATTGGCTGCATTTACAAATTCCATTTTCGTAGACATATAAAATTCTTTTTAGCGAAGTTTTATGCTTTTAGATTATGTTTTATTATTCTGCTCTGAGTATGAATCATAAAAAATTCCCACTTCAAAAATAGAATCCTATACATTTCCCGCACATTTTCCGCCTCAATAAATTTCCCGTAAAATTACCGCAATGCACGCTTAGCTCGCACGCTGGACACTCTGAAGTGAAGTAACTTTGTTTAAAAAATTAATTGTCTAGAAATTGATGACACCTTTGAAATTATTTTAAAACACTACCCTTGAAATCTTGTGAAAGCTCACGAAATTCTAAAAATTTCTCTAAAACCCCATAAAATCTCATAAAATAGTTGTAAATACTTTGAAACCCATTGAAATCTTTAAAAATATTGTTATATGCTCTTGGATACTTTGAAACACGTTAAAAACCTCGACGATATCTTTTAATCCCTTTTGATACTTCGTGGAACATTATCAATTTAAATCTTATCAAAGTAGACAGTTTATAATCCGTATTTGCAAGAAAAAAATATATCGCCACCATATTGATCACACATTTAAATTTGCAGTAGCTGTAAACAAATTAATGGTAAGCAGCTGATTAAAATTTTTATAATTAATGGGGCAATTTTAAGTAATTATTATTTAAAAGCCAATCAGGTTTTCACGTGTCTGATATATTCAAGATATTTAATAACATCACTTTTTTCAGATAGGTCAAATTGAAGGAACAATTTTTCACTAATGAAAAATGTATATTATAGAAAAATCCGCTTAATATGCCCGAAGCGATATTTTTAAAAATAGTTTCAGGGTCACTAAGAAATAAACAAAACTCACCCTTGTTCATAATAGACGCAAGCCAAATTGCCGTGCACGACTGCATTATTGGGACTGAGGTTCAAAGCACGAAGATACGCTCCAACAGCTCTGAAAACATAATATCGATAATGTTACTTACAGGAAATTGGACACTGCTGCAAAACGTTATTAATTATTTAACTGTAACAAGATAAATGGAGTTTAATCATTCGATTTCACCTCCAGCTATTCAAAAATGAATAAAATAATATTTTACAGTAATGGGGGAACACTTCTTACCAAAATTGTATTATTCTTATAAAAAGATAAAACAGATGGTACTTATAAAATTTCAGATAATTGTATCTAAAAATTTTCCAGGTTGAAAAATTTCACATTCTAAGATTTTTAAATTGTAAAATTTGGAATTTTAAAAGTTAGAAACAAAAAACATTATAAATTTTTTAATAGATGCATTAAAACATTAAAAATTTCTTAATGAGAATGTGCCAAAATTAACAAGCCTGAACTTAATTATTGAATACCTGAATACATAACAATTTTCAAATAAAATGTCTAAGTATAAAACAAAAATGTATTGTGAACATAAACTGTTAAAAAATATCTAGTCTAACAATAAGAACGAGCACAGATTTAAAACGTTGAATTAAAAACCCAAAATTGGAGGCATTTCTGATAATACTACATTTTTATCTTTTATTCATTTTTATGGGTTACGAAGTTATGCACACTTTTATTTTCTAATAAAATTTCTTCCAAATTACAATATTTCAAAATGTGAAATTCATTATTTCTTTTAAAATTTCAAAAATGTTATTGGTTAATAAAGAATAGGTTGGTGACAAACTAGAGAAAATAAGGGCAAATTTGAAAATAATAATAGAGGAATTTAATTATAGGAAAAGAGATGATAATTTTAAAAATGCAGCTATAAATAGTCCATGTTAAAAACTGAAACAAGGGTAGCAAAATCGATCTCTCGGAATAACTGGGAATAATTTGAAAGACAAATTCACCATGAGTTATTAATTTTATTATTTATATTGTTGACGCGCGGACATTTATCACTTTATCATTAAATATCGCTAAGTAATTTCATGAAAAATGTATGTACAACTGTGCACGTTCAACATTCCTCCCCCCCCCTCTCACGCGCTCTCTCTCTCTCTCTCTCTCTCTCTCTTTCAAAAGCATAAAGATCGATTTTCTTTCAACATGGCTTGACAATATCGTCATTTAATACCAAATGGCATTCTTCCATAAAGATTTTTATATGTATACTTCAAAGAAATCTTTTCTTTCGATTTACTTACAAACTGGGACTCTCAATTTATTGCCTCTTTGAACCTGTATTTTACTTCCGTGTAACAGTAACAAAATCTCATGATTGCAGTTTATAGAAAATAAACTGTCCTTATTTTTAAATTCAAAAGTGCTTAAATATTTGAAAATTCTAGCTTTACAAACTCAAAAAATGATTCAAAAAATAATGATTTCAATTCTTTATGGAAAAAAAACTTTACCCCAGTTTCAACGTTGCAGACTACACTATTTAATGTGTACACCCATAAAATGCAAGCTTTATTTCTGAGTTTGTGAAGGTCGTGAAAGATTTAAAATGTATCTATTCAGCAATCTGAATTGCTACTAAATGCTGCCTTTGCGCTGTGTTTTTCATTTGATAATACATTGTCTAAACTTTATAAAAACTTTAAATTGAATTAAAAAATTTTATTCAATATTCGTATCGCAACAGACTTAGAAGATGAAGCGCATTAAATTTAAACAGACATTAAGGTTAAGGATAAGACCGCCATGAACGTTACAGAAAGAATAAAAATAGCTCAGGAGGCTATAAAATATTACGCAATATTACGAAAATGGAAAATTAGAAACCATCAAAATGAAAGATTGAAACACTCAATGAAGTGTTCAAAGTGAAAAAATGCATGAGTGAAGAATTAGATTTTGTTTACGTTCAAAATACAAAATTTTCAATTCTAAAGATTTAAAAAATACATTTTTCAAGACTTAAATGATTAAACTGTAAGCATCCAGCATTAAAATTTGTTTCAATAACATTAAAAACATTCAAAATTAATGCTTTTAACAATGAACAATTATAAATTTTTAAAAATTGAAAAGTTCAAAGCTAAACAACTTTAATTATAAGCGTTCGAAGACTAGTAATTTCAAATAAAAACATTTAAATTGAGAAATGTAAAACTCAAAAGTTTAATAACAGCTTAGTCACTCAAGCATTAAGAATTAAATATTTTAAAACTTAAATATAAAATATATAATGCAAATGATTGCAAAAGTAAATCCAGCCCAAAATGCTCTCAAAACAGACCGAATAAGGTGACTTTGAAGAGAATAGTGGATTTTTTAACCAAATAGTAAAACTTTTAACCAAAAGAGATCAATCCTGAACCAAAAATGTAATTGTAGAATTTTCAATAAAAAAAAATCACCTCCAACAAAAGAAAAGACCTTTTTACCGATCGTAGTTGAGGAGATGTTCGCGTTTTTGTGACACATCATGATGTTTTAACACCATGGGCAATTTTCCGGAATTCTATATTTGAAGTGAATATAAATTCTTAAATTAAAATATTAAATTATAAATGTACAAGTCAATAATTTCAAATTAATATATTTAAAATTGGAAAGGTTGCATATGGATTCATTTGAAGTAGAAGTCTAAAGTAGAAGTTTAAAGACTAATCAAAGTCGGGAAAATTATTTGCTAAATCCATCATACCAATCTAAGTAGCAATTGCGATTTATCACAGGCAATTGAGCTCAAATGTCACTTGATACATTGGAATTCCAATAATGAACCTAAAAGGCGCAACTGCATTCCAAATAGGCGATGGGAAATCGATAATGACTTTTTATTTCAAGACCTTGCTACTTAAATATCGAGAAACTAAACCCTTCAATCTAACTTGAAAATAGTAAGTCAAACATTTTATTATTTTAAATGCTAAACATGTTTAGGGTAGTCATTTAAATCTTCAGAAAAACATTCCCAGTCCATTTTTCACTTCTCATTTGAATAATACATTTTTTTTCATTATTTCACCGAAATTCTTATACGAGGCATAATTAATTAAAGTTTCAAAGTTTTAGACGACTTCCTTTAGAAATTATAAATACAAAAGTAGACAAAATACGTTATGCAACTGCCCGTAAATAAAAATTTCAAATCAAAAATTAGTAAATAATATTAACAACATTTTTTAAATATTTGAGATTTACAGATGTCACTTACATTCGAGACGAAAAAGATAAAAATCAAGAGTAGAGTTCAATATTTTCCACGTTGATTTCAAATAACAGTACATTTAAAAATTTTTTTATGTGTTCTGCACATATTTTCACAATATTTATGACTTTTTTTTATACATTCATTGATCCCTTAGATTTATATGTTTACATTCCCTTTGGTAACCCTTAAGTAAAAAAAGAAAAAATTCCAACTTCTTAGCAGTCACCTATAACTAAGATTTAAAATAAGTAACTTTCAAAATTAAATCATTAGTATTTTGAGGTCTTCGAGCCTAAACTACGTATAAATTGAAAGTATGCTGTATCTTTTGAACATGTTAAATCAATTATAGTTCTTCAGTCGAAGATGTTGCAGATTTTTTAGACTATTATTTTTAAATTATTAACTGAAATTTAAGAATGAAAAATTCTCTGCCTTGAAAATATTAAGTCTTACAGATCAAAAGTTTCAATTTAAAGTCTGTGTTATAGATAATTGAAAATTTCAAGTTCAGAGCATTCAAAATAAAAATATTTTAAAATGAGTATGCGCCTAGAACTTGTCAATGTTATGTCCCTCAAAAATATCCAAGTAATTTTAGTTAATTAAAAAGGAGTTCCTGTTTTGAGTTATCTATTATAGTGTAAAGTTTACTATAAAAATTGTTTTCAGTAGATCAATACTTTACATCAATAGCAATTGAAGTTTTAAGGTTCGATTTTTAATAAAGTCAGATTTTTGGATTCACAATTTATTTATAAAACCTTTGATTTAGTAATTCCAAGGAGCATCGAAGTGGAAAGGCACTGTGAAGGGCGGGTACTCATTCGAGTATATTGCGCAATATTATGCATACCAATTGGAAACTGTTCAGTCGACCCTACTGTTTACGTTTCGATTCTCCCGAATTAGTAACAAGGCTATTTGCAGGCAACCCCAGACACTGTTCCTAAACCGAGAGTTGGGTGTATTTACATATTTTATTTGGAGATGCAAGCTTGTACACGTTAAAAAATTTCACAATTTCTCATAATTAATTATCCAATACTTATTTCCTTTGCGAACTTTCTTATCAGTTTAAAATTTTTGTCCACCGACAGTAACATATTTTAAAATAAAATTGAGATCCAGTGCATCGATTTTTAATAATTAATATCTACTTGAAGACAGTAGATTACATCTGCCTAATTACAGAATATCATTAACAAGTACCTTTAGATAATATTGTAAAATTTCAAATATTGCGTCTACACAAATTTTACAATTATTTTAAATTGAAAAAAGTGAGGTTCTAGACATACGCCTAAGTTTCAAACTGTACAATTTAAAATTGAATTTGCAGTGAATTTTAAGCAATTTGGCACACTTCTTGATTCTCAATAATTTTTTTAAACCATTTTCCCCGAGCAGATTTTCGGTCCACAATCCGACCTTAGTTCGTCCATAAAAATTGAATAAACCTTTTAATCCAAGACTTGAGCCAGGAAACACAACCAGTAGGCGGTTGTCGTAAAACAGTACTTTCAAGATGAAGACGAAGAGCAGGTGATAAAGAAGTTGATGGTGATATCACTGTATAAACGATGACACACTGGTACTCCATCCCTTCATTCTTATCCTCAAATAGCCGGAAATGGAAAATCTACTTGCAGTTTTCTTGTTAATTGTCAAGTAAAAAAATAATTTATAATTTTACTGCGTTTCTCTTCTATCTCAAATAATATTGCAGCTACTTTATCCGTAAGGGGTAATATTTCTCACTCGATGACGTAATTCTTGGACGATTCTCGTACTTTATTAACTATTCCTCAAGGCTTTGAGCAAAGGAGAGTCCAGCTAACTCGATCAGTCTCTTCGTTGCATTCGAAAAAATCTGCATAAGACACTAATGGATCTTTTCTCTTTTCTTCTAAATTGTTTTCCTAAATCAATTTTTTCGAAGCTAATTCTTCCTTATACAAAAAAGGGTATCTCAGCTTGGATTGTAAACTGATTTCCGCCCATCTTCATTTCGAGGAAAATTCACTCTTATTGTCTTCTTTGTCTTCCTTCTTTGTCCCTTATTAGAATTAAAAGCTTTCAGCAGGGAAGAGCTTTTTTGTTACTTTCAGTCTTCAGAATTGATGGAATCCATAAGTTCACTTAGTATCACTCCACATATCCGACATGATAAGAAAAGTCCATGAAAATTGTTCAAAACACCCGACTCTTATCAGGGATTTTAATATAAATATTTATAATTCAACTTGTTTTACAAATATTCTGGACAATAAATATCTTAGGACGTCAATATATCACATTAACGTTACATAAAACAACGTTACATCACATTTAAGTTACAACTTTACTATTTAAACTCTTTACTATTGCCTCAACTAGTTAGACTGGACTATTTCATAGCGATAGAAAGATTACGAGACGGGAAGAAGGCTCTTATTTTTTTCAAGAGTTCGACAACATAAAGAGCACACGTGATCAGCCACCACATCAAAGTTTTAAACGAGATGATAAATGAACACTTCGCCAATCTTACAAGCTCTCTGCATCGGAATATCACGTGTCTAAACCTTCTCCTACATTTGCACATCACTATTTTTCTTCGTAGTCTACGAAAATCTTCTACAGATACTAAATCCAGAAACCAATTTAAAAAAGCTGAATCTGTCTACAACATTATCTGAAGTCTTGAAAATCCCCAAGACTGAGCGCCTTCGCAGGACTCTGAATGCGCACAATCCGATAGTCTCTGGAGCGTGAAATAAAGACGGTCTCGTATAATTCCAGTATTCAAGGTTTAAAAAAAGAAGCCACAAATGGGAAGCATTCTGCAACACTTCTAAGTTGTACTTGATAGTGTTGAAATTCTATTTTTCAGAATAAATATAAAAATAAGAATAGTTCGATTGAATAGAAGCCTGGAAAAGAGGTGCAAGAGATGCACACTCTGTAGAGAGAATTTTTTATTTGTTGTGCTAGATGAACTAGACGTGTCATGATATGGGAGACAGGACGACGGATCTATTGTCTCGTAGACTACGTACTAAACTACTGGGGAGCGGCGATGGCGATGCGATGGCTTTTGCGACGACCGGCAACTACCAACTACCAACGCCGACGCCGAAGTCGCGCCTTGCTTGGAAGCTGTGTGCGCCCGTTGCTAGGCAATTTCCCAGTTTTCCACGTCCCAGACCCAGCCGATATACTCGAAAGTAGGAATTACTCATTCTCAGGACAATACACTCACTAAGTGATCCTTTTAATTATTCACTGAAGCGAATAATTTATATTTTTATAACAATTCAATATTCCCAGGGCTGCCAAGATTAATGTACTTGAAAAAGTGACTAATTGAAGATAAAAAATTGAAGAAAAGTTTATACAAAAAAAAAACCTGTAATGTCAATAGAAATACTCATCTACTCAAAAACTTCGATTCCATTGCATATTTAATTTATCGGCATGCATTTACAAGCTGAGACGAAATTCTATTGATGAATTCGGGGGTGAAAACCAAGGTCACAGTTGATAGAATGAATTTTACAAGTAAAGTTCGGACAAATTGGAATTCATTTTATTACAAGTTAAATAAACCCTATGACATATAACTGTCGTATATAACTCTGATTTTTTAAGCAAATAGGAGAGTAAAGGGGAAGAAATTCTTTTAAATGTAATTAATGTAAGTGCCACGTCGAATTCAATGTGGACGCTTTAAATCCCTGAATTCTCCACTAGACAATTGAATTTCTTACATAAATAAATAAATTTTGCACAAAAAATAAAATTACAATTTCAGTAAAAATCACTAACTTTCAAAGAAAAGAAAAAGAAGAATTTTCAACAAAATAGTAAAATTAATTTAAAGAAAAAAGTTTTCAACTTAAAGCTTGACTCCTCAAACAAAAAATTAGTTTTGAATAAAATAGTTCAACTTTTAACCCAGTAGTTTAATTTACAACCTAAAAAGACAAATATTCAACAAAATAGTTGAATCCTAAACTAAAACAAATTATTAATTTTGAACCAGTCAGTTTCATTTTTATACCAATAAAATTAAATATCTACTGCAGGAATTGAATCTTTAGTAAAACAGATGCATTTTCATTAAAAAATATTAATTTTCAACTAAGAAGATATATTTTCTGTCAAGAGACGAACTTTTAATAAAATACATGCATTTTCCAAAATATAATTGGATTTTTATCAAAACACGTAAATTTTCAAACAACTAGTTGTAGTTTCTATGCAAAAAAACATTATTTGAAGAAAAAAAGTTAATTTGCAACCGAGAAAGATAACTTTTCTGTCAATAAATGTTAAGTTTTCTATAAAAAAAAATAAAGAATACAATTTTTAGTCCAAAAATACAAATTCTGAACAAAAATATAATAGCAGTACATAGGTGCCATATAGAATTTAATATAAAATGCTTTAAATTACTTGGATTTCAAGTCGAAATATATTGCATTGTCAACAAAATAGTTACATTTTCAACCAAAAGGGCTGAATTTTCAACCCAAAGAAAAATTTGCAAGAAGAGTTAAGTTTAAAAGTTGAACGGTTTAGAATTTTTGTAAAATACAATACTTGAATTTCTCATCAAATAGTTGAATTTTCAAGCCAAAAAGAGAAGTTTTAATAGAAAATATAATTTTCAATCAAGAAAGATGAATTTTCTAGTCAATAGTTAAATTAAAAAAAAAAGTTTATTCTTAACAAAGAATATGGTTTTCTACCATAACAGATGAATTTTTTATTCAAACAGACAAGTATCATATATGAAAATACAGTACAATTTTTAATAGAATAATTAACATTTCAACAAAATATTTGTATTCTTAACAAAAAATAATTGGACTTTCTTCTTGGGTTATATAAAAAACAACAAGTTGAAAATCTAATGGTTTGTAAATAGAACCAAAAATGAACATGAACTGCACAGTTTCTACTTTGCAGAATTTACAATGGAAGAATTACATTTTTTACTATATAAACCAAAACAAAAAGTAAAAGAATTTCAAAGAGAAAGGATAAAAATCAAACAATTTCCATTTGGAAGTCCCTAAAGTTCAACGAGTATAAATGTAAGGTGTTTAAACTAGATCAAATTAGAATAGTATAAAGTTGAATTAATTTAGAATTGAACCATTTCAATTTTAAATGTTAAGAATGCAACAATTATACTTTAAAAGCTGTTGAAATTAATCATATTTTAGTTTAAGCTTTCAATTTATAAAATTAAATATTTTGTTGTCCAATTTCTTTGCTTCAATCTAAAATTTTATATTTTTACTCGCTTGAAAATTAATTTTCTTCAATTTCAAGCTCCTTCAGATTAGAATTGTTCACTACTCAGCATTAAACTCGCACATTCCTCATGGAAATTGGGTTTCAATTAAATTGACCCAATTTGACATGTGTAATAGCACACACATAAAATGGAATTCTTATTCGATTATAAATTTTAAACTTCTAGACCTTTTCTAATATAATTCTCTTCATACTACTATATAATTATAGCAATTCTTTCCATAAATTAAACTTCATTTTCCTTAAAATTGACAATATTGAATAATTTACTAATAATGAGAATAATAATTTACTACTTAATTAATTTATTAATATTATTATTGATTATTTCACTTTTAAATAAAATCATAAATAAAAAATATGTTACTACTATCACTTAGTTTTGAAATATTTATTTAAATGCATTTTCGAGTTAGATGTACATTCCGGAAATGCAATATTTCCTCATTGATATGAAATCGAGTAAAATACAACCCTGAGAAAAATTGAATTTGCTTTAAAGTTGTGTGTAATAAATGTATTTTGTACTTTGTGCGAGAGCGAGAAATATTCCACATACTGAAATACCTAGTCTTACGTCCTACGCCCGCGCCATTAATTAAGGACATTAAAATAGATTTATCGAGGTTTTTAGCTTGACATATATTTTACTCTTCTCCAACGTATAAAGCAATAAATCCTCAAAAAAGGCTTAACCGCAAAATTAGTACGAATGCAATCCTAATAAAATAAACATACATTTAAAAGAACGTTTAAAAGAACATTTAAAAGAAAAAAAATAATGTTAAAAATTGTAAACCATGATTGCGCATTTATGACCTGAACCCTGAAAAAAATACTCAGAATTATGCATCTAAAAAATTTGGCACTGAAGCGTAAAAATTATTTCTCACATAACCAGGCGCTTGACACTCGCAGGTGGCGAGTAATTGCCACAAAGTTACGACTCCCGGGAAAACATAACCCTGCCTATTTTCCAGGGTTTCATGGGTATCCTAAAATATAGCCTTTGCATGTGTAGTATAATAGATTAGCAGTGAAAGTCAATTTCGCCCTTTATTATTCCACTTAAAAGAAAGAAAAAAGCAAATAAGAGAATTCATAAATTTCACGAATGGTGTAGAAACTTAAAATAGCTCTTTTTAGAGAATTTCGATTTCAAAATTCCATTAATTAGAATTTCAATCCATTTTAAGGCTTTTCAATATTTTTTCCCACCTTTCAAACTCGTCAACATGCATTATTTTCAACGAAAATAAGACTTGCAATTTGAAACAGAATTTTATTCTGAATTTCTAAACATACAATTTTGAAACAGTATATTTCAAACTGACCAATTTTGAATGAACTATTTTACAGAAAACTTATTCCAAGAACGATTTCAGTAATTTCAATAATAAATAACAAATAGCAATCTCACGATAAAATAAGGGAAAGATAAAGATTAGCATCTAGAAAATAGAAAACCATTTTACTGAAATGAATTTCCCAAGTGAAATACCTCACGGAGTTGGTAAACAAAAACAACAATTGCTGCGAGCATTAAGTAAATAGTGGGCGTACTACGTTTCAAGCTCATTTGTAGAAGAACCCATTGAACTAAAAGGGGTGGAATAGGGGTGGAAAATTCGGGTACTATCGATCGACTAGGGATAGCGTGAGCTAGTCCATTCAGACTTTGCACTCACTCATGCGTCCTTTCCCGGTTCCCGAGAAAATTTGATAAAGGCGCGAACCTCGTCGCCTTGGAGATTTGCATTGCTCGTGGGAATTTTTTTGTCTTTTCTGTTCCTGGCGCCAGTCGAAGTTTCCACTTCAGAGTGCAAATTCTGCAGAAGGCGGAACGGGACAATCGATTTTTATGAAATAAAGTGGAACTCGTTATTCGGAACGGACGAAAATCCGAAAAAACAAACTTGACCTAGATAGGAAGCCAGGAAAACAAAGGCGCGGATCTTTCGATATATTGGGAAGATAGAACGGAAACGAGAAGGAATATTTGTGTCCTGGTTTTCATTCAATTTTGCAACGGTGGATTGAGGGATAAAGGAGAATATGACATTTCAGACCTCAAATGTTGATTCCTATTTGCCCTATTTTCTTTCTTCGAGTCGTCTAATCTCTAGTATTTCTCTCTAGGGAAAGCTATTATAAGTCATTTACTTGATATAATTCTTTTAAAAATTCCACAATTAATAATTAGATCGTTATTTTTAAGATTTTTCACTTAGTCCTTACTATAATTAATAGTTACTTAGAACTTAAATTTTAAAACTACGCTCTTTAATGCTTTAGGTTAAAGCATATAAAATATTTTACATTTTTAAAATCAGGGTGGACGTTTCAGTGGAGGAAACAGATTCCCGGTTCCCAATAATTTTTCACGAACATTTCAATTCGAAAATTAGAATCTCTTAAAGCTGTACATTTTTTCACTTTAAATCATCCAAACCGAACTCTAATGAAAGAACTCAAAAGTTAAACTCTTGAATTTTAAATATTTGAAATTGAAAGCTTTCAACACTTTTCAATTAAACAATTTTAAACTAAATGCCGTTAAACTGCAAGATTTTTATTTTTTAATTCCTATAAATTGAATAGTTTAAAGATTTCTGGTGATTTCTGGTTTTGTATCATATTCAATGATCTACATTGAAAAATGAATCAATACATTATTTTAATGTTCAAAATTATAACATTTTAAGTAATTTTAAGTTAGAAACAATTAAAATTTTACGAGTAAATTTGTTTTTAAACTAAACACATTTTATATTAGATGATTAATTAATTTAGTATAAAGTCATTTGAAACTAATAAGTGTTTAATTGCTCACAATGCAATATTTTCACTTGAAAACTAAAAACTTTGCAAAATGGAACAATCGAAATTGTAACTATCCAAATTTACATTTTGAATATTTGATTTCAAATGGCTCATTTCAAATTAACACATATTGTTAATAACTCTAAAAAAATTATCTCCTCTATAAAAGAGAAAACGTGTAATGAATTATCTTCAATCAACAATTCCCTCAAGGAAATTTTCCAAGAAAAAAGTGATTTTTTCTCATTCTTTACCTGATATTTAATTCTTTCACAGACCTAAATTTACATTTTACGAATTAAACTTAATTGTCTGACTCATGACTATCGCCTACATTTTCCCGCAGGCGAAATAACTAAGAGTCAATTTCCTCTCGCACAGGCTTTTAAACTAACGCTTTAAAAAAACAAACGTCAGTAGATCAAACTGTGCTGTTGATTTATTTTCAACAATTAAAAATCATTAAACAAATTAACATAAAAGAAAATAATAAAATACTATGAAATATTTTAGATTTATAGCAAGAATTAAGAGTGCTAATATTTTACAATCGTTTTTCGTTAATAATCTTAAAATTGTGTTTATTTTTCGACATGACTCTTAGTTTTTTTTACTTTGAAATCCATAGTTACGGGCAACAGTGCGCTGAACAACAAATGCTCTAATTGTTTAAAAAATGGAGTTACAAAAAAAATGCACATCTAGACATTTCCGAGACGAATCCAGAGGTATTTTTACTTTTTTACTATGACTCTTAGTTTTTTTTATTGATTACACAACTTTGAAATCCATATCTGTGGCAAACTTCAACGTCGTGAATATCTTACGTCGCAAGGCATGGAGCGCAGAACGCTAACACGAAAACACGCACAACTTTTGATTATATGCGAGTTCTGTAATTTTTTTACCTAAAATCTTCGTAATTAAACGAGCTATCGTAATTAGTCAACTAAAGCATCGAAATCGATTGAGAAGTTAGAACGAATTCTATTTGTTTATAAAAATATCATTTTTATTTTCTAGAATGAACATATTTAACGAAACATGCCAAAAATTATGGCGATTGTACCTATCGAGAGAAAAGAAATAATTAAGAGGATAATGCTAAAAAAGTTAAATAACAATAACGACTCAAAAAAAACTTATCATATGATCAAACTCATCATACCATTGAGAAGGGAATGAAGAAATAATTTGGAATATAAATGCTTGATATTCTGCAGTTTAAAAAATTCAAATCATAGCGATCTTGTCTTGTGTTCTTTTTTAAATTTTAAATTTTCAATGTAATATCTTGAAATGTTCCGCTTTTAGTTTCAAATTAAAAAAAAACAAACATGAATCATTTAAAATTTAAAAATATTTGTTTCGAATATTATAAGTATGAATAATAATTCTGAATCAAGTGTTAAAAATAAAACGATTTGCAATTAAAAAGTTAAAAAGTGTTTTGTTTAAAATCACAATCGAACTGTCTGAAATTTATACCTCAGTAACTGAATGATTTCTTTAATTTTGAATGATTACGAATTTAGAGTTCTAAATGTTCATGTTGAATGTGGAAATTTCAATTTTTTTCCTTTCATTAGTTTTAATTTTGCAAGTAAAATTGAAATAGTTGAATTTTGAAAAGTATCATCAAATATTTGAAAATGGTTAATTTTAAATGTTTTAAATTTAATGAATATAATTGAAATTTTTAAGAATTTGAGTCAAAAAATGTTAATATCACAATTATTGATAATCACGATTGTTTCAGTTTTTAAAACTAATTCCGATTCGCTTAATTTTAAACGTTCTGTAGAAAAAAGAGGTTTATTTGTAGTTTTTTTCTATTTAAAATTACTTCATTTTTAACGGTTTTTTTACAATTCAATTTTGAAGGTTTATAATGTAATACGTTCACATTTTGAACGAAAATGTAAAAAATTTAAACTTTAAATGTGTTCATTTTAAACATTTTTTATTAGAAATAATACAATTTCAACTACTCTGATTTTTAAATGATTCAGTTTTTAAAAGTTTAATCTGATATTATTTAATTTTGAACATTTTGAAATTGTTCTATTTTCGAAATTTTAATCTGAAATCATTCCATTTTTAGATGCAATCCAAAATACAGTTCTATTTTGAACGCCTTCATTAAGAAATGATACAATTTCAAGTTCTCTCTAATGAAATTATGCAATTTTCAAAATTTTATTACGAAAATTTTCAAATTTCAGATATAGAGAATAACACATGTTCAATTCCCTTTGATTCCATACGAAATACATATAATAAATCGGTTTTCCCATTTCTAAAAATGTCTGACACATGACTATCGTCTACATTTTCCAGCAGACGAAATAACTGACAGTCAATTTTCTCTCGCACAGGCTTTTAAACTAACGTTTTACAAAAACCAACGTCGGTAGATCAAACTGTGCTCTGGATTTTTTAAACAATGAAAAATTCACGGAAAATCCAACGTAAAATTGGTAAATCAAGTTTTTCCGAGCCGGCAAAATTTCCAGAAAAATAAGAAGCCTTCATAACTAAACAATTTATAATTTAAAGTATTGAAAAAATAATTTCAAAATTAAAGAATCTAATGCGGAACAATTCAAAGTTTGAAGCGTTAAATATTTAAATTAGGCAATTTTAAATTGAAATAACAATTCAATCAAAAGCCTTCAATTTTTCATCCTACAACTGCAGACAGACGGTCACAGCAAAACCCAATCCATGTTTAAGGTTTCTATACAATTCGATTAAAATTTGTAATGAATAAAAATGTATCCAATAATATTAGTATTAATAATAACTGTAATAATAATAAATTCACGAAATAATACTAAATTAATTAGAAAACAAGGGGCCATCCACATAATACGTAAGGTGTTTTTCTGAAAGTTTCACCCCTCTTTCACATCTTACTATGATTTTCTTATAAAATAAAGCGTTCATAACAGTAAGTATTTAGCTTTACAAACTTCTAATTTTATCATTTCTTCAGAACATACACTGTTTCGTAGTTCTTTACTTTATAGATTATTTTAAAAGCAAAATTTCCATTTTTCTAACGTAATATTATTCACGTGTTCAAAATTAGCTTCAACGCTTATTTGAACTATTATTCTTTAGTATATAAATGATCAACATTCTTAATTATTTCACATAGGCTTCACAGTCATCCTTTTTGGTTGAAAATTCCACTTTTTTGCTGAAAATTCTACTTTTTGACTTCAAAATTTAACAATTTGATTTGATTTATTTTTTGGTTAGAAAATGTATCTTTTTGTGGAAATTTCTTTTTTTTTGTTTTGTTTAAAATTGCAACTGTCTGATTAATTATTAATCTGTTTCGCTTGATAATAATTTTTTTTGTAGAAAATTCGTATTTGGATGAAAATTGAACTACATATTAAGGAATAAAAAATTTTTTTGTATGGGTCAAAATTTATTCAGTGAAAATTCAATTTTTTATAGAAAATTTAACAATTCCCCTTTGGATTTAAAATTAGTCTTTTTAGTATACAAATTTAACTATTTTTGTAAAAAAAATAATCTCCTTGATTAAAAATTGATGCATTTTGTTGAGAATTCATCTTTTTTAGTAGAAAATTAATTTTTGTTGGTTGATGATTCAATTAGAGAATATCCCAATTTTCTTACGCTGTTTTTGGATGGCCCCTAAACAATCAACGATTTAGGTGGTTAAAAATTATTTAAGATAGAGGGTGGGATGAAAATCTGTATCTTAGAATCATAATTTACGAAACCAGGTGAAGATTATTAAGCACGCACAAATCATATTCGCATAAATTGCGCTCGATATTATGATCGTAAAGATACGACTAAAGTTAAAACGACTGCAACCCCATAATAACGGCTCATCAAAATCGATACTCAATTTTAAAGTTGAAAAATCTAGGAATTTAAAAATTCAGCCTCAAAAGTTTTTTAATATATTCTCATTCCTTGATCATAATTTCACATTATTTGTTCGAAGGGCGAATAAATTTAAACAGGTTTATGAGATATTTTAAACTGGGGCAGATCAACATTTTCACTCGCTCCAATTTATTTCAAGACTCTATAAAATTTTATCCTGTGCTAAGAAAGATGTCGGAATGGATTTTCCCAGCTCCTTCACCAACATTATTTTACGATTCTGTAAAATGTAGTTTTACGTACAATATCAAAGTCGAGATGATATCGCGTTGAAATTGATAAGCTAAAAATATTTTTTTTTCATTCTTTTTATGTAACCACTATTTTCGTCCGCAAAGCAACTTCGTTCATTTGAGGGAATTTCAAAGAGAACTGATTTCACGCAGTGCAGTTCGCCTATTCATGCGAGGGAAATATGAATCAGGAAACTGAGGCAGAAAGGATGAAAAGAAAAGCGCGATGATAAAAATTAGCAGGTTTGTTTCGAGTGAAAAGAAGTGTTCTTTTCATCTTCCAAATCACTTTTTTCTGCAATACAGGGAAGGGAAAATAACGCAATGTCAGCAGGAAGGCAACATAATCTAAATATGCAGAATCATAAAGCGACAAAAAAATAATTCAGAGAAGTAAAAGTTTAGATAGCATTCTTTAAAAAAATGGTAATGCCTTATTCTCGTAAAAGACCGGATTCACAATTCAATCAATTATATCGGAAATTTTGTTTAAAGTAATATATAAAAAATATTTAACGTTTCTGTAAAATTTTGCATTCCAAATATAATTTAAAGTCTATTCCTTTTTATTAAAAATGGATAAAATTTTAGCATGAGCAGCAGAATTTTAACGCATATAAAATAAAAACTTTATGTTCTAGCCACTTTTGGTACAAAAGCCTTTTCAGCAAAAAGCAACAAAGTATCATTGCTGGCAATAAAAATGAGAGTTTATATTTCATGACTTGAAATAAAAAAGGTTTTACATATTTATAACCATCGCAAGTCGTTAATGTACAAAGAAATTGAACTTAACATTATAAAAGCGTCATTTGCAAGTTTCAAAAAAGGGAATTTTGTTCATTTGAAAATTAGTCTTGTAATTTCATTACATATTTCCTTATTTTTGAGGATAGGACCAATTTGCAACTTATTTCTAGAAAAGACATCAACAAACAAAATTCAAAAGCACTTTATTGAAAGTAAATTAAGTTTCAAATATTTTAAATGTTTGGAATGTCAGGCTTTATTTAATTGTATTATTTTTTATAACCTGCATTGTAAAACTTCCAACGTTCAAACCTAATTGCCAAATCAATATTCCGAGAGTGAAAAATAGTAGGACAGAGTTATAATCCTAGATTCCTACCTTACCGATATCAAGGCCGTTTACAGTTCAAGTGGTTCGTGCCCGTCCTAAGTGTTTTGATGTCACAACAACATTATAATGTGCAATTATAAGAAACGAATTTTGTGTAAACAATGTTAAAGTTATCTATAATGTCAATGATACATTTTATATCAATACATTTATAATTGGAATGATTAACATAGAAATTGTATAAGCAAGATTCGTTTCTCATGGTTGCACAATATCATTTTATGACGTCATCAAGAACCTTCGAGAAACTTAACATGGGCACTTGAGCCGTAAAGCCGTTACGATATTGAGAATTAGAATTATTAATCTAGGAATTAGAACCCGCCCAGCCTTTCCACTAAAAATAATCCCAAATTGTATAAGAGTGTCCAGCGAGTCTTAGGTACGAAATTCAAGGTCTTTTCCAGGTTTTCAAGGTCAAGAAGTCCAGTTTTTCCAGGTCTACTTTTTTACATTAAATAATGAAATAACCGTTTGTTACAGTTGTAAAAAATGTGCCACTTTATTTTTATTGGACATTTTTTTAAGAAAACAGAACCATAAATAAACGAATACTTAATTTTTTGTGACAATAAGTAGTCTTTAAAATCTTTGAAAATTCATTGAAATCTCCTGAAGTATGCACTTCAAACCCTCGTGAAATCTTCGTATTCATTAGGAAACCTTTGAAATATTTTAAAATCGTTTAATATCTTCGAAATGTTTTAAAATATTTAAAACCCATGAAATCTTTGTCAAATGTTTAAAACCCTTTTAAATATTTTTAAATCTTTGAAATCTTTACTAATGTTTTATAATCTAGCGTACAGTCAAAAACCGAGTTGTGAAACCCTTGAAAAATCCGCAGGTCTGCCACAGACTAATGTACCTCAAAAACGTGACTTATTTGAGACAAAAAGTGATTAAAAGTGACTAATTTTTAACAAAAAAATGACTAACGCTCACACACAAAGAGGCCTGTCATTTCCACAGAAAGAGTTATTACCTTCCAAATTTCTATTTAATTACACATATATTTTATCGGTATGCATTGATCAGGTTAGATGAAATTCTATTGCTCAATTTGTTGGTGGATACCAAAGTTACAATTTCCAGGATAAATTTTACAAGTCATACAAATTGTAATTCAGTTTATTACAAGCTAAAAAACCGTTAACACAAATGCGGTGTTCATATTCCACAATGATTTACGATAGGAACTGGGTGGAGTTTGAAAGTTATAAAAATTCTGAAATGACCTTTTCCTGTAAAATAGTGACTTATAGTGAGTATTTCTTAGAGAAAGACTTATAGTAACTGCTTCTAAAAAAAATGACTTAAGTGGCAGTCCTGAAAGTCCGTTATATAGCCATGGCTCATTATAATTCTGAATCTGAATTAACGTCGAAATTTGCAACTAACAACTTTTATAATTTGTAAGGTGAATACCACTAAATAAATATATACTTTAACATTCTATATTAGCGGAGACAAAATTAAAAACGTATACAATTATTCAGAATATTAAAGTCTGTTCATGGCAATCTATAAAATAATTAGTAAAGCCTAAATTACATTAAAAACTGCAATAAAAATGCTGGAGTTGTGAATTCTTAGGAAATGTTTCGAAAAATAATAGGTTATTTATTCCTCCAGAAAACTTAGTTCAACGAAGTTAGCCTGATTCTTATCGGTAATGAAAAGATAGCCTATTTTTCGTAGAACACATCGAAATTATACCTTCATAAATAAAAACCTTTACAGTAGCAATATGTCTTCGAAAAGAAAGGTTTCTTTCATAATAGATTAAAAAATTAAAATTACTGTTCGCATTTCAATAAAATAACTGTTTTAAAAGAAAAAAAATTTAGATCAAGGTTCTCGTGAAAAATTCAAGATTCAAATGAAAATTCAAGGAGAATTTCAGGTTTTCAACGTCGCAGGACCCCCTGCGTATCTACCCGACTTAGCAAAAGTAGTGCGAAATCCTGAACGTGTATTAAATATTAAACTATGATTTAGTTATTACGAAATATTTTTTCAGGGCTCACCTATCGAAGATACGTGCTTCCTTGAGGACATTTCCCAGATTGATGTATGCGTCCAGAAAATTGGGATCAAGAGCGACAGCCTTCTCGAAGTGATGTATGGCAAGCCAAATTTCACCCTGTGCATTGAAGACGCAACCGAGGTTGCTCCAGGCGACCGCAAAATTAGGTCGTGTCTCGATCGCCTTGAGGTAGCATGCCTAGAGTCCAAGTTAAAAGTCGTTAATTGAAGAGTTCGCGATTCTTACAGGGACGCGCCGCGCATTGCCCGCCCTCTCCTCGCCGCGCCGCAGCTTTCGAAAGGTGCTTGATGAATTTTTGTTCTAGTACTTTTTTACTTCCCGAATCTATCTTTAGAAAAAGTGTCCTCTTCTCACAGGTCACAGAAAAATACTCAGTTGCCTCACCGTTTCTCTACGAACATCTCACAATCTCCAGAGACTCCGACGAAATAAAAATTCATGAGATTTGCCAACTTTTACTACGTTTTTCAACCCCATAATCAGAATGCATTCAGACAGAAAATGAAAAAATGTCAAAAAAGATCTCCTTCAAATTCTAAATATTTATTTTTGGCAAAGAATGAAAAACGAGAGCTCTGGAGAAAGAAAGACTGACCGCAGCTTTTCCTTGAGCAAGTCGACTTTCTCCATTCCGAGTGTCTGGAAAATATCAATAAGGTCTGAAAGCTTTTTTTATCGAAAATTCTATTTTCAAGAACTCGAAATTCCTTCGAGCACCAGACGACATATTTGAACAAGAAATTCTGAGAATTACTAGAAAACGTGATATTTGCTCACGCTACTTAAACCTTTAATACTCCACGACTAAATTTGTCTCGACTGTTTTAGTTTTTCAGCATTTTTCTATAAACAAAAAAAACATGCAAGCGTTTGAAAGAATTATTTAATTTTAAAGAATCTGTATTTCCCAGAAGAGTATAAGTGTATCTTGTCTGTGATTATCTGCAGTGTATCAGGAAATGGGCATCGGAAAAGGGTTCAAGGAGTAACGAGACGCGCAATGAAAACGTCTGGATTCATGCTGATGATTCTCCGGAATGCGTCCGGTGGACTCGCCAGCACCACATTTCTATTTTACCTTTTCTTCTTTTTTTGCTAGAGAAAAAGAAGAAAATTTATCTGTAGAAACTGACAATTCTTATCAACCTGTCGCCAGAGAAATAAATGCGCTTTAATACCGGGCGATTAAAATAATAAATATCAATCATGATTGTAAATTTCGGCTCCATTTTTATCCTTCTGTCAATCCAAGACGCTCCAAGGGGAAAGCATGAGTGTTTCGCGCGTGCCGAGAGGCGGGCTGCAGTATAAACATTGTATTCCATACCTAAAAAAAATAAAAGGGGATCATCGGTTGGCCAGTCTCTAAGGTCAGTGGAATACAAAGGAAGAAAGGAAAATGAGAGGTTGTCTTCTTTTGTAAAATTGCCCCATTAAATTTTCTAATTTCCAAAAAGAACAAATCAAGTCATCGCACCAAGAATGTCTTTTTTATGTAAAATATTTTTTCGTTTAGCTATACTATCTTTCTGAAGAAATTGCCATTCTTTTATGTTGTTATGAAAGAAAACAAAAATTTTAGCTTTAAATTGAAACATTCAAATTCGAATTAAAACAATTTTGGATTAATAATCAAATCTCAACTTCGAAGTGAACTTTTAAATTCTTAAGCCATACAAATGATAGAATTGTATATAAAATAAAAACACATCACATTTAATCAATCGAAATACCTAGTATTAATAGTTTTACAATTTAAAATTAAAGCTTCTAGAATTAAATAATTTAAATACAAAAACCTTTGATATCAGCCAATTTAGAAATTAAAGCGTTAACATTTGAATCTAATTTTTTTTATTAAAAACTTTCAAAAATAAATCAATTACATTGTTTAAGTATTGAAAAAATGTTATACAAATTATGATTTAAAAAATTTCAAATTTTTAAGAATTCAAAATGTTATAATTTGCAATGCTATAAATTGAAAAATCAATTAATAAATTTAAATTATAATATTTTAACCAATTTTAAGTTAAAAACCTTCTACAATTATTCTTAAATAGCTTATGAACGTTTTTTCATTAGAAATCATACAATTTCAACTCTTCTGATTTTTAAATGACCCAGTTTTTAAAAGTCTAATCTGAAATTATTCAATTTCGAACGATTTAAATTAGAAATTATACAATTACAAGTCCTACCTAATTAAATTATGCAATTTTCAAGATTTTAGTACGAAAATTTTTAATTTTTAGATTTAGAAATGACATGTTCAATTCCTTTTCCTTCCATTCGAAATACATACAATAAATCTATTTTTCAATTTCTAAAATTGTCTGACATGTGACTATCGTCACCAACGTCAGTAGATCAAACTGTGGCCTTACTTTTGTTCAGCAATTAATAATGAATGGAAACCCCAATGTAAAATTGTTAAATCAAGTAAGTTTTTCCAACAATGCAAAACTTCCAGCCAAATAAGAAGCTTTCATAACCAAACAATTTATAATTTAAAGTATTCAAAAAAGAATTTCAAAATTAAAGAATCTAGTAAGGTATAATTCTAAATTTGAAGCGTATAAAATTGACATTGAGCAATTTTAAACTAAAACGTTCAATATTTTACAATAATTTCAAATAAAAACTCTTTCAAGTTGACTAACTGCAATGTCAGGACCTTCAGAATTAAATAGTATTTCAATATAAATCATTCTAAAATGTTGCAATGTTAATTACAAATAAAACGTTAATATAAATTGTAGACTTCAAAGATTCAGATTCAGTTGCAAAAATAGAAATCCATGTTATCATTTTCAATGCTATAAATTGAAAAATCAATCAATAAATTAAATTTTTTAAATTATAGTAGTTTAACCAAATGTAAACTAGAAGCATTAAAACTTGAAAGATTCCATTTTTTTAAATAAACCATTTTTAGATTGGAAATTGAATTACTTTTATTTTAAATTGTTTAGATATCCTTAAAAAGCTTCAAAATTTTATTTCAGTCTTGAAAAATCTAAATGTTTCAAATTTGTTCAAGTTTAAAATTATTATCAAAAGTTTTTCAGATCTTCTAAATATCTTTTAAAATGATTCGAATTGCAAATAATTTTCCAAAATACATCATTTTCAATTTTCCTAGCAATATTAAATAATTTTTTTTTATTCCTTCAAAGCATTTTACATTTCTTAAAAATCTTACGCATTTTTTGTTCACAATCTTCAAAAATCTATATTTTGTTTTAAATTATATACCATGGCTATTTGAAACGAAATTCCGGTACGAATAGCCTGATTTTGTCAAAACATACACTTCGTTTAAATTATTTGAAAAAATTTCAAATTTTAAATTAATTTTGAATCTTTTCAAAACCTCTAAATATCTCTAAAAATTACTCGAATAGTTCTCCAAATAATAAGTGTTAAATTGTTATTTACCCATCAAAATTCAATGATAACACTTACAAATCAGTCGTTTTTGAAATATAACGATGAAAATCGTAACTTTCTAAGTTTAAAAGCTCCTTGCAATTTTAAAGCTTCAAGGCTTTCTATTTCATACAATTCACTTTCAAATTATTTACATTTTTTTATTACTAAAACTTTTGAATTGGACCTCTTTAATTTTTAACGTTGAACTCTGGAGATTCTTAATTTTTGACCTTCCTTGCAAATTTAAAGATTCAAGGCTTTCTATTTCATACAATTCACTTTCAAATTATTTACATTTTTTTATTACTAAAACTTTTGAATTGGACCTCTTTAATTTTTAACGTTGAACTCTGGAGATTCTTAATTTTTGACGGATATAGAATTATCTCAACAAATCAATTATTGCTCACTTTTTGATACTTCAAGTACAGTTCAATTTTTAAAATAATTAATTTGTATTTACGGTTGATCAAATAAAAATGTTTTTTGTCAACAATTTTAAATTACAAACGCTCTTAATTTTCAATTGTTTAAGTCCGCCAAAAACTGCATTTTTAAATTATTTCAATTAAAAATGCACACTTAAAAATAAAAATCTAAAATGGAAAATTTTGTTAAGTAAAAGATTTTCGAATTACGCATCATAAACTGAATGATATCATAATTAAAAAATATAAAAATTCAACTGATTATTTAATAAATGGTTAAAATCGAACTTTGGCAGATTTTTCTTCTAAAAGTTTTAAAATTCCCGATCCAGCTGTCGCCCTGTTATTTTTCATTTTTTAGGAAACATTCTCGTTCCTGATTTCTGCCATTTCTTTTTGATTCTTGGTTCTAATGACAGGCGGTAATATTTAATCGGATTCGAATCGAACTGCCCAGAGCAAGAATTAGAGAGTGAGACTGAGTTTTTTTCTCATTGTTTATGAGAAGGAAAATTTGAAAGGAAACTGGAAAATGAATAGTGGATCGGGATAGAGACTGGCCGCGGGAACTACTTTACCTTCAGTGTACCCTTCGGTAGGTTGATGGTAGGTATAGGTCGCAAGCTCTCATAATTAACTTAGACTGAGAGACAGTGTTACCAAATAACCAGATTCAGATTCACCATTTGACGAAGGAACCGGCGGAAACCAATTGCATAGCTCCAACTCTCCTTCCTAGAGCTGATCATTCCATCCACAACAATAAGACAGCTGCGTTAATCTCTTTTCTCCAAAACTTCATCTCAACTTTCTTTATACCTAGAGTCGCGCAACTTCTTAGCACGACTTGCTAAACTGCTATTGACTCGTCATCCACTTCGTACAAAAGACTCATACCAACTTTCATTGCGATGTTCTAATTATTAGCGTCCATCTTTCAGAAATATTTACCGATATCATTTTTGGAAAACAAAAACTTTATAATATCAACAGTGTTGCCACAGCGAAATCAAGATTAACAATTCTGTAATTCTTAAGGACTTTGCAATTTCTTTAGGATTTTACCGGCATTATTAAAAAAGAACATATGAAACAATTTATTAATTGGAAAATTATTCAATACTTTAGGGATCATGCAGAAAATGAAATTTAAGTTTGATTTTTTCTAAGTTTGGGAGTAAGTGAAGACATGATAAATCCATCCTCAATGATTAGACGAATGCTTTGTCTCGAAAATACCAGAGATAGAACAATAATTCAAATAGGATCATACGGATGAAACCATTTGTTCATCCAATATATATGAATTATTCAACATTTTTAAAGCAATATTTTAAAGTGAGACAGAATTCATTTAATGAACAAAGAGCCAATAATCATATTACATGAGTTTTCAAAACGTTTACTCTCTAATTTTTTCATGTAGTCCGGTCAGTTTAGGCGTTAATATTTCAAAGAAAAAAAAATAGTATAAAAAAACTGTATAGTATATGCCATTGTGTCTTTATTTTTTCGTCGATTGCATGCTTAATAGTTATTGTGCAAAAATGTGGTGAGGAGCTGTCATCCTGTATCGTCAAATTTGCCTAGAAAATTTCGATTTTTTTTTATTTATTCTTCAAAGCCTCAACAACTTCTATCTTTTTCAAAAATTAAATATTTTCATAAAAGTGGCTATAAAGTAGTTTCCAAGAAAAAAAATTATCTTCAATACTATTGCACCTACCGCAACGAGCCAAAGCTCTTAATGTTTGCAAAAAGATAAGAATTAACACCATATAAATAGGTTGCATAAAAACTATGTTTAATAGAAATAATAAATATTTTAAGTGCCGGTGTATTTGAACTAAAATACAATAGCTCCTTTCTGTAAGCGATAGTGCCGCCTCTCTTGTTTGCCACACAGCGGAGTTTTGAAAGCAGGGTCGTATCTACTCTGGGCGCACTCTAAGTGCACATGTTATCAACTATCCGGATAATATGAAACTAAAATTACACATATCAATACGCAA